>NC_134363.1:65423458-65750847 GCF_048569485.1 Anomaloglossus baeobatrachus
CAGCGCGGAGGGGAGGGACTAGAGTTGCACCAACAACATCCATCAGGCTTGACTTAAAGATTTACATACAAAGCGAGAGATTTTCAAAAGGTATTTGGGGGTATACAAGGAGAGTAAGGGCATAATATGTATCTTTATGGAATGCAGCACACGCGGTGATAAAGATTCTAGTTTTGGTTTATACATGAAAAATTTGGTGGCAGGTTCCCTTTAAACCACTGGCACCTTCTTGTGCAGAATCCAGGGGAGCTGTGCTTATAATTTGGTCATTTCCCTACAACTAGATAATAATGGTTTCATTATTTCATACTAAATAAATAGTTATTCCCAAATAGTATTTTCTTATTAAAAGGTACAGCTTATAAACAAAGCTATGAATATCACATTGGCTTCCAATTTGCATATTTGGCATTTATTTATTCCTGTTTATAATGGAAAGTAAAACTGACAGTATTACCATTATGACCCCGCATATCACAAATTTGCAAGTGAGGATGGAAAAACAAGACCTTTCGACATCACTGTGTACATGTGTGTGTTAGATCAGCTATTGCATATTAAATGCAAATCAGTGATGGTAACAAGCAAGGTATTTCAATACTTCCAGTATATGAATGGCCATAAGACAGGCAATATAAATGTATAAATGTACTTATATATATATATATATATATATATATATATATATATATATATATATTTACATAAAAATGCTAAGACATTTTCAGATTGAAAGAAGTCTGTAGTGTTTTTTGAGTGCTCCGCACCCCCGGGTGTGTTTGATATTCTGCAATGTTCCCTTAGGTTTTTCTTTGCAATATTCTATGCCATGACTTCTCAGATATGTTTGTTTTAATGAGAAATAATTAAAAAGAGAAACACTTACACAAGCAAGTGTGGATGCTGCCTCAGTGTCTTTTTGCAAATGTATGAATATGTTGGGTCTTTTAGTCTCTGGTGTGCTTTTTTTCTATGAGCTTCAGTACAAAGATGCTTTAGACATGGAGAAATTTGCATGCATTTTCTGTCCCACGAGTAGTCATTATTGTATGCGGTCGACTTGGCTTGTTTCACATTTTCTTAAAGAATTAATTTTGTGCACAAATGTAAAACATGTAATATGCATTAGCAACAATTTGTAATATTTAGTACATTAATATCATGAGATTACCTCTTGCAATAATTAAGACATAAATGGCTTTATTTATTCTGCAGATAATAGCCCTTAATGTACTTTTTCAGTTGTGATTTTTGACATTTGTTCCATTGGTAGTTCTTACAGCAACTGGCTCCATTACACATTCTTAGACATAAAATACTAATTTAAACTTGAGATGACAATAAATATTCAAAATTAAATTTGAACTCTGATTGATCATGTTCAGATTGTACAGGTAAATTTCCAACTGGAAACACCCAAGAGTCAATGTATTGTAGATCTCTATAATCAATATCAGATTAAAATCACAAGACATAGAGGCCATATCAGGCATGTGACTAGCAGGATTTACCCGGTAAACCTCCTGATGATGTAACAACAGAAAGGGAACACAGGGGTCACAATACAAATGAGATCCCTGCCGCTAGGGAGAGGGGTGAGGGGGCACCTCCTGAACTCACCTCAAGCTGATTCCTGAGCTACATAGCATCCCTATACAGGTTCTTGCAACCTGTCGCCAATCCGGATACCTTCAGCCCTCAGTTAGCCCTACACTCAACCTGACTAGTGAGCAGGCCAACGAGATCACTAGACTCACCATTACAATACAGAAACGCAAGGGTAGAAATACAAACAGGGGAAATAGACATGGAAGGAAAAACACTCCAGGTGGCTTCGACGCAATCAGCACAGCTGCACACAACATGACTAACATTTTCCAGAGCGGGCTGTTTCCAAAGTCAACCACATAGAAATGAGGATTCAGTTTCTATCTCAGGCATCATGTCATCAGATCACATGGCTTAAATAGGGAAAGGGAGCGATCCCAAAGAGTCACACCTGAGATTGACAGCAACAGCCTGCAGCTAAGCAGGAAAGCGTGCTTAACCCTTACAGCACCACAAGCAAAGAGATGGTATCAAATAACAGTAGTGAACTTGCCAGCGGCAAAGTGCTGTGACTTTCTGACACCAGATTTACCCTTAGTCTCCCCCAAGTGAGATACACTCATGACAGGCTGATTCTCTAAGACTGGTGTGGTGCTTTCCAGACTTAATGAAGGTCTTGCTGAAGTGTGATGAAAAGTCAGGACATTTTTGTGCAACTCTTTAATGCAACTTTTCAAAGTGCTTTATGGCAGAAAAAGGTAATAAAATCTTTGGTGAATCAGCCCAATTGCTCTATGAAAAAAATGAATCATAAATGTTAAGTGACTAAGGTTTCATTTTGTATAAATATTGAAATTAAGTTACATTTCTGGTATAACCCATGTGTTGATTTATTTGTAAATCTCTACAACAAGTAACAGGAGAAATACACAATATATAGAGGTCAATTCTCTTCACATATACAGTGAAGGAAATAATCCTTTGATCCCTTGCTGATTTTGTAAGTTTGACCACTGAGAAAGACATGAAGTATCTATAATTTTAAGGGTGGGTTCATTTTAACAGTGAGAGATATAATATCCAAAATAAAATCACATTGTATAAATTATACAATGTATTTACATTTTGCAGAGAGAAATAAGTATTTGATCCCCTACCAACCATTAAGAGTTCTGGCTCCTACAGACCACTTATACGCTCCTAGACAACTAATTACCTGCATTAAACACAGCTGTCTTAAATTGTCACCTGTATTAAAGACTCCTGTCCACAGACTCAATTAATCAGTCAGACTCTAACCTCTACAACATGGGCACGACCAAAGATCTTTCTAAGGATGTCAGGGACAAGATCATAAACCTGCACAAGGCTAGAATGGGCTACAAAACCATATGTAAGACGCAGGGTGAGAAGGAGACAACTGTTGGTGCAATGCTAAGAAAATGGAAGAAATATAAATTGAGTGTCAATCGACATCGATCTAGGGCTCCATACAAAGTCTCACCTCATGGGGTATCCAGGATCATGAGGAAGGTGAGAGATCAGCCTAAAACTACACAGGGGGAATGTTAATGTTAATGATCTCGAGGCAGCTAGGACCACTGTCACCAAGAAAACCATTGGTAACACATTATGCCATAATGGATTAAAATCCTGCAGTGGCCACAAAGTTCCACTGCTCACGGAGGCACATGTGCAGCTAGCCCGTCTGAAGTTTGCCAACGAACACCTGGATGATTCTAAGAGTGATTGGGAGAAGGTACTGTGGTGAGATGAGATAAAAATTGAGCTCTTTGGCCTTAACGCAACTCGCTGTGTTTGGAGGAAGAGAAATGCAGCCTATGACCCAAAGAACACCGTCCAAACTGACAAGCATGGAGGTGGAAACATGTTTTGAGGGTGTTTCTCTGCTAAGGGCACAGGACTACTTCACCGCATGAATGGAACAATTGATGGAGCCATGTACCATAAAATCCTGAGTGAAAACCTCCTTGCCTCCACTAGGACATTAAAAATGTGTTGTAGTTGGGTCTTCCAGCATGACAATGACACAAAATATACAGCCAAAGCAAAAAAGGAGTGGCTCAAAAAGAAGCACAATAAGGTCATTGAGTGGCCTAGCCAGCCTCCAGACCTTAATCCCATAGAAAACGTATGGAGGGAGCTGAAGGTCCGAGTTGCCAAGTGACAGTGTCAAAATCTTAATTATTTAGAGATGATTTGCAAAGAGGAGAGAAGCAAAATTCCTTCTCATATGTGTGCAAACCTCATCATCAACTGCAAAAAACGTCTGACTGCTGTGCTGCCAACAAGGGTTTTGCCACCAAGTATTAAGTCTTGTTTGCCATCAAATCAAATACTTATTTTTCTCTGCAAAATGCAAATAAATTTCTACAGTGTGATTTTCTGGATTTATTGTGGATATTTGTCACGGCCAGGTGGACGGGCAGACCCAGGAGGTGGATCCACTGGGCCGAACTCCTAGATGGTAGTAAAGAGTCCGGTAGCTGGAACACTATAAACAGCAGAACAGTCCGTGCACACGAGTATAGCGGAGAAGTCCCTGGGACCACGGAGTCACGGGTGGTAGTCCGGGTGACGCAGCTCAGGTTCGGAAGCCGAGATGATGTCAGGCGGGGTCCGGAACCTTTGGAGCGAGATGACGAGTCACCGCAGGGATCCGGGATGGTGCGGACTGTCAGGATGGCAGATGGACAGCGTTCGGGGTTCAGGATACGGCAGGACTGGATGGCGAGGCAGGCACGGCTCTACAAGAGAGATAGGTGAGTATATGCACAGAGACACCAGGAGACCTGACTCCTAGCTTAGGAAACACGAAGATCAGGCCCCGCCCCCTTGGACAATAAACCCCTTTATACCCTGTACCTGATTAGCCTCATTTCCTGTTAATGGACGCTGGCCCTTTAAGAAAGGGTCAGTGACCGCGCGCGCGCCCTAATGCGCATGCGCGCGGCCCGGGTGCCAGAAGCCAGGGAAGGAAGCTGAGAGGAGGACGCAGGGGAGCCGGCCAGGGCCTGGGAAGCCATCGGGCGCCGGGATCGGAGACCAGGGGGCCTGGGAAGGACGGGCACCGGAGGCTGGAGAGCGGGGAGCGTGGCAGGTGAGCCGGGGAGCGGGGCTGAGGACCCGGGGAGCGGAACAGAGGACCCGGGAAGGGGAGCCAAGGACCCGGGGAGCGTGACAGTACCCCCCCCCACGCCCCCTTCCCCGCAACCGGGACATGAAGGCACGGATCAGAGGAGTGCCCACGTTCTCCCTGGGCTCCCAGGACCTATCCTCAGGACCATACCCTTCCCAGTCCACCAGGAAGAACTGTCGACCTCGTACGGTCTTCATGGCCACGATATCCCTTACCGCATAGATGTCGTCATCGGCAATAGGTGGAGGAGCCGGACTGGCAGCAGCGGAGAAGGGACCAAGGACAACCGGCTTGAGCAGGGAGACGTGGAATGAGTTGGGTATCCTCATCGTGGCTGGGAGCTGTAGCTTGTAGGAGACCTCATTGATCTTGTTGAGGACTTTAAACGGCCCAATGTAGCGAGGACCCAGCTTGTATGACGGTATCTTCAGGCGGACGTACTGGGAAGCAAGCCAGACGAGATCTCCAGGAGAGAAACACGGAGGGTCCAGACGTTTCTTGTCTGCGTGTCTTTTCATCCGCAGGGAAGCACGCCCAAGGGACGCTTTGACAGAGTCCCAAATGGTTGCAAAGTCACGGGCTACTGTATCTGCAGCAGGGACATCCGAAGAAGGAGATACAGGCAATGGGATGGAAGGCTGAAGTCCGTAAACGACATGGAAGGGAGAGCTGGAGGACGACTCACTGATGTGGTGGTTGTGGGAGAATTCAGCCCAAGGAAGAAGAGCGGACCAGTCGTCGTGATGGGCGTTAACATAGTGACGTAAGAAAGAGGTCAAGATTTGATTGACCCTCTCTACCTGGCCATTAGACTGAGGATGGTATGCAGATGAAAAGTCCAGAGTCACTCCCAGATGTTTACAGAGAGCCCTCCAGAAGCGGGAGGTGAACTGAGTTCCTCTGTCGGACACAATGTGTGATGGAAAGCCATGCAAGCGGAAGATGTGTTGTATATAGGCGTCCGTGAGTTCCTGAGCAGAGGGCAGTCCAGCCATAGGGACGAAATGGGCCATTTTAGAGAACCGGTCCACCACGACCCATATGACTGTGTGTCCGGAGAACAATGGCAAGTCCGTAATAAAGTCCATTGCTATGTGTTGCCACGGAACTGAGGGTATCGGCAGAGGCAGAAGACGGCCATATGGGAGGTGTTTGGGCGTCTTGTTCCTGGCACAAGAGGAACAGGCGGATACAAAAGCAGCGACGTCCGTGCGAAGGGATGGCCACCAATAATGACGTACAATCGCACCCCATGTCTTTTTCTGACCAGCATGACCGGCTGTTTTCGAGGCATGACCCCAGTGTAACACTTTTTCCCTGTCTACCTCGGAGACATAGGTCTTCCCGGGCGGTATCTGGGCCAGGGTGACAGGGGCCACCGGAATGATTTTACTAGGACAAATGATGGGTTGGGTAGTCTCTTCCTCCTGCTCCATGGGCATGAAAGACCTGGACAAGGCATCAGCGCGTACATTCTTGTCCGCGGGTCGGAAGTGAAGCTGGAAATCAAACCTGGCAAAGAATAGGGACCACCTGGCTTGCCGTGGGTTCAGACGCTGAGCGGACCGTAGGTATTCCAAGTTCTTGTGGTCCGTGTAAATAATCACGGGGTACACTGCCCCTTCCAGGAGGTAGCGCCATTCCTCCAAAGCCAGTTTGACTGCCAAGAGCTCTCGGTCACCGATGGAGTAATTGCGTTCAGGCGCTGAGAAGCCCTTGGAGAAGAATCCGCAAGTCACCATCTTCCCGGAGGAGGACTTTTGCATGAGCACTGCTCCGGCTCCTGAGGAGGAGGCATCCACCTCCAAGGTGAACTGGCGGTTTAACTCCGGACGGTGGAGTACAGGAGAGGAAGCAAAAGCCCGCTTCAGAGAGCCAAACGCAGCGTCAGCCGCAGGTGACCAGTCCTTTGGATTAGCCTCCTTCTTAGTCAAAGCGGAGAGAGGAGCAGTCAAGGCAGAGAAGTGAGGGATAAACTGGCGGTAGTAGTTGGCGAATCCCAGGAAGCGTTGGATTGCCTTCAGTCCAGAAGGAGGAGGCCAGTTGAGAATGGCAGAGACCTTCTTGGGATCCATCTGCAGTCCAGTATCAGAGATGATGTACCCCAGAAAGGGGAGAGAAGACTGCTCAAAGACACACTTCTCATACTTTGCGTACAGACGATTCTCTCTCAGTCTTTGTAGAACCAGCTGTACGTTTTCTCTGTGGGTTTGGAGGTCCGGAGAGAAGACAAGGATGTCATCTAGATACACTACCACACAGATGTAGAGAAGGTCCCGGAACACGTCGTTCACCAGTTCTTGAAAGACGGCAGGAGCGTTACACAGGCCGAAGGGCATCACGCAGTATTCATAATGTCCATCGCGCGTATTGAACGCGGTTTTCCATTCGTCACCAGAGCGGATGCGTACCAGATTGTAAGCACCCCGAAGATCCAGCTTGGTGAACACACGAGCTCCTCTAAGCCGGTCAAACAATTCGGGAATGAGCGGCAGAGGGTACTTGTTTTTTTACGGTGATTTGATTCAAACCCCGGTAGTCTATGCATGGGCGTAAGTCGCCCTCTTTCTTCTTGACAAAGAAGAAACCTGCTCCAGCAGGAGAGGAGGATCTCCGAATGAACCCCCTTGCCAGGCTCTCTGAGATGTAAGCAGACATGGCCCTTGTTTCGGCTGGAGATAAAGGATATATCCGTCCTCGTGGTGGTGTTGTTCCTGGGAGCAGGTCGATGGCACAATCGTATGGACGATGTGGCGGCAGTACCTCGGATTCCTTTTTATCAAAGACATCTGCAAAGGACCAATAGGCCGAGGGCAGCCCCGGTAGGTTCTCTGGAACCGGAGGTCGTCGGATGGGTTGTATGGACTTTAGGCACCTCTCATGACACGAAGAGCCCCATCGGGTGATTTCGCCAGTGCCCCAGGTAACTGATGGTTCGTGTGTCCGCAACCATGGAAGTCCCAGCAGGATCTGGTGGGACATGTGTGGGAGGACGTAGAAAGCGATGTTCTCGGTGTGAAGGGCACCGATACGCAGTTCGACCGGCCTGGTGATCCAGGAGATGGTGTCAGAGAGGGGTCTCCCATCCACCGAGGCAATCACTAGGGGCTTGTCGAGTGGAATAACAGGCACCCGGTACTTGTCCACCGTGGCCTGCTGGATGAAATTGCCTGCTGCCCCGGAATCGAGGTAGGCATCAGCCGTGAACCGCGTCTCTCCCGTTGTCACTTGCACTGTCCATGTAACCGGGTCAGAGAGAGTCCCAGCACCTAGGGTGGCCTCTCCTACCAACCCTAGGCTTTGGAGTTTCCCGGCCTCTCTGGACAGGAGCGTAGCAGGTGTGTGCCCTCACCGCAGTAAAAGCAGAGACCCTTGGCGAGCCGCTCTGCTCGGCGTTGTTCAGACTGACGCACTCGGTCGATCTGCATGGGCTCGTGGACGGGAGCCCCAGCTGTCGATGACTGAAGTACGGTGGGTTTCTGCGGAGGAGAGGAATGCCGTACCGGACGTCTCTCACGGGACACTTCCTTGGATCGCTCCTGAAAGCGAATGTCCACTCGAGTCGCTAGGGCAATCAGGGCATCCAGGGTGGTCGGTACGTCACGACCCGCCAGCTCGTCTTTAATTCGCCCTGAGAGTCCTTCCCAGAAGGCGGCGGTTAGGGCCTCGTTGTTCCACCCGAGTTCTGAGGCCAGGGTGCGAAACCGGATCGCGTATTGACCCACCGTCAGAGTCCCCTGACGTAACCGGAGAAGAGACGAAGCAGACGCGGAGGCGCGTCCGGGCTCATCAAAGGTACCACGGAATGCCTGCAGGAAGTCCTGGATGTTCGTGGTCACAGGATCCCCCTTCTCCCACAAGGGGTTCATCCACGCCAGTGCCTCACCCTCTAGATGGGACATGATGAAGGCGACCTTGGCTTGGTCGGAGGCAAACAAATGCGGCAGCTGCGTGAAATGGAGGGAGCATTGGTTTAAGAATCCCCTGCAGGTCTTGGGGTCTCCGGCGTACCGGGGTGGTGAAGCCAACCGAAGTCTGGTGGTATCTGAAGAAGTCGCCACAGGAGCTGGATCCGTGGATTGACTAGTGGAAGCCCGGGATGTTGAAGACGTAACGGCCGCTTGTAGCGTGTTCAGGCGGGCATCCACAGAAGACATGAACTGCAGCATGCGGGTCTGAGTCTCACGCTGGCGTTGGAGTTCCTCCTGTATGGCTGCTAGTGCTGCAGCGGGATCCATGGCCTGATCTTACTGTCACGGCCAGGTGGACGGGCAGACCCAGGAGGTGGATCCACTGGGCCGAACTCCTAGATGGTAGTAAAGAGTCCGGTAGCTGGAACACTATAAACAGCAGAACAGTCCGTGCACACGAGTATAGCGGAGAAGTCCCTGGGACCACGGAGTCACGGGTGGTAGTCCGGGTGACGCAGCTCAGGTTCGGAAGCCGAGATGATGTCAGGCGGGGTCCGGAACCTTTGGAGCGAGATGACGAGTCACCGCAGGGATCCGGGATGGTGCGGACTGTCAGGATGGCAGATGGATAGCGTTCGGGGTTCAGGATACGGCAGGACTGGATGGCGAGGCAGGCACGGCTCTACAAGAGAGATAGGTGAGTATATGCACAGAGACACCAGGAGACCTGACTCCTAGCTTAGGAAACACGAAGATCAGGCCCCGCCCCCTTGGACAATAAACCCCTTTATACCCTGTACCTGATTAGCCTCATTTCCTGTTAATGGACGCTGGCCCTTTAAGAAAGGGTCAGTGACCGCGCGCGCGCCCTAATGCGCATGCGCGCGGCCCGGGTGCCAGAAGCCAGGGAAGGAAGCTGAGAGGAGGACGCAGGGGAGCCGGCCAGGGCCTGGGAAGCCGTCGGGCGCCGGGATCGGAGACCAGGGGGCCTGGGAAGGACGGGCACCGGAGGCTGGAGAGCGGGGAGCGTGGCAGGTGAGCCGGGGAGCGGGGCTGAGGACCCGGGGAGCGGAACAGAGGACCCGGGAAGGGGAGCCAAGGACCCGGGGAGCGTGACAATATTCTATCTCTCACTGTTAAAATTAACCTACACTTAAATTTATAGACTGTTCATAACTTTGACAGTGGCAAACTTACAAAATCAGCAAGGGATCAAATAATTAAGTCCTTCACTGTAGAGTCGGAGTTGCACATGCCAGTCTTGATGAAGGGAACAGGTCGGAGGCTCGGACGGGTTCCACTCGAGTAACGACTACAGTTAGGTCCAGAAATATTTGGACAGTGACACAATTTTCGCGAGTTGGGCTCTGCATGCCACCACATTGGATTTGAAATGAAACCTCTACAACAGAATTCAAGTGCAGATTGTAACGTTTAATTTGAAGGTTTGAACAAAAATATCTGATAGAAATTGTAGGAATTGTACACATTTCTTTACAAACACTCCACATTTTAGGAGGTCAAAAGTAATTGGACAAATAAACCAAACCCAAACAAAATATTTTTATTTTCAATATTTTGTTGCGAATCCTTTGGAGGCAATCACTGCTTTAAGTCTGGAACCCATGGACATCACCAAACGCTGGGTTTCCTCCTTCTTAATGCTTTGCCAGGCCTTTACAGCCGCAGCCTTCAGGTCTTGCTTGCTTGTGGGTCTTTCCATCTTAAGTCTGGATTTGAGCAAGTGAAATGCATGCTCAATTGGGTTAAGATCTGGTGATTGACTTGGCCATTGCAGAATGTTCCACTTTTTTGCACTCATGAACTCCTGGGTAGCTTTGGCTGTATGCTTGGGGTCATTGTCCATCTGTACTATGAAGCGCCGTCCGATCAACTTTGCGGCATTTGGCTGAATCTGGGCTGAAAGTATATCCCGGTACACTTCAGAATTCATCCGGCTACTCTTGTCTGCTGTTATGTCATCAATAAACACAAGTGACCCAGTGCCATTGAAAGCCATGCATGCCCATGCCATCACGTTGCCTCCACCATGTTTTACAGAGGATGTGGTGTGCCTTGGATCATGTGCCATTCCCTTTCTTCTCCAAACTTTTTTCTTCCCATCATTCTGGTACAGGTTGATCTTTGTCTCATCTGTCCATAGAATACTTTTCCAGAACTGAGCTGGCTTCATGAGGTGTTTTTCAGCAAATTTAACTCTGGCCTGTCTATTTTTGGAATTGATGAATGGTTTGCATCTAGATGTGAACCCTTTGTATTTACTTTCATGGAGTCTTCTCTTTACTGTTGACTTAGAGACAGATACACCTACTTCACTGAGAGTGTTCTGGTCTTCAGTTGATGTTGTGAACGGGTTCTTCTTCACCAAAGAAAGTATGCGGCGATCATCCACCACTGTTGTCATCCGTGGACACCCAGGCCTTTTTGAGTTCCCAAGCTCACCAGTCAATTCCTTTTTTCTCAGAATGTACCCGACTGTTGATTTTGCTACTCCAAGCATGTTTGCTATCTCTGTGATGGATTTTTTTCTTTTTTTTCAGCCTCAGGATGTTCTGCTTCACCTCAATTGAGAGTTCCTTAGACCACATGTTGTCTGGTCACAGCAACAGCTTCCAAATGCAAAACCACACACCTGTAATCAACCCCAGACCTTTTAACTACTTCATTGATTACAGGTTAACAAGGGAGACGCCTTCAGAGTTAATTGCAGCCCTTAGAGTCCCTTGTCCAATTACTTTTGGTCCCTTGAAAAAGAGGAGGCTATGCATTACAGAGCTATGATTCCTAAACCCTTTCTCCGATTTGGATGTGAAAACTCTCATATTGCAGCTGGGAGTGTGCACTTTCAGCCCATATTATATATATAATTGTATTTCTGAACATGTTTTTGTAAACAGCTAAAATAACAAAACTTGTGTCACTGTCCAAATATTTCTGGACCTAACTGTATAATGAAAGTCTATGATTAAGAAATTTGGCCAAGGATGGAGGGCAGAGTTTTTTGGAGTTTTCTTTTAATACACTACATCCAAAAAAAAATATTGTTTAAACCCCAGGTGTTACTGGCATTCATCATTTAACCCCTATACAGGGATCTGAACGTACACAGTTATTCATTTACAGGGGCTGCAGAGTCAGTTGCTGCCCAGTGGAGCAAAGTGATTTGTCACACATGGTCAATATCAATAGGTCACGTCAGAGACAAAATCAGACAGTAAGCAGGTAGTCAAAATACAAGCCAAGGTCAGAAAATGGGATAAATCAAACAGACACAAGACCAAGGAATAGATCTATAGACCCGGTTGTCAGAACCAATTAACTGATAGTGTAATTCAGAGCTTCAGGAGTATGCATAGCTGATATCCCAGCATAGCGGAGAGAGAGTAGCGGGAGAGAAAGGGTTGTAATAGGGGGAAAATGCACTCAAGACAAAACTAAACTAAACCTACAGCAACCTGCACAGACCATGCCACTGATTGGATGAACAGCCAACAAAAGTCCCGGGAAGGAGGGCAAGGAGCCCATCTACAATGAACCGCACACTGCCTGTCCACCCCATGCCACCATGCTGAGATTATTGCTCTGCTGATTGTTGGCCTGCGCCACCTCCCCTATCTTCCTCCTCACTACTCCTTTCTCCCTCAACTGCAACTTAAAGAAAGAAAAAGACTAGAAAGAGGAGCATGTGCTGCCTGAGCCGTCAACTGGGGGTAATATGGGCGCGATTCTCTGACTGGGTGTATAAAAAGAGAGATTAGATCCCGTGATCCCAACATATTGCTACCCCTCAATAAGTCTCTTTCAAGGCCACATCTGGATTATGGGATCCAGTTTTGGGCTCATAATTTTAAAATGGACATTCAGAAGTTAGAGTCAGTTGAAAGGCGACAACTAGACTATTACAAGGAATGGAGGCCGCCCATATGATGAGAGATTGGAAAAGTTGGATTTGGTTAGCTTAGAAAAAAGACATTTCAGAGGAGATCTCATTTATATGTATAAATACATGTGTGGTCAATATAAAGGACTGGCACATGACTTATTTCTTCCAAAGACAATACTAAGGACCAGGGGGCACTCACTGCGAGTGGAAGAAAAGAGATTCCGACAGCTAAATAGGAAAGGGTTCTTTAGAGTTAGAGCAGTCAGATTGTATGACCTACCACAAGAGGTAGTAATTGCAGATACTATAACAGCTTTTAATAAAGGGCTGGATGATTTCCTCAGTACACACAACATTGTCGGTTATAAATTATTTAGTAATGAAATTTATAATTAGTGAAGGAAGGTTGAACTAGACGGACCTAGGTCTTTTTTCAACCTACTGTATGTAACTATGTAGCTATGTATGTAACACTGAAGCTGCAACACCAAAACAAAAACTAAGGGAATTATGGAAAACTATATGACTGATACATATTGTAATAGAATGCAAATGATAAAAGAAATAAAACAGAGCCTTTCAAAATAAAGTGCGAAATATTTGCACTTACAGTCTTGTCTGCTATCAGTTAGGTTATTAAATGTCTGAGGAATCTTGTAACACACTGAAAGCATTTGGGCAAATTGTCAAGATATTGTGCTCCTTCTGCAATTGCTGACAAATGATGTCGCATATGTGCTTAATAGGAGGCAAGTTTGGAGAGGGTACAGGCCACAGCGGCATGTTTAAGGTACATACACTGCTCACAGTAGCACGAGCAACTTGATGTCTCAAGTTGTGTTGAAAATTGGCTCCTGTGACACTTTCATATTTCCTTGTAAGGCCCTTTTTATAGCATTGCTCATATCATCTCCAGGCTATTCTTTGGCGATCATTATATCAGAAACAAAAGTGGAATTCGCTGCTAAAGAGACTGGACTTCCATTCCAGCCACCATTGCTGTCTTGCTGTCTACCATAACACCCTTTGAAATTAGTGATATGAGGTCAATGGAACACCAGTATCTGGTCATTTGATTCATTGACCAAAGTCAAATAAACACCTTCAGATCGTTTGGTTAAACACAGTTTGTCACCTTATGCTAGATGTAATAATTTTACTTGCAACACAAAATCGATAACTATGGGTCATTCTTCAAATCTGATGGGACTATTTAGGCAACATGAAAAATAAACTTTCATAGGAAATGTGTCCCAGGCCAGCCTGTCACAGAGGTATCACGGCCGGCAGACAATCCAGTGGCAGCGAGTTCTATAAGATCACAGAGATTGGCAGCACATGTTGTTATCTGACAGTTCCATGTTTCTGCAGAAGATGGAATCTATGACCCTGGAGAACTGTCGTCCTGCCTCTCAGTTGCTATCCTCTGACTTCCTTTATTAACCTCCCCCTGGGGTGGGTTGGGTGGAATTTATAGTTTGTTCTTTGCTGGGGGCTGGATAGGTCACCTCCTGTTGCTCCAGACACTGCTTTGGTTCCTGCCTATAGCTTAGATAATTGTTTATCTTTTGCTATCTACCAGGGTTCTAGTTATTGTAGTTGTGTTTCCCCTGTATTGCTCCCTTGTGTCTCCCTATTAAGTTAGTGGTGTTGACTAGCACTCATACCCACCATCCCTACTTAAGACCTATTTGCCAGGGGAGGACAGAGCCCCAATTATCCAGCTCGGCAACAAGTGTGAATCCTGTATAGGGTCGGTGGGGGCAGTGAGGGTGAGCTGCAGGCTGTTGTCAAAAGTCACCCTTTCCTTAGTTATAAGGCATTTCTTACCCCTTCCTATGTGTTGTCCTATACGACTGGTATAGCCTCTCTCCTCTGCTGTGACAGAATGTCACACCTATCTTACTTTTGGGTTTATGGTGTGGGGAGGCATAATGTACAGTAGCAGGACTCCTTTAGTCATCATTTCAAGCACATTAATAGTTCATTGTTATATTGATTTGATCATGAAACTAGTGAGCATACTAAATGTATGTTATTTTATGAGCACCCCACATGGGCTTAATCTATATCTGCATTCCTAATTAAATTCATGGAATTCTATTGGTGTATATAGTTTGACCTGGTGCTGCTGCATCTGACACTTTGTAACTGGTATTGGCCTGGTATACTGCCAATGTGACGCCCTGGCCTATCAGGTCGTCACAGGGTATTGTGCAATCTGCCCTCCTGTACGATATCCACCTCCTTCTTGGTTACGGGTCCCTGACCTTTGGTGTTGCCAAGAACAAGCTAATCAAAATCCTAGCAACACTCTGCACCACACCCACCAGACACACCAGTGGCTGACCTGAAGGGAATAGGGTCGCCCACTTGGGGGGTTGGTTAGGGGAGGTCAGGAGTATCAGGAGACAGAGTGAGAAGTGACTCGAGAGAGGAGAGGTCAGGAGCTGGGCTCCTTGAGACTACTAGGTGCAGCCGTTCGCCTGGGCCTGGTAGGAGCTGGACCCCGTTCACAGGGGATCGTGACAAGGGGCACGGATTGTCGAGGAGGATAGCCGGTGGCCTTGTGCCATCACCGGGCAGGGGCTAGGGCACAATGGGGTACGTGGACCCTAAGTCAGGAAGGAGCTACAGGCGTCCTGACAATTTACCCGACGAGGACAGAGCCTTCAAGATCCGTTCTCCACCCGCTCCAAAATTGGGGTACTAGCGCAACGAGAGGGAGAGGACTTTCCCACTACACAGTCCAGAAAATCCCAAGCGTGAACCCTGAGAGCAAGCTCACCCAGTTAGCCATACTGGTGAGCGGGACCCGACTAGTTTTATGCTAAAGGGACCAGTTAGAAGAAAAGGTGCCAAGGAAAAGGTCATAGGCTAACAGGCAACACCAACGGGCACGGGATCCCTCTAAGCGGCAGCGGTGTCAAGAACTTTGGTTTACCACAGTTGTCGGTGTCAGCGTTATTGGACTGAGTGAGTACAAAAATGACCCTTACCGTCCCAATGGCACCTCCCCGTCACCATCACCGAGTCCCGGGGCATCCACCCTAGCCGTAGAGGGGTTGAACAACTAGCTGCCCACACCATCCCCACCGGGTACTCCCAATCGCAGCGGTGGTACTCCATCTTACTACACACCATGGGTGGTGTCACGAACTTTCCACACCATCCCCTGTAAATACCCCCCCCCCCCTTTATTCCGAGTGGCCGTGCGACCCCGACCCCCGGGTCCGGAGACCCCTCGAGCCACCGCGGATCTGGATCCGAGCAGCGACTGGCTGCTGACGCGGGGGCGGCACACCATAACTACTGTGGATTTACAATTGTATATATACTATTTATGTGATTTTTCTATTTATTTTGTATGTTTATTTTGATACCGAATACGGTATTTACACTCACTGTTGTCTTTTTTTTTTTTTTTTGCTGTGTTTATCCTTTTATTATATTGAATAAAATTGACATGTTTTTATGACATTTTTGTCCACTTTGTCCTTCATTTATCATATTCATATGTGGGGACGTATGCTTTATCAGTATCACCATACTGGGAATAAGATGTGCACAGTTGCATGCATATGAAACTGCATCCATTCTGATGCCCAATGACCGCATACTTTGGTCTCAAGAGCTCCATCACACTTCTCTACCTGGCATTCTGATTGGCAAGTCTGGTTTTGGCAACCACCAGGAGGACATCCTTACCTGTCTGAATACACTATGTCAATTGTAAAGTTGGTGGAGGAAGGATAATGATGTGGAGCTCTTCTTCAGGGTTGGCCTAATGTTATTGGTTCATCTTCTGGGGTGGATTTGCGAAGCTGTACATTAAAATTAGGAATACGGATAGGATGCACTGATGTAGAGGAGCATGAAAACCGTATGTACAAGGAACAGTAGAGTTAGATGTGCAGGTCAGGAAGTGGAACAGTCAAGATGGATGCACAAAATGCAGCAGAGGTAAAGAGTCGCAGCACACGGTAACATCAGAGCCAATTTAGTTGCCAGGCAGCTTAGTTTAGCAAAGCTGAGGATGAAAACAGCAACCGGAAAAATGGAGGGGAAAAGGTTTGCAAGTAACTTAATACATTTAATATAGGTCACTTCCCAACCTTATTGAAAGTGCCAGAACACCACTATACAGTTAGGGCCAGAAATATTTGGACAGTGACACAAGTTTTGTTATTTTAGCTGTTTACAAAAACATGTTCAGAAATACAATTATATATATATATATATATATATATATATATATATATATATATATATATATATATATATATATATAATATGGGCTGAAAGTGCTCACTCCCAGCTGCAATATGAGAGTTTTCACATCCAAATCGGAGAAAGGGTTTAGGAATCATAGCTCTGTAATGCATAGCCTCCTCTTTTTCAAGGGACCAAAAGTAATTGGACAAGGGACTCTAAGGGCTGCAATTACTCTGAAGGCGTCTCCCTCGTTAACCTGTAATCAATGAAGTAGTTAAAAGGTCTGGGGTTGATTACAGGTGTGTGGTTTTGCATTTGGAAGCTGTTGCTGTGACCAGACAACATGCGGTCTAAGGAACTCTCAATTGAGGTGAAGCAGAACATCCCGAGGCTGAAAAAAAAGAAAAAATCCATCAGAGAGATAGCAGACATGCTTGGAGTAGCAAAATCAACAGTCGGGTACATTCTGAGAAAAAAGGAATTGACTGGTGAGTAGAGTTGAGCGCGGTTCGTGGTTCGTGGTTCTCCAGTTCGCGGCTCGAGTGATTTTGGGGCATGTTCTAGATCGAACTAGAACTCGAGCTTTTTGCAAAAGCTCGATAGTTCTAGAAACGTTCGAGAACGGTTCTAGCAGCCAAAAAACAGCTAAATCCTAGCTTGGTTTCTGCTGTAATAGTGTAAGTCACTCTGTGAATCAAACTATTATCACATTTCAGTGTATAGTGTGCGTGAACAGCGCCTTCAGATCACTGCTGTTTCTATAATGGCGATCGCCATTTTTTTTTTTTTTTTTCTTGTCTTCCTTCCCTAAGCGCGCGCGTCTTGTGGGGCGGGCCAGCATGTCAGCCAATCACAGACACACACACACCTAAGTGGACTTTGAGCCAGAGAAGCAACGGCATGTGTGATAGGATCTGCATGTCACATGTCCCTGCATTATAAAACCGGACATTTTCTTCACGAACGCCATTATCTGCCTTCTGCGTCTTTGGTGTCAGACATCAGTGTCGCAGCTCCGTCCTCCTGAGTCCTATAGCCGATACAGCTGTATGCGCTGCATACACAGCGTTAGACAGCTTAGGGAGAGCACATTCTAGCAGTCCTTTTAAGGGCTCAAAGCGGCAGGGTCAGAGAGCCATAAGTGACAGGTCCTGCAAACAGCAACAGCGTCTGTGTAGCCCAGGTCAGGGATTTCCTCCCTGCATTTCACCATTAGGAGGGAATAGAAAGGCAGGCTTCCATTCCTCTACCCAGAGCACCACAATCCTGCCACTGTACCCTCTTGTCCTCTGCACACTCCAACTCATTCTAAGTAAGCCATTATACTAGCAAACACTCAGTGTACCTAGTGGCAGCCTAAACGTGGCTATTGGACTTTGCTATAGTCCCACTAGTGCAAAGACATTAGCAGAGCACATCTGCCTGCATTGCACACTACAACTTTTTTAAACTAAGCAATTTTACTAGCAAACACTCAGTGTACCTAGTGGCATCCTATACGTGGCTATTGGACTTTGCTATAGTCCCACTAGTGCCAAGACATTTGCAGAGCGCATCTGCCTGCGTTGCACACTCCAACTAATTATAACGAAGCCATTATACTAGCAAACACTCAGTGTACCTAGTGGCATCCTATACGTGGCTATTGGACTTTGCTATAGTCCCACTAGTGCAAAGACATTAGCAGAGCACATCTGCCTGCATTGCACACTCCAAGTTTTTTAAACTAAGCAATTTTACTAGCAAACACTCAGTGTACCTAGTGGCATCCTATACGTGGCTATTGGACTTTGCTATAGTCCCACTAGTGCAAAGACATTTGCAGAGCACGTCTGCCTGCATTGCACACTACAACTTTTTTAAACTAAGCAATTTTACTAGCAAACACTCAGTGTACCTAGTGGCATCCTATACGTGGCTATTGGACTTTGCTATAGTCCCACTAGTGCCAAGACATTTGCAGAGCGCATCTGCCTGCGTTGCACACTCCAACTAATTATAACGAAGCCATTATACTAGCAAACACTCAGTGTACCTAGTGGCATCCTATACGTGGCTATTGGACTTTGCTATAGTCCCACTAGTGCAAAGACATTAGCAGAGCACATCTGCCTGCATTGCACACTCCAAGTTTTTTAAACTAAGCAATTTTACTAGCAAACACTCAGTGTACCTAGTGGCATCCTATACGTGGCTATTGGACTTTGCTATAGTCCCACTAGTGCAAAGACATTTGCAGAGCACGTCTGCCTGCATTGCACACTACAACTTTTTTAAACTAATCAATTTTACTAGCAAACACTCAGTGTACCTAGTGGCATCCTAAACGTGGCTATTGGACTTTGCTATAGTCCCACTAGTGCAAAGACATTAGCAGAGCACATCTGCCTGCATTGCACACTCCAAGTTTTTTAAACTAAGCAATTTTACTAGCAAACACTCAGTGTACCTAGTGGCATCCTATACGTGGCTATTGGACTTTGCTATAGTCCCACTAGTGCAAAGACATTTGCAGAGCACGTCTGCCTGCATTGCACACTACAACTTTTTTAAACTAAGCAATTTTACTAGCAAACACTCAGTGTACCTAGTGGCATCCTATACGTGGCTATTGGACTTTGCTATAGTCCCACTAGTGCAAAGACATTTGCAGAGCACGTCTGCCTGCATTGCACACTACAACTTTTTTAAACTAAGCAATTTTACTAGCAAACACTCAGTGTACCTAGTGGCATCCTATACGTGGCTATTGGACTTTGCTATAGTCCCACTAGTGCCAAGACATTTGCAGAGCGCATCTGCCTGCGTTGCACACTCCAACTAATTATAACGAAGCCATTATACTAGCAAACACTCACTGTACCTAGTTGTATCCTAAACGTGGCTATTGTACTTTTGTCAATTCACACTATTGGAACGTTATTTGCAGGACGTCTGCCTGCATTGCACACTCAAACTTTTTTAAACTCAGCCATTATACTAGCAAACACTCACTGTACCTAGTTGTATCCTAAACGTGGCTATCGTACTTTTGTCAATTCACAGTATTGGAACGTTATTTGCAGCACGTCTGCCTGCATTGCACACTCAAACTTTTTTAAACTCAGCCATTATACTAGCAAACACTCACTGTACCTAGTTGTATCCTAAACGTGGCTATTGTACTTTTGTCAATTCACAGTATTGGAACGTTATTTGCAGCACGTCTGCCTGCATTGCACACTCAAACTTTTTTAAACTCAGCCATTATACTAGCAAACACTCACTGTACCTAGTTGTATCCTAAACGTGGCTATTGTACTTTTGTCAATTCACAGTATTGGAACGTTATTTGCAGGACGTCTGCCTGCATTGCACACTCAAACTTTTTTAAACTCAGCCATTATACTAGCAAACACTCACTGTACCTAGTTGTATCCTAAACGTGGCTATTGTACTTTTGTCAATTCACAGTATTGGAACGTTATTTGCAGGACATCTGCCTGCATTGCACACTCAAACTTTTTTAAACTCAGCCATTATACTAGCAAACACTCACTGTACCTAGTTGTATCCTAAACGTGGCTATTGTACTTTTGTCAATTCACAGTATTGGAACGTTATTTTCAGCACGTCTGCCTGCATTGCACACTCAAACTTTTTTAAACTCAGCCATTATACTAGCAAACACTCACTGTACCTAGTTGTATCCTAAACGTGGCTATTGTACTTTTGTCAATTCACAGTATTGGAACGTTATTTGCAGGACATCTGCCTGCCTTGCACACTCAAACTTTTTTAAACTCAGCCATTATACTAGCAAACACTCACTGTACCTAGTTGTATCCTAAACGTGGCTATTGTACTTTTGTCAATTCACAGTATTGGAACGTTATTTGCAGGACGTCTGCCTGCATTGCACACTCAAACTTTTTTAAACTCAGCCATTATACTAGCAAACACTCACTGTACCTAGTTGTATCCTAAACGTGGCTATTGTACTTTTGTCAATTCACAGTATTGGAACGTTATTAGCAGCACGTCTGCCTGCATTGCACACTCAAACTTTTTTAAACTCAGCCATTATACTAGCAAACACTCACTGTACCTAGTTGTATCCTAAACGTGGCTATTGTACTTTTGTCAATTCACAGTATTGGAACGTTATTTGCAGGACATCTGCCTGCCTTGCACACTCAAACTTTTTTAAACTCAGCCATTATACTAGCAAACACTCACTGTACCTAGTTGTATCCTAAACGTGGCTATTGTACTTTTGTCAATTCACAGTATTGGAACGTTATTTGCAGCACGTCTGCCTGCATTGCACACTCAAACTTTTTTAAACTCAGCCATTATACTAGCAAACACTCACTGTACCTAGTTGTATCCTAAACGTGGCTATTGTACTTTTGTCAATTCACAGTATTGGAACGTTATTTGCAGCACGTCTGCCTGCATTGCACACTCAAACTTTTTTAAACTCAGCCATTATACTAGCAAACACTCACTGTACCTAGTTGTATCCTAAACGTGGCTATTGTACTTTTGTCAATTCACAGTATTGGAACGTTATTTGCAGGACATCTGCCTGCCTTGCACACTCAAACTTTTTTAAACTCAGCCATTATACTAGCAAACACTCACTGTACCTAGTTGTATCCTAAACGTGGCTATTGTACTTTTGTCAATTCACAGTATTGGAACGTTATTTGCAGGACATCTGCCTGCCTTGCACACTCAAACTTTTTTAAACTCAGCCATTATACTAGCAAACACTCACTGTACCTAGTTGTATCCTAAACGTGGCTATTGTACTTTTGTCAATTCACAGTATTGGAACGTTATTTGCAGCACGTCTGCCTGCATTGCACACTCAAACTTTTTTAAACTCAGCCATTATACTAGCAAACACTCACTGTACCTAGTTGTATCCTAAACGTGGCTATTGTACTTTTGTCAATTCACAGTATTGGAACGTTATTTGCAGCACGTCTGCCTGCATTGCACACTCAAACTTTTTTAAACTCAGCCATTATACTAGCAAACACTCACTGTACCTAGTTGTATCCTAAACGTGGCTATTGTACTTTTGTCAATTCACAGTATTGGAACGTTATTTGCAGGACATCTGCCTGCCTTGCACACTCAAACTTTTTTAAACTCAGCCATTATACTAGCAAACACTCACTGTACCTAGTTGTATCCTAAACGTGGCTATTGTACTTTTGTCAATTCACACTACTGCAAATCTATGTGCAGCACCTCTGCATGACAACCTCGTGCTCTGTTTTTAATAAGCTATAATGATAGCACAAAATACTGCCATTTTGTGGCATCATAGAACTGGCTGTTGTATTCCATTAGTGCCCCACTGGTGACAAGCTATTTCTAGCACCTCTACATCACACCCTCATGCACATTTTGCTACGCTAATGTTATAGCAAACTCATGGAATTCATTGCTGCATTTCATAATTCGGAGGGATAGAAAGTCAGGCTTCCTTTAGCTTTTCCTTCTGTTCATAGACAGCATCTCCAAGACAAATTTCCCCTCCACGTCTAAGTGTGGAGAGGCAGCTAGTGCGCATGCGTGTGCCGATGTACCCCAGCTGCAGCATAATTACAGTGTTTCGCCTAGTGAGTATGCTCAGCCTGACTGTGCCATTCCTGACGCTAAGTTTTCATTTCGGGATACAGCGCATGCTCCCACACTAAGTGTGAAAAGCCTCTTTGCACAGGTGCTTGCATTCCGTGCCGGGTATAAGTCCTGTTTTGGGCATAGACACCATGCTAAAGCTGATAGTCTTTTTTCAGAGACTGTATTTCATGCTACTGAGCATGCTCAGGCACTTCCTGCATCAGAGACTAGGTCCGGTAGTGAACTCTTTGGCCCTGGCCCTGATGTGGGGGTCCCATATAGACCACAGGGCATCAGGTGTCCTCCCAAATGGCTTGCAGAGGCCCACACCTATGACTTGTCACCGCATTATTGATGCTCAGACGATGACTGGTGAGGTGTTTGGGTCATGGCAGCCATGAGGTCATCATTGAAGTTGCGTTTCCAAATAGGACGCTAGTTATGCCACTCATGACGTGTCACTCTACTTTTGTCTCCAGGAGGTGCATTGTGGTTCACCCTGGTTTGGGGCGGACCCAGGTTATAAAAGGGGCTGGAGCCAACAAGGAGGTGCGCAGTCTTCTATTATGCTCCGAAAGAGCACACCTCCATGTGTTGAACCCATTGCGGCTTTAGGCCAGAGGTAGGCAGGGATCGGGTGGTGGATGCAGGCCACCACCACAGTTGGTAACGCAGAACGGTTAAGACCAGCTCCTGTCCTAACAGTCCTGCTTGTGCAGCCCAGTGGCATTAACAGGCCTGCTGCTGCTGATGCGCCTGCTGTCCACAGGTGTGGCCCCTACGCACACGGTCAGCGTACTCAATGGCCCCTGTGTTGTTAACAGGGAGTTCCTGGGCTGGGTGGGCATGTGGACCCTGTGACGCTAACAGGGCTCACAGTCTCCAGATCCGAATGGCGTCTAACTCGGTTCAGGCTACTATTAGTTTCATAGCCACACAGCTCTGTATCCTCCACCAAACCTTCAAGTTGCCAACCTCTCCTTTTCCAACTGGGAGCACGGTGGACACTGACTGCTGATGGGGATATATACCTTTCTCTTTCTTTTCTTATTAATTTTCGTTATATAGCGGTCACAGATTATATACCACTTTATCCAAATCTGCCAGTCCCACTGTAACAGATGTTGTTTCTTCAGCAAATGTTACAGTTGCTTAACCACCAAATCCACGGACCAAAACTTTTTTCCCCTTTCCAACACACCTGTTCCCCTTTCCAACAGCATCTGTCCTTTTTCAACTCATTTTGGGATATGACCAAAAGTGCAACTGTGCAGGGACACCGTACTCAACGCCATCTCAGCACAGCAGCCATCCCTCGGTCCCTCCGATGTGGACAAGTAAAAGACCATTTCCTCCTATCCATGACAAAGCGTTGAGATTCACTCTGTGCAGCACTGGTGTTTAGTGGACAAGTAGATCTAAGATTGCGTACCACATTCTGCAGATACTCCTGTATACGTGCGTCTATTTCTATGGCAGGAATTAGTTCGCCAAATTTTGTCTTGTACCGGGGATCTAACAGTGTGGCAACCCAGTATTCAGGATTAGTTCAAATTCATACAATCCGAGGGTCATGTAGGTAGTGCAGCAAGAAGGCGCTCATGTGTCTTGTGCATCCAGGAGGACCAAGTCCTTGGTGTGTTGGTGGCAGAGAGGTGAGAATCGTGCATCCTTCCTCTGCCCTCTCCCCCCAACCTCGCACAACCGAAATGTGAGCAAGCTCTCACTCATCTGCTGAGTCTTCCATGCCCATCGCCAGTTCGTCCTCCATTTCTTCATGGGCTCCTGCACTTTCATCAACACTTTTTGCTGATACTATGCGCCCTTGTTAATCCCTCTCCCTCACCATGACTGCCGCATAGGTGCCGCTGACCATCTGGACCTCGTAGATCTTGTTATCCCTTCCGCATATGACTCCTCCTGTACTTCCTCCCCTTCCTCTTGTCCCAACACCTGACTCCGAATAATAATTACAGTGTGCTCCATCATGTAGATGACCAGAATTGTCACGCTGAGAATGACATTGCCAGTGCTAAACATCTTCGTCGACATTTCAAAACTGTGTAGCAGGGTGCATAGGTCCTTGATCTGACACCACTCCAGCAGCGTGATCTGCACCACCTCTGGATCAAGTTATCCCAGGCTATATGTCTTACCGTATTTCAGCAGGGCTCTGCGGTGCTGCCACACACGCTGCAACATGTGCAGATTCCAATTCCTGCGTGTCGAAACATCGCATTTACGGCGTTTAACTGCCAGACCCTAAGACTTCCGGAGTGATGAAAGTTGTTGAGCTGCTGTGTGCGCACGATGGAAGTGAGCACATAGCGAGCGTGCCCACTGCACAAGGCCATGTAGGCCGTGATGGTGTTTTAAAAATTGCTGGCGAATTCGGTTCAACACGTGAGCCCTAAAAGGCACGTGTGTCACATTGCCCTGACGATGGCCCGCAGCCAGGTTTGCATCATTGCCGCACACGGCTGTTAAGTCACCAACGGAGTCCGCTCCGTCAATTTGTACTCCGGTCGCCAGGTGACAACGTGTTCCTTTCATGAATAGTGCTGATGATGGGAGAGTAGTCGATGCCAGCGGCGCAGGTGGACGCAGGTTATGCTCACCCACTGGGCTGCATTACCTTGACAGATGCAGAATCTCTGGCTGAATGTAGCTGGTGGGTATCTCACAGATGAAATACCATCATTCAGCTACAACCAATGGGAAGACACCACACCCTTTTTTATGCCCATCCTGTCTGCAGACCACTGCCAGACATAGCTATGAACCTCTGGTTAATTTTACCCCCAGTTCAGTTTTATGATTTTGTGTGCTTGTTACCTGACTACTTTTCCTGCTTGCTGTTTATGTACCTTGTTGGCCGATACGCATTTCACCTCTGCTTGTTTTCTGATTCTTTCCTGGCCGTCCCATTCTGTTCCTGTTCCTCAATTAATGTTTTGACCCTGACTGACTACTATTCTCTGTAATAGCGGTGTGACTCACATTTCCCATACATTTCAAAGTAAAACTTTGACCGCCTGATGGCATTGAGCTCTGCTGCCAGCATAGTAAGGAGGTGTGTGGTAGTCCTTGTGCGCAGTTGCAAGGAAGGGTGGCCTGACCACACAGGGTTTGCGCCAAGGTAGAGGACCCACACGAGGTTGAAGAGGCAGAAGCAGTGTATTAACTTCTACATACAGAACAAGGATTGAAACAACTCGTGGGGACGGCAAGACTTGTACAGCAGACCCTTCTCCATCTCTCACCATAGTTTGCCAGTGCCCAGTCAGTGACATGTAATGACCCTGTCTATGCTTACTGGTCCAAGTATCTGTGTTGAAATGCACCCTGTCGCACACAGATTTTCTCAAGGAAGTGGTGATGTTGTGTGCGACATGCTGGTGTAGCGCGGGCATGCTTTTCTTGGAGAAGCAGTGGTGATTGGGCATCTGGTACTGGGGCACAGCGACAGACATAAGGTCTGTAAAATCCTGTGTGTCCACTACGCGTAAAGGCAGCATTTCGGTAGCCAACAGCTTACAGAGGGATAGAGTCAACCACTTAGCTTTGTCATGGATCGCAGTAAGTGGCCTTTTATTTGACCACATCTGAGGGACAGAGATCTGGCTGCTGTCTGTAGACGGTGTTGAGTAGGGTGTCCCTGGAAAAATGCAGGTTTGTGAGAAAAGTGCAGGCGGAGACATGATGTTGCCTTCATCTTGCCTTCAGATCTGTTCATCTTGTATCATTTTTAAAAAACACAGCAAGCAAGGGTTACTCCAAGCGGAGTCTACCTTTTTTCCCCAAATTGGGCACACAGACACCCCATCAGTGGCAGGACTTGTGCCCTAGTTGCAAACAGGATGTTTTGATTTGCATCAAGCACATTCCAAATCCACAAGCATTTACTCTCCCCAGGATGACACAGGGGTAGTAAATTCCTTCTGGATCCATGACTTGTTCATTTTGATGAACGTCAGTCTGTCCACATTGTCACTGGACAGACGCGTGCGCTTATCTGTCAGCACACACCCAGCAGCACTGAAGACACATTCAGAGACAACGCTGGCAGCTGGACACGACAAAATCTTCAAGGCGTAACTGGAGAGCTCTTGACATTTTTCTAGATTTGAAGCACAAAAGGAGCAAGGCTCCATTTGCAAAGTCATTGCATCGATGTTCATTTGGAGATACTCCTGTATCATCCTCTCCATCCGTTGACTATGTGACACACTTGATGTCTCTGGTGGCCTTGCAAAGGAGGGTCTAAAAAAATTATGAAAAGATTCCATAAAATTGCTGTTACCAGCACCAGATACGGTCCTACTGGTACGGGTAGACTGTTGAAGATGACGAGGCCGTCCCATGTTTGTCAAGTTACAACTGGGAGAATCACTCCCTTCACCTGCACGGTTGTTTGGTGGAAAAGCCGAGCTAAGATCGAGTAACAGCTTCTGCTGATACTCCTGCATACGTGCGGCCCTTTCTATGGGTGGAATTATGTCACAAAATTTGGACTTGTCCCGGGGATCTAATAGTGTGGCAAGCCAGTAGTCATCATCACTTCTAATTTTGACAATACGAGGGTCATGTTGGAGGTAGTGCAACAAGAAGGCACTCATGTGTCTTGCGCAGCCATGCGGACCAAGTCCACGCTGTGTTTGTGGCATAGAGGTGCTAACCGTTCTTTCTTCCTCTGTCATCTCCCCCCAACCTCTTTCAACTTAAATTTGACCAAGGTCCCCCTCATCAGCTGAGTCTTCCATGTCCATGGACAGTTCGTCCTCCATATCTTCATGTCCTCCTGCACCTTCCTCAACATCTCGCCTGCTACCATGCGCCCTTGTTGATCCCTGTCCCCCATGGTCCCATGCCTGCCGCGTTGGTGATGATGAACGTCTGGACCTTGGTGATGTTGTTGTGTCTTGCGCATATGAATCCTCCTGTAGTTCCTCCCCTTCCTGTTGTCCCACCCCCTGACTCCGAATAGTGTTTAGCGTGTGCTCCAGCATGTAAATGACTGTAATCGTCATGCTGATAATGGCATTGTCAGCGCTAAACATATTCGTCGCCATGTCGAAACTGTGCAGAAGGGTGCATAGGTCCGTGATCTGAGATCACTCCATCAGGGTGATCTGCCCCACCTCTGCATCTCGTTGGCCCAGGCTATACGTCATGACGTATTGCACCAGGGCTCTGCGGTGCTGCCACAGTCGCTGTAACATGTGGAGAGTTGAATTCCAGCGTGTCGCCACATCGCATTTCAGGCGATGAACCGGCAGGCCGAAAGACTTCTGGAGCGATGCAAGTCGCTCAGCTGCGGCGCTTGAACGGCGGAAGTGAGCACTGCAGACAGTTTCCGTGCCCTGGTCAGAAGGCCATCTAGGCCGGGATAGTGTGTTAAAAATTGCTGGACAACAAGGTTCAACACGTGAGCCATACAAGGCACGTGTGTCACCTTGCCCAGGCGAAGGGCCGCACCCAGGTTTGCAGCATTGTCGCACACGGCCTTACCAGGCTGCAGGTTGAGTGGAGACAACCATTTATTAAACTCGGACCGCAGAGCTGACCACAACTCCTCAGCTGTGTGACTCTTATTCCCAAGACATGTCAAGCTAAAGACCGCCTGATGCCGTTGCGCTCTGCTGCCAGCATAGTAATGAGGGGTGCGTGATTCCTTCTGCGCAGTGAGAACGCTGGTGGCCTGACCAGGCAGGCTTGGGGCGGAGGTGGAGGACCCAGATGAGGTGGAGGATGCAGAAGCAGTGGCGGAACTTGGACAGACAGAGGATTGACACACAAGTCGTGGGGACGGCAAGACTTGTGCAGCAGACCCTTCACCATCTATCACCATAGTTACCCAGTGCCCAGTCAGCGACATGTAACGTCCCTGTCCATGCTTACTGGTCCAAGTATCGGTGCTGAAATTCACCCGTTCACACACAGAGTTTCTCAAGGAAGCGGTGATATTGTGTGCGACATGCTGGTGTAGCGCGGGCACACCTTTCTTAGAGAAGTAGTGGCGACTAGGCATCTGGTACTGGGGCACAGCGACAGATATAAGGTCTCTAAAATCCTGTGTGTCCACTAGGCGGAAAGGCAGCATTTCTGTAGCCAACAGCTTACAGAGGGATAGAGTCAACCTCTTCGCTTTGTCATGGGTCGAAGGAAGTGGCCTTTTATTTGACCACATCTGAGGGACAGAGATCTGGCTGCTGTGTGTAGACGGTGTTGAGTAGGGTGTCCCTGGAAAAATGCAGCTTTGGGAGGAAAGTGCAGGCGGAGACATGATGTTGCCTTCATCCAAAGTTGGTGCTATCGATGTCTGAGAGAGCTGTACACACTCACTTGTTTCCCCTTCCAAACCAACTGACGACCTACCAAGCAAACTGCCTGTTGCGGTTACAGTGGTGGAAGTTGTGGGTGGAAAAACAGGTGTGACAGCTGTCCCCACAGTCCTAGAAGATGACGAGCGCGCGGATGCCCTGGAAGGGGCAGGCGGTGGATGGTTGGCTCCACTAGGCCGCATTGCAGCACGGTGAGCTTCCCACCAGGCCATATGATATTTATTCATGTGACGATTCATGGAAGAAGTTGTCAAACTGCTGAGGTTTTGACCTCTACTAAGATAACCATGGCAAATGTTACAGATCACATAATTTGGCCGATCTTTTTTTATGTCAAAAAAGGACCAGGCTAGGCAAGGCTTAGAGGCCATGCGACCTGTTGATCCACCCCGAATAATGCTCAGAGGCAGAGTGGTGGCTGAGGATGCAGTTGTAGACGTGCTACCAGTGCTCCGACTGTGTCCAGGAAGGCGCCAGGTTACTTCGACGTCGGTTGCATCCTCCTCCACCGCCTCTATTGACCTCCTCGAGTGTCTGACTGTGGGTTGACAGTAGGTGGGATCTAGAACTTCATCATCAATTGTTGTGTTTGCACTCCCCTCCCCCTCAGACCGAGTTTCTTCTTGCCCTGACCGAATATTTAAGTTGTCATCCCAATCGGGTATCTGCGTCTCATCTTCATCAGTATGTTCCTCATTGCCTATAACCACAGTTGTTGGAAAGGCAGCATTTTGGTAGCCAACAGTTTGCATTTTATGAAAGTCAACCTCCAAGCCATGTCATGCCCTTCTAAAAGCATGTATAACACAGCGAGGGGACTCCAACCACAGTCTCCCTCGTTGCCACTCACTGGGCCACACACACCCCACTTGACTGGCATCGGTTGAGCCCCCTTTTGAAAAAGAAAAAGATGCTTTGCATGAAGCACTCTCAAAAATACGCGTGCCTTTCCCGTCCCCTGGCTGACCCCGGGGAAGAAAAGTCCTCTGAGAGCCATGACTTGTTCATCTTGGTTCTTTTAGAAACACAGCGAGGGGACTCCAACCACAGTCTCCCTCGTTGCCACTCACTGGGCCACACACACCCCACTTGACTGGCATCGGTTGAGCCCCCTTTTGAAAAAGAAAAAGATGCTTTGCATGAAGCACTCTCAAAAATACGCGTGCCTTTCCCGTCCCCTGGCTGACCCGGGGAAGAAAAGTCCTCTGAGAGCCATGACTTGTTCATCTTGGTTCTTTTAGAAACACAGCGAGGGGACTCCAACCACAGTCTCCCTCGTTGCCACTCACTGGGCCACACACACCCCACTTGACTGGCATCGGTTGAGCCCCCTTTTGAAAAAGAAAAAGATGCTTTGCATGAAGCACTCTCAAAAATACGCGTGCCTTTCCCGTCCCCTGGCTGACCCCGGGGAAGAAAAGTCCTCTGAGAGCCATGACTTGTTCATCTTGGTTCTTTTAGAAACACAGCGAGGGGACTCCAACCACAGTCTCCCTCGTTGCCACTCACTGGGCCACACACACCCCACTTGACTGGCATCGGTTGAGCCCCCTTTTGAAAAAGAAAAAGATGCTTTGCATGAAGCACTCTCAAAAATACGCGTGCCTTTCCCGTCCCCTGGCTGACCCCGGGGAAGAAAAGTCCTCTGAGAGCCATGACTTGTTCATCTTGGTTCTTTTAGAAACACAGCGAGGGGACTCCAACCACAGTCTCCCTCGTTGCCACTCACTGGGCCACACACACCCCACTTGACTGGCATCGGTTGAGCCCCCTTTTGAAAAAGAAAAAGATGCTTTGCATGAAGCACTCTCAAAAATACGCGTGCCTTTCCCGTCCCCTGGCTGACCCCGGGGAAGAAAAGTCCTCTGAGAGCCATGACTTGTTCATCTTGGTTCTTTTAGAAACACAGCGAGGGGACTCCAACCACAGTCTCCCTCGTTGCCACTCACTGGGCCACACACACCCCACTTGACTGGCATCGGTTGAGCCCTCTTTTGAAAAAGAAAAAGATGCTTTGCATGAAGCACTCTCAAAAATACGCGTGCCTTTCCCGTCCCCTGGCTGACCCCGGGGAAGAAAAGTCCTCTGAGAGCCATGACTTGTTCATCTTGGTTCTTTTAGAAACACAGCGAGGGGACTCCAACCACAGTCTCCCTCGTTGCCACTCACTGGGCCACACACACCCCACTTGACTGGCATCGGTTGAGCCCCCTTTTGAAAAAGAAAAAGATGCTTTGCATGAAGCACTCTCAAAAATACGCGTGCCTTTCCCGTCCCCTGGCTGACCCCGGGGAAGAAAAGTCCTCTGAGAGCCATGACTTGTTCATCTTGGTTCTTTTAGAAACACAGCGAGGGGACTCCAACCACAGTCTCCCTCGTTGCCACTCACTGGGCCACACACACCCCACTTGACTGGCATCGGTTGAGCCCCCTTTTGAAAAAGAAAAAGATGCTTTGCATGAAGCACTCTCAAAAATACGCGTGCCTTTCCCGTCCCCTGGCTGACCCCGGGGAAGAAAAGTCCTCTGAGAGCCATGACTTGTTCATCTTGGTTCTTTTAGAAACACAGCGAGGGGACTCCAACCACAGTCTCCCTCGTTGCCACTCACTGGGCCACACACACCCCACTTGACTGGCATCGGTTGAGCCCCCTTTTGAAAAAGAAAAAGATGCTTTGCATGAAGCACTCTCAAAAATACGCGTGCCTTTCCCGTCCCCTGGCTGACCCCGGGGAAGAAAAGTCCTCTGAGAGCCATGACTTGTTCATCTTGGTTCTTTTAGAAACACAGCGAGGGGACTCCAACCACAGTCTCCCTCGTTGCCACTCACTGGGCCACACACACCCCACTTGACTGGCATCGGTTGAGCCCCCTTTTGAAAAAGAAAAAGATGCTTTGCATGAAGCACTCTCAAAAATACGCGTGCCTTTCCCGTCCCCTGGCTGACCCCGGGGAAGAAAAGTCCTCTGAGAGCCATGACTTGTTCATCTTGGTTCTTTTAGAAACACAGCGAGGGGACTCCAACCACAGTCTCCCTCGTTGCCACTCACTGGGCCACACACACCCCACTTGACTGGCATCGGTTGAGCCCCCTTTTGAAAAAGAAAAAGATGCTTTGCATGAAGCACTCTCAAAAATACGCGTGCCTTTCCCGTCCCCTGGCTGACCCCGGGGAAGAAAAGTCCTCTGAGAGCCATGACTTGTTCATCTTGGTTCTTTTAGAAACACAGCGAGGGGACTCCAACCACAGTCTCCCTCGTTGCCACTCACTGGGCCACACACACCCCACTTGACTGGCATCGGTTGAGCCCCCTTTTGAAAAAGAAAAAGATGCTTTGCATGAAGCACTCTCAAAAATACGCGTGCCTTTCCCGTCCCCTGGCTGACCCCGGGGAAGAAAAGTCCTCTGAGAGCCATGTCCACATTGTCAGTGGACAGACACGTGTGCTTATCTGCCAGCAGACCCACAGCAGCACTGAAGACAGGTTCCGAGAGAACGCTGGCTGCAGGACACGACAAGATCCCCAAGACGTACGTGGCGAGCTCAGGCAATTTATCAAGATTGGAAGCCAAGAATGAGCAGGGCTCAAGTTGCACAATAATGGCATGTTTCCTTGCATATACTCATATATCTGTGTGTCCTCCTCTTTTTCCTTGTCCAGCTCTTTTGTTTTCGCATGAGTATATGTCCTTGTCACTTTCCCATGTGTTGTGAGTTGTTTGTGACCTTTTGGACACCTTTGAGGGTGTTTTCTAGGTGTTTTTCTGTGTTTGTGATTGCCTGCCATTGTTTCCTATGCAGTTCGAGTTCGGTTCGTCGAACGTTCGACGAACCGAACTCGAACGGGAGGTCCGTTCGGCGAACCAACCTCGAGCCGAACCGCGACCGGTTCGCTCATCTCTACTGGTGAGCTTGGGAACTCAAAAAGGCCTGGGCGTCCACGGATGACAACAGTGGTGGATGATCGCCGCATACTTTCTTTGGTGAAGAAGAACCCGTTCACAACATCAACTGAAGTCCAGAACACTCTCAGTGAAGTAGGTGTATCTGTCTCTAAGTCAACAGTAAAGAGAAGACTCCATGAAAGTAAATACAAAGGGATCACATCTAGATGCAAACCATTCATCAATTCCAAAAATAGACAGGCCAGAGTTAAATTTGCTGAAAAACACCTCATGAAGGCAGCTCAGTTCTGGAAAAGTATTCTATGGACAGATGAGACAAAGATCAACCTGTACCAGAATGATGGGAAGAAAAAAGTTTGGAAAAGAAAAGGAACGGCATATGATCCAAGGCACACCACATCCTCTGTAAAACATGGTGGAGGCAACGTGATGGCATGGGCATGCATGGCTTTCAATGGCACTGGGTCACTTGTGTTTATTGATGACATAACAGCAGACAAGAGTAGCCGGATGAATTCTGAAGTGTACCGGGATATACTTTCAGCCCAGATTCAGCCAAATGCCGCAAAGTTGATCGGACGGCGCTTCATAGTACAGATGGACAATGACCCCAAGCATACAGCCAAAGCTACCCAGGAGTTCATGAGTGCAAAAAAGTGGAACATTCTGCAATGGCCAAGTCAATCACCAGATCTTAACCCAATTGAGCATGCATTTCACTTGCTCAAATCCAGACTTAAGACGGAAAGACCCACAAACAAGCAAGACCTGAAGGCTGCGGCTGTAAAGGTCTGGCAAAGCATTAAGAAGGAGGAAACCCAGCGTTTGGTGATGTCCATGGGTTCCAGACTTAAGGCAGTGATTGCCTCCAAAGGATTCGCAACAAAATATTGAAAATAAAAATATTTTGTTTGGGTTTGGTTTATTTGTCCAATTACTTTTGACCTCCTAAAATGTGGAGTGTTTGTAAAGAAATGTGTACAATTCCTACAACTTCTATCAGATATTTTTGTTCAAACCTTCAAATTAAACGTTACAATCTGCACTTGAATTCTGTTGTAGAGGTTTCATTTCAAATCCAATGTGGTGGCATGCAGAGCCCAACTCGCGAAAATTGTGTCACTGTCCAAATATTTCTGGACCTAACTGTATAACTATAAACAACCAAGAGAATTGTGGTATGATTCCTTTTAATAAAATATAATTTTTATTATTTTTACATTAGAATTACCAAAGCAATTGAGTCCTCAAGGGGTTAACAGAATTGCATGCAAGGTCATTAACAGTGATTGCGATCAATTAACATTGTATAGTACACACAATAGGATCAATTGAGTTAAAGGTCATTCATATAGAGCTAAGGATGTAATACAATGGAGTATATATCAATTCTCACTGTAATTTCCTATTTTCACCACTTAATGGTAGTATGCCCAAAATCACTACTACCTATAGTAAACACCTAGTTGTGTATCATATCCATATTGTTATTATGGTATAGAGAAAGCCCTGTATACATAACTAAGAGCAGTCAATAGTTTGTTATTGGCATATTCACAAACAACCATATGATCACAATTATAGTACAATACTGACCAAATTGCAGCAAGTCCGGTTACCCCACCAGTCCCTACGCACGTTTCACCTCTTCCTCAGGGGACGTATGGTGGACTGTGTGTAGGCCAGGTATATATAGTATGGGCAATTAGTTTAAACTAGGAGGGGATGGACTTCCTATAGACCCATGTGGGCAGTATCCAGCGTTACTATAGGGGAGGCCAGGTGTCAGTCAATACAACGGTGGAGCTCAAAGCACAGACAGCTGTGATCAGCACGTGCATAACATCCGATTGCTACGCCCCCTGACAACAACAAGCAACTCACGTGATACAACTTAACCATTGAGATGTCCTTAACAGGGCAGCGGGGAATGCTTTAACATAGACATCTAAGCCGCCAGTATAAGAGGCAAAGTCAGCCCATCACAGCCGCGTCACAGGACGTGACGTTTGTTTATGGCAAAATCAGCCCATCACAACCGCGTCACAGGGCATGACATATGTTGTTATGGCAACATCTGGCGTCTAAATGGCATATGTATGTCTCGGACGTAACTTCGTCCAAACCAGTTACAGACTTATGTTGCAAGGACGTGGTCCCATGGAAACCAAGTGGCAGTCAGTATGACGGCGGACCTCAAGACCAAACAGCTGTAGTCAGCACGTATATAACACCCAATAGCTGCACTCTCTGATAACAACAAACAACTCACGTGATCTGCTTAATCCAATGAAATGTCTTTGTAAAGGCAACGGGGGACGCTCGGACGTGAACAAACTCGCCAGTGAGAGAGGCCAAATCAGCCCATCCCATCTACGTCACAAGATGTGACGTGTGTGGCTATGGCAACCTCAATAGTTTATTTGGCGTGGAATAACACGTATATGTCTTGGACAAAATTACGCTCAAAGCAAGTATTAGTCTATATTATAGAGATGTGGTCACATGAAAACCACGTCTACTCCTATATATATCTCCAACGGATTACAACGTCGCATACATGGCTTTAACCGTAGCCCAGTTAACCATCTACATGTTCCAGAGCCTCGCATGCGTCGCAACCATGACCACATAAGATCCTAAACTGGGCTACATATATGTGTTAAAATGTCCGTTATGTTCTGTACAGATTATACACACTATATATACAATGTACACAGCTGTCTAAGGTTATCCTAATACCGCAAGATGATTATCTAATTGCAATTTCCACCTATGCATAGACCAAGGCAACAGTGGTGGTGCTACCTCACTGATCGTCCTCAGGTAGCAGCAACACCTCATTGTGCCCATAAGGTTAAATGGCGTGGCGGCTCCAGGAGACTCCAGAATTACCTCCCCCACTCGGTCCAATTGACCGAGTGGGGAAGGCACGTCCAGACTCAACCACAGCTCCACGCACAACCTTAGTCACCCCCCCATACCCACAATGGAATAGTAATAGCCGCTTCAATTTAGATGGCAAATACCAAAAAAGAACAAAAAAACACTAATAAGAAACTCATCTATATCTTCTGCTGCCTCAACTAGTGAGGGGGAGGCATCATCATATGAAGTGGAAACATGGGATAAGAGGTATATGAGGACAAGGAACGGAGACAAAGCCAAGAATCAATCTAAGATTTACCATCATGATGGGTTCACTCGAGATGATCAACTTAAGGTAATAAATCTCTCTTCTTATACGCTTACAGATTGTCAGATCAAGGTATTGGAGAGGGGATTGTCCTTCTCACCCTCCAATGACCTTGATAAATTCACTGTTGTCAAAGACTTACATTTATTCGCCAGAAAGATTTTATTAAAATGATTTTTCCATCAATCCAATACAGGAGAAATATATGGCTCCGAAAAAGAACAGGAAGCACTATCAGTCTTAAGCTCTCTGGCTATGGAAGGTGACACCAGTGACATTGACAATGTAAGTGTATCATTAAGTGATGAACCCTCATTAAGCAATGAATCGTCTATCGGTAGTCGAACTGAGGTGACACTATCCGACTCCATACAATTTCCGAAACATCTATATCCAAAATCGAAAAAGTTTCCACCCTTTAGCTCGTGCCCAGCGGTGGATATTTTCGTTAAGTTGGTTAGTGGTTAGATAGAAGGCCTGGCTGGCAATTTCCATCGGACCTCTAATCTCAATTACTCTGAGAGAAGAGCACTAAAAGAACTACAATGCCTGCCGGATATAACGATTAAGCCCGCCGATAAAGGCGGGAACTTAGTTATTTGGCCCTATGATCAATATGAGGCACAGGCTTATAAAATTCTTAGGAACAATAACAACTACAAAAAATTGACATATAACCCGTTGTCAAAATATCAAGCAGAGCTCCATGATATTCTGGATAGGGCCTTCCAGGAGGGAACTATCCCTAAGAAGATCATGGATTCTCTGCTAATCTCAAACCCTAGGATGCCAACATTTTACATCATTCCCAAATTGCATAAAAACCAGGTAAACCCCCCAGGACGCCCAATTGTATCAGGCAATGGGGGTCTTTGTGAGAAAGTGTGTGATTTGATTGAGTATTATCTTTAACCTTTAGTTTTCACACTCCCCTCTCAGATTAAAGATACGACCGCGGCCCTCCAGAGATTGGACAACCTCAATATAGGAACACAGGCCTTGATGGTAACCACGGATGTGGAAGCCTTATAATGCTCAATAAAACATCAAGATGGAATTCTAGCTGTGGAATTTTTCTTACAATCAAGTAATCTGGACCCTAAACTTGTAGATTTGATCCTCCTCTTACTTAATTTCATTCTCAGGCATAACTGCTTTATGTTCAAGGAGGAGATATATTTGCAAACACAAGGGACTGCGATGGGGGCGTCTTGCGGCCCCTCGTACGCAAATCTGTTCTTGGGAGCATGGGAGCGTCAGATCTTCCAAACTGAGCCAGATGAGTCTGTGTACCTGGTCCAAAATTGGATTAGGTACATAGACGACATCTGGTTCATTTGGGAGGGTTCAGTAGAACAATTAGAACTATTTATGGATCGGTTGAATATGAACAATAAAAACATCTACTTGACCTATAAATATGGACGCGAGGTTGAGTTTTTAGACATAAAAATTCAGGCCTCTCCCAATGGCGACATCAGCACTGATGTCTACAGAAAAAAGACTTCCACCAATACCCTGTTACATGCCCAGTCTTGTCATCTTCCAGCTACAATTAGGGGCATACCCACTTCACAATTCTTAAGAGCGAAACGCATCTGCTCCTCCACAAATAGCTTCCAATCTCAGGCTAAAGATTTGACTAACCGTTTTTTGAGCAGAGGCTACAGTAAGAAATGTATCAGACGGGGTTACAGGAGGGCGTTAAATACCCCTAGGGAGAAATTACTCTACCCTCAGCCTATAGAAACCCAAATAGAACAACCTGTCAGACTTATCACCACTTACAATAGCCGTTGGTATGATCTGCATACAATTCTCCAGAAACATTGGAACGTACTGATGGTTGACCCAATTTTAAAAAAATGTTTACCAGATCGTCCCATGATTACAGCTCGACGGTCAAAAAACCTGAAAGACCTGTTAGTTCAAAGTTGTTATCAGAACTATAAATAGAAGCCCCAAATGCAACTATCCCCTGGGTTTTTCTCTTGTGGGATGTGTAAGGGGTGCCTCAACATGGTCAAGTCCAAGACATTCTTTGCTCTGAAAAATTCAAAGGAATATGTCATCAGACCACATCTGACTTGTTCATCAAAAAATGTGGTGTATCAAGCAGAATGTGGTTGTGGCAAATACTATATAGGTCTCACTAGCAGAGAATTAAAAATTCGTGTACGTGAACATGTACGAGACATAGAAAAATCCAAAACGGCACAGGAGACAGAACATCTCAAGACTCTGCCGAGGCACTATAAATTACACCACAATTCTAACCCTACCTCTTTAAAAATCAAGGCCATTGACCAAATAAAAACTGATTTGAGAGGAGGTGATCTGGGCACTGTTTTAAGTAAATTAGAAAGCAGGTGGATTTATACATTGGGTACGGTTGCTCCTGCAGGATTAAACGAGCATTTCGGATTTAGTTCTTTTTTGTAAGTTGTATGGGGTTAATTTTAATTTTATTGTTGATTTTATTCATTTTTTAATATGTGTAGGCCTCTTTGGATATCGAGTTGGGCATTATAGAATTGATTGGTAATTTATGTTAATAAATATGGAATAACAAGCATTAATTCCCCTATCTCTGTGTTTAAGGATTTATAGATACCCGATCAATCTACAACATCATGGCTAAATCAGGATTATGAGGAAGTAACCGCACCTGGTGTGAATTAAGGGATTGGACACAATTCTCTCCATCAAGAACAGCAATTTCATACCATATTTATATTGCATTATCTGCTGTTGTATATAAGCATAGTAACATAATTGAAGCGGCTATTACTATTCCATTGTGGGTATGGGGGGGTGACTAAGGTTGTGCGTGGAGCTGTGGTTGAGTCTGGACGTGCCTTCCCCACTCGGTCAATTGGACCGAGTGGGGGAGGTAATTCTGGAGTCTCCTGGAGCTGCCACGCCATTTAACCTTATGGGCACAATGAGGTGTTGCTGCTACCTGAGGACGCTCAGTGAGGTAGTACCACCACTGTTGCCTTGGTCTATGCATAGGTGGAAATTGCAATTAGGTAATCATCTTGTGGTATTAGGATAACTTTAGACAGCTGTGTACATTGTATATATAGTGTGTATAATCTGTACAGAACATAACGGACATTTTAACACATATATGTAGCCCAGTTTAGGATCTTATGTGGTCATGGTTGCGACGCATGCGTGGCTCTGGAACATGTGGATGGTTAACTGGGCTATGGTTAGAGCCATGTATGCGACGTTGTAATCCGTTGGAGATATATATAGGAGTAGACGTGGTTTTCATGGGACCACATCTCTATAATATAGGCTAATACTTGCTTTGACCGTAATTACGTCCAAGACATATACGTGTTATTCCACGCCAAATAAACTATTGAGGTTGCCATAGCCACACACGTCACATCTTGTGACGTAGATGGGATGGGCTGATTTGGCCTCTCTCACTCGCGAGTTAGATGTTCACGTCCGAGCGTCCCCCGTTGCCTTGACAAAGACATTTCATTGGATTAAGCAGATCACGTGAGTTGTTTGTTGTTATCAGAGAGTGCAGCTATTGGGTGTTATATACGTGCTGACTACAGCTGTTTGGTCTTGAGTTCCGCCGTCATACTGACTGCCACTTGGTTTCCATGGGACCACGTCCTTGCAACATAAGTCTGTAACTGGTTTGGACGAAGTTACGTCCGAGACACACATATGCCATTTAGACGCCAGATGTTGCCATAACAACATATGTCATGCCCTGTGACGCGGTTGTGATGGGCTGATTTTGCCATAAACAAACGTCACGTCCTGTGACACAGCTGTGATGGGCTGACTTTGCCTCTTATACTGGCGGCTTAGATGTCTATGTTAAAGCGTTCCCCGCTGCCCTGTTAAGGACATCTCATTGGTTAAGTTGTATCACGTGAGTTGCTTGTTGTTGTCAGGGGGCGTAGCAATCGGATGTTATGCACGTGCTGATCACAGCTGTCTGTGCTTTGAGCTCCACCGTTGTATTGACTGACACCTGGCCTCCCCTATAGTAACGCTGGACACTACCCACATGGGTCTATAGGAAGTCCATCCCCTCCTAGTTTAAACTAATTGCCCATACTATATATACCTGGCCTACACACAGTCCACCATACACCCCTGAGGAAGAGGTGAAATGCGCGTAGGGACTGGTGGGGTATCCGGACTTGCTGCAATTTGGTCAGTATCGTAATATAATTGTGATCATATGGTTGTTTGTGAATATGCCAATAACAAACTATTGACTGCTCTTAGTTATGTATACAGGGCTTTCTCTATACCATAATAACAATATGGATATGATACACAACTAGGTGTTTACTATAGGTAGTAGTGATTTTGGGCATACTACCATTAAGTGGCGAATATAGGAAATTACAGTGAGAATTGATATATACTCCATTGTATTACATCCTTAGCTCTATATGAATGACCTTTAACTCAATTGATCCTATTGTGTGTACTATACAATGTTAATTGATCGCAATCACTGTTAATGACCTTGCATGCAATTCTGTTAACCCTTTGAGGACTCAATTGCTTTGGTAATTTTAATGTAAAAATAATAAAAATTATATTTTATTAAAAGGAATCATACCACAATTCTCTTGGTTGTTTAAAGTAACTTAATACAGTAGAGAATGCAGATAGCACAAGTAATAGCAGATGAGAGTAGGTTAGCATATTATCAGTCCATTATAGCTTAGTAGAAACTAAGACACAAGTCTGTAGCAATAAGAACTGGAAAGTGTATTTTATTTCTGTAAAGCACTTGGTATTGGACTGAGTGACCCTTACTGTCCCAACGGCACCTCCCCGTCATCATCACCGAGTGACTTACCTGACTACTCAGGCAGTGTGAAGCTTTCTGAGGTAGCATTAGAAAGCCTTGCATGATCACATCAGAGGGGCATAGTGGATTACCATAATAACCTGGGGAAGACTACAACAGAAAGAGTCAGTCATAGGAAAAAAGCATAACCTGTGCTGGAGCTGGGACATGTCAGAAACTGTAACTTTAAAGTCAACCTTTCAGGTCCAATATGCACCTAGAAGCACGAGCAGTTCTGGGTGCATATTGCTAATCCCTGCCTAACTGTCCCTGTATACACTAGCATAGATAAAGAGATATTTAGAAAAATTATTTCTAAAGATCCTTTATTATATGCTAATGAGGGAAGGTATTTTCCTTAGCTAGTTGGCCCCCTTAGCATGTCAGCACGCCCCTGCGGTCATAATAACATGCTAATGAATGCACAGCGATGCCGCACATACCCCACTGTTAATGACAGCTGGCGGAGGATGATCCTTGACTTTGCATGATCCAGAGTCTCCAGCACTTCCAGTCATGCGCACTATACTTCACTGAAGCTGAAAAGCTTACACCCATCATCAGTTTAGTGCGCGTGATAGGAAGTCTTGGGGACTCCGGATCATGCCCAGTGCGCATCCATTCTCCTCCAGCTGCCATCAAGAGTGAGGTATGTGTGACGTCGCTGCACATTCATTAGCATGTTAGTACTCCCACAGGCGCGTGTTAACATGCTAAGGGGGCCGACTAGTCAAAGGAAGTAACGCCCTTGCGATGAGCCCCTTCCCTCATTAGCATATTATATATGATCTTTAGAAATACTTTTCCTAAAGATCTCTTTATTTATGCTATTGTACTGTTTATAGGGATTGTTAGGCAGGGATTACTAATATGCACCCAGAACTGCTCGTGGTTCTGGCTGCATATTGGACCTGTCAGGTTCCCTTTAAGGGCCCTCCCATAGAAGTGCATCACAGAATAAATAAGGTATTTGGCAGGATTCTTCTTGATTCAAATTGGAGCATTATTGACTTTTTTTAGGAACACAGCATCTTTCTTCGAGACCATTTCCCTTCAAGTCTATTGAGTAGAAAAGATACATAAGAACCTACTTAGAGTCTAAAATTTGGTTAATTTCATACTCTATGCAGTTTCAGTTTTAGAAACAAGAGCTGAGTTGAGAGCAAAGGAGAATTTAAAAAAAAAACCTGGAAGATGAAGTAAGGAGATATGAAAGGAATTGAGGATCTTCAAAGTGAAGGGCAGTTTCAAATGAAAAGTGACCGGATTGATTTGCTCAGTAATTTAGAATGGGCGGCTGAACTTACAGGCTAGGTTATTACAAGAGTTTAATTTAATTTTTTGGGCCTAAAAGCCAAACATTATCAACAGGAGACATGTTATGAACAGGTGTTGGGTCAAGGGTATTTATCAGCACTCTTATTCAGTTTAGTCATGGCTATTGTCAAATTGGATTGCATTCGGTCTAGATGTTATGAATGTCCTGAGAAACCAGCAGGAGGTTGACTCAGATACAATTAACGAAAGAAGCTAAGGCTCTTTACAATAGACTCTGACAAAGGGAGATTTACCAGTAGACTCAACAACTAAAGTTGGCACATTATAAAAATTGTGCACAATGGTCAAAACCAGTACGAAATGGAAGACCCAAATGGTAATGACCTCTTTTGCTTTAAAACCTAGTCACACACAACGACTTACCAGCGATCCCGAAAACGATGCGACCTGATAGGGATTGCTGGTAAGTCGCTGGGAGGTCGCTGGTGAGATGTCACACAGTCAGACCTTACCAACGATGCAGGAACGATACAGGTCACAGTAGTGACCTGTATAACGATCTCAGCAGTCATTGTGACCCTGTCACACAGTGTCAAACACAGCGATGTGTCCTGCCCAGCAGGACATCGCCTTTGAAGAAAATGGCCTGGACCCTTCTGCAATGACTAGCGATCTCACAGCAGGGGCCTGATCGCTGGTAGGTGTCACACATAACAAGATCGCTACTGCGTCACAGAAACCATGACTCAGCAGCGATCTCATATGTGACGGTACCTTTAGGAAGATTTATAACAAAGTCCCTTGAAATTTTAGCCCAAGATTCATGCAGAATAAGTAATAGGATATGGAGGACGAAGAAACGCTTGACAAAGGATTTATTATGTACACACTTAGTACCAGAGGCCTCAAACTCTTTGACATTTTGCTTCCACTTAGACCACAAAGGAAATTATTTCTTCAGTTTGTTTACTTGATGAGAGAATAAAAGCATGGTCTCGAGTTAAGACCTTGACATGCTTCAGAGATGTGGGAAATTACTTTTAGGTGTAGGGTCATTAGAAGAGTAAACAAACACAATTATATTTTGTGGATCAATTACATGTGGGGATGCATCTTCAAAGGCATCACATTGATCAAAGGACCTGAAAAGACCATATATTCTGGACATTTTTGTCTGCATGGTAGGTGAAGATTAATTAAGTCAAACAGCACCAAGAATAGGGACCATCGTGCTTGATAAAGATTTAGTATATAGGCTGACTATTTAGTACAAAAAGAATGTCACTGGGAACGTAGCTCATTCGGATAGATATCACCAGCCTCCAGAGATAATTTTAGGGCTAAAAGTTCTCAATCACCAATAGAGTTACTTTGTTCTGGCAAGGACATCCATGGAAAGAGAACAGCCTGTTGATATCAGTGTAGTGTAGGACTGGAACAATGGCAAAACAAGATTTAAGTTGCTTGAAAGCTTTAATATCTAGTTCAGAAAGCTTTAATATCTAGTTCAAAGAATTAGCAGAATTAGCCATAAAATGAGCTGCCACTCAAGAATAATTATGATTAATTGATGATAATAATTCGCAAAGCATAAGATCCTTTGAATGACTTTAAGGTTTATGGGTTGTAGCCAATCTAAAAAAGTAGAAACTCTCTCTGGATCTATAAGCAGAAATCCAGATGAGATGATGTAGTCAAGAAAAGGCAGTTCATGATGTTTAAGTAGACATTTTTCCAGCTTGGAGTAAATATACCGTAATTTTGTTGCACTCTCTTTAAAATGGAGCAAACATGCCGTCGGTGTGAATCCAGTTCTTTGGAGGTTAGAACGTCATCTAGCTGTACTAAAACAATTCTGGTACAGACCATCAAAGAAGATCTCATTAATGAAATGCTGGAACACAGCCTTTATGGTACATTGCATAATCTTGAAGGCAAGACAAGAAATTCATATAAACGATCACTGGTGTTGAACACAGTCCTTCATTTTCATTTATCGCACTCTTTAATATGGATTATGATTAGGGATGAGTGAGTATACTTGTTACTACTTGGTACTCGCCAAGTAGTACGGTATTTGGGCTACTCGTTACTCCACAAGTATCCTTTTATTTAATCGTTAGGAGTAGCGAGTAGGGAAGGGCGATCCTGAACTATAAAGATACTGTAGATCAAGTACATTATTGAAAAAACATTATGATTATACTTACAGGTCCCGCGACGCGTCCTGCAGACTCTGTCTCTTGCTGCTTCTGCTTCTGCTTCCCGGTCTATCCGATCATTGCTGTGCTACCCGGTAACCAGTACTGACTACTGAAGGACCTTCAATGACGTCATAGACAATGTGACCCAATCACGTGTGAATGCTGTATTACCTTATTGGATACAGACTGATCACATGACTATGATGTCTCGAAGGTCCTGGTATTATTATTATTATTAATAATAATAAATTATTATTATTATTATTATTATTAAGTGAACTTTGACTGTCACTGTGCTGGTGTCCCATCGGCATCACCTGGTACGGCTGCACACTCTCCTGACAGGAGCGGTTGGCGCTCATGTCCGGAGAGTTTCAGTCTGTTCGGGGAGATGCCAATGCGAGACTGCACGGAGTCACACGTAAGTGGAACTCTGGCCTCAGTGTCAGCCTGCATCTCACTCTGTATAGCCGCTGCTGTAAAGAATGATGAAGCAGATGTGACATTGCTGTACCTGTGGACTACAGATTTTTTATAATAAAGATGGAGTCTTTAAATGTTTTTTTTTGTTTTATTTCTAATAAAAAAAAAATTCTCTGTGTTGTGTTTTGTTGTGTTTTTTTACTGTTTACTAGAAAGTTATGGTGGCCATGTCTAATTTGGCGTGACACCATGAATTTCGGGGCTTAGTACCATCTGAGAATACAAAGCTGGTGTTAAGCCCTTTATTACCCAGCGTGCCGCCGCCACCAGGGCCACTGTACGAGCCGGGTAAAGCGCCTGGAAATGGCGCTAAGAAACAATGCACCATTTCCAGGGGCAGCTGCGGACTGCTGAGAATCCCAGCCCCCAGCATCCTGGCTTTACCTGACTGGCGATCAAAATATGGCGGTAGCCCACACATTTTTTTTTTATTATTTTTTTAAATAAAAAAATTAATGAGCTTCCCTGTATTTTGATTGCCAGCCAAGGTAAAGCCAGGCAGCTGGGGGCGGGGGTGACAGCCTGCGGCTGTCCGCTTCATCTGCGCCGAGAATCAAAAATAGCTTTGTCATTTTTTTAAATTATTTTTTTATTTTTATACAACTATACATTGTATATATATATATACAGCTCTGGCTAAAATTAAGAGACCACTGCAAAATTGTCAGTTTTTCTGATTTTTCTTTTTCTAGGTATATTTTTAAGTAAAATGTAAATTGTTCTTTTATTCTATAAACTAGTATTTTCAGAAAATAAATGCAAGATTTATTGCTTGGAAATTTGGAGACGTCAGTAGTTTAAAGAACAAAAAAACAATTTACATTTCACTCAAATATATAAAATTAGAAATAACTGAAATTTTGACAGTGGTCTCTTAATTTAATTTATATATTTATATATATATATATATATATATATATATACACACAATATATATAGTTGTATAAAAACAAATAAATAATTTAAAAAAATGACATAGTGCTCCGCAATATTTTTGATTCTCAGCGCACATAAAGCGGACGGCTAGGGGCTGCAACCCACATCTGCCTAGCTTTACCTTGGCGGGCAATTAACATACAGGGAAGCCCATTTTTTTTTTTTATACGTTATTTTAAAAAAAAAATAATTAAAAAGAAATGTGTGGGCTCCCGCTGCATTTTCTATTGCTAGGTAAGGGTAATCAAAGCAGCTACTGACTGCTAACCCCCACTGCTCGGTGTTACCTTCACTGGCAATGGAAAATCCAGGGAAGCCCTTTTTTTTTCTTTTTTTTTTTTTTGGAAAAAAGCTAAAAAAAATTACGTAGGCTTCGCCATATTTTTGTATGCTAGCCAGGTACGGCAGGCAGGTACAGGCTGCCCTCAACCCGCAGCTGCCTATTTGTACCTGGCTGGGAGCCAAAAATATAGGAAAGCCCTTTTTTAATTATTTCATGAAATAATTAAGGAAAAAAAAATGATGTGGGCTTCGCCCAATTTTTGTGTCCGGCCAGGTACAACTAAGCAGCTGAGGTCTGGAATCAGCGCAGGGTGGCCCAAGCTTTCTGCCCCCCCACTGTAAATTGCAGTCCAAAGCCGCCCCAAAAAATGGCACTTTCAAAGAAGCACCCTCTTCTGGCGCTGTATCCAACTCTTCCAGCGGCCCTGGTGCAAGGTGGCACACTGGGTAATAAGGGGTTAATACCAGGTTTGTTTTACCAGCTGGTATAAAGCCCGAGATTCTTAATCTCAAACCAAGTTTGACCCAGCCATTAAGAATCTCCAATAAAGGGTTAAAAAAGGGACACCACACAGAGAAAAAATACTTTATTAGAAATAAATTCACAGACACACTTAGGGACTACATCTTTATTACTCAATCTCACCCCTCCACGATCCTGGTCTTCTGTCTTCATCCCATCTAGCTCTGTTATTTCAGAATGCACGCGAAGGAAGACGCTACTCCTTCCTGTGCAGTCTAATAACTCAATGAGTGAGCAGAGGCTGCCGGTTGGTAAGCGGTGACGTGACCGCTGCCACCATTGCCATAGTGACCTAACGAGCGGGTTACTATAGCAACGGGGATCTCCAATCACCTGATCCCCGGCGTTGCTATTCACCAGCTGTGGCAGCCAATCTCTGTATGTGGACTAACTCAGTAAAGAGCACCAACATGCAGGGGGGGAGTAGAGCATGTGCCCGAGCATCTCGCCGGTACATGGTGCTCGCTGAGTAAGTATACCGTGTACTGAGATGCTCAGGTGAGCACCAAGTACCAGCGAGCATGCTGACCTACAGAACCTTAGATGACATCATAGTCATGTGACCAGTCTATAGCCAGTGAAATCATACAAAATTCACACGTGACTGGTCACATGCTATGATATCACAGAAGGTCCTTTAGTTACCGTGCGGCACAGCGATGAACGGACTCGGAAGCAGAAGCGGCGGGACCTGTAAGTATAATGACAATGTTTATTATTAACTGTATTGTTTATTTCACAGCCCCCAGACCGCTTTGTAAAGTCCAGTAGAAAATTACTCGCATTTCCCATTGACTTGCATTGGACTCGCTTCTTGTAACGAGTACCCGAGTATTAGGACCTACTCGTTACCAGTTTAGCGAGTCCAAGTATTTCACTACTCGCTCATCCCTAATTATGATAATAGATCTACACAGAACTAAGTTGGTAAAGATAGAAGCATCCTTAATCCAGCTAAAACATTCAGGGAAAAGAGGCAATGGATATCAATCTTTGCCAGTTATTTTACTTAATCTCTAATAGTCAATGCATGGTCTAAGAGACCCATCTTTCTTCTTTATAAAGAAGAAGCCTGCATCGGCCACAAACTTGGATAAATCCTTTCTAAAAATTCTCTTTAGCAATTGATCATCACTTCAGTCTCTAGGATAGGGTATAAACTCTCAATATGGATAGTTCAGTACAGCAACAATGGGTATATGCCTCTCACATTGTCAATGTGGAGGTATCATTTCAGCCTCCTGTTTGGAAAATACGTCAGCAAAATCTTGATAAGGAATAGGCAAGCTATAGAAGATAAAAGCAAAGTAGAGTGTCAGCAAAGGTGGTGAGGTAAAGCTTTAAGACAACTTGGAAAACAAGATGATACTCAATGGGCAATATGTCTGAATGATCTGTAAATAACTGGAGCACAAAGCCTTAACCACAGATGTTATAAGAACACTAGTGCATCAGAAAGTGGCAATAAATTCGCATGGGATTCAATTCTATTCAAAATTTACAAAAATACACATTAGCCAAAATGCAGATTTTTTGTAAATCACTATCTCTCAGATCTTCCAGAATTGTGGCCACTGCCTGCCATTTTTCTGAGTTGTAAAAGGCTCCCATTTGTTAGCTGTTCGACCCTCGTAACATCTTCACATTGCCCCCAATCACGATGAAATCTCTGACCTCTAATGTTAGGCTGCAGCTTCAAACTTTACTGAGGGACAGAAGGATTCTGAGCAAGCGCTCAAAGATCATGGTGTCATAATGTCATGGTGAACAATGTGACCTTGCCTTCACATGCCCCAACCCTCTTGGGTTTCATCAAAGCCAAAAATCCTGATCCAGCATAAGTGGCAGAGATTTAAAAACTGAATGGGAGACAGTAAGGAGCAGAATGGCAGGAGATGGGAGTGATGAGGTGAGTATAAACGTTTTGTTTATTTTTTACATCTTACATAAACATTTGCATCTTTGCAGTGACCAGTATTTTTAAGGATATTGAATGTGTAGTAAAACTTGGAGTCTGGCTGTAATAATGTAAGACTTCCTTATTCATTGAAAAGTAGTAGAGACAATGACATGCCCACGGGGTCTTGCGGGTTGCTCGTCACTGGCCAGTGTAGCTTTGGGATGTCACAGCAGCCTGGCCCGGTTCTGGGACCCCGTCGATGTCAATAATAGGAAGGATGGGGATGTGGAGAATGTCTTCGTGACACCACCTGTGGTGTGCGGCAAGTATTAGCCACCGTTACGGGAGGTCTTCTCTGGGGGTGGATGATAACACAGCTCGGATGGTACAGCTCTCCACAGGCAAAGCTCAGGCCCCAGGGACGATGTTGGGAGTAGTACTCACCTATGGCGCAGAGGCGCGATTATGGAAGCGACGGCAGTGATGAGATGACACAGAAGTTGCAGTCGAAGTTCTTTACTCACTGAGATTATGTGCCGCCCCCATGCCAGCAGCCAACGCTGCTCTGATCTGGGCCTTCAGGGGTGGTGGCTCGAGGTCTCCGGACCCGGCAGTCTCGCGGACATGCCTAATAAATGGGGGGACGTAGATGTACGGGCTAGGCCTTAGTAAGTTCGTGACACCACCCACGGTGTGTGGTGAGGTGGGACACCACCGCTGCTGTTACGGGGCACCCGGGGGAGATGTTGTGCAGCAAGTTGTTAACCCCTCCGTGGGTAGGGATGGTGGCCCTGGGACCCGGTGGCTCGGTGCAGGGGATGGCGACCGAAGGGGGTGCTGGTGTACTCACTGTTAGTAAAACACACAAGTCTCTGGTATACCAAGGTGATGGTGGCCGGTGCCGCAGCCGGTTGCATTCTGGTCCTCCACCCGGCTGGTGGTCTCTATCCTTTTCCTGCACTGCTTTGTGTAAGGTGGACTTTCCTAGTGTGAAACTCAGGAGTCCGCTCCCGGCTGGATGTGGCCTAAGGAGGAGCCGTGTCCGCAGACGCTGGCCCGTGAGATCTATGGGCCCTGGTGGTGACCTCTTATCCCTAATCGGTGGGCTGTTGTCTTCTATGAGGGACTTTGGGTGTGACAGGACCTCTAGTCCTGGCCTCAATCGGTTAATTAACCAGTGCCAGTTGATTCTGGCCCTGAAGTACCCCCCTTTGTGCTCCGGTTCCTGTCCCGGTCCACCTTGGTTCCACCAAGCCATCTTCCCGTCTCCTGCTGACGGAGACCACCGTCTGCCTCCTAGCCAGTGGCACCAGGGCTCCTACCCTGGCACCGTTCAACTTGAACTTCACTGCTGGAGCTACACTTAGCTCCAGCCCACACTCCTCTCCAAACTGAACTCCAAACTAAAACTGCTTGTTTTCCCGCCCTGGGCTGTCTAAACCCCTGGATGGGCATGTCCCAACTGCCTGGTCATGCCCACTGGTGTGTCTATCTTTCCCTAAGGGCGGGTGACTAGGATTTTTGGTTGGCAGTGTGTTTCCTAAGGAGGGAACGGTGTTATGCAGGGGCCTAACTATGACTACCTGGTTTTGCCAGGGCGTCACATTCCCCCTTGGTTAAACACAGACCGTCCGTGGGCTGTCCGACCACCGCTGTTTATTGAACTAGAAAAAAAGGGGATAAAATGGGTAAAACATCTTACAATTATAATAACATATTTACATTAAAGTGTATTTTAACTCTTCCCTTATGGGAGTCATTTTTCTTAAACGTTGCACATATAAACAACCGGGATGGGATGGACCGGGTCCTTCTCAATTCACCCACCCAAAACAACCTAACCCTGATGCCACCACTAAAACATAGGTTGGCACCTCTTGCCCAAGTCCAGGTTAGGTCCGGGTGTTGCCCAAACAGGCCGGGTAAAAAGTTCCTTACCCGGCAGTCCTTTTTCAAGGGCCCCACGTCCAGGGGACCCCTGACCCGGAGGGTAGTCACCGGTATTGCTGGTGACAGGGCCTCTGCCTACTCTACCGCAGGCCCATCCTCCAACCAGCCTCTCCGGAGACTGTGGCTTGGTGAGAAGGTTGGTCAGGGATTATCTACAAGACCCAAAAGTTTATGGGCTGACTCGCAAGTTCTAAGCCATTGTCTTTTTAACTATTAAACCGGGAACTGTAAGCACACACAATCCCAACGGGGACTTTAACTGACTTTAACTGTGGGTGGCCGGGAACCGCTACCTTATACTCTTCATATTCGGGACTGGAGAGTGGCGGAGAGGGGTGGACGTGCAGCTGGGCACCCATTCTCACCCTCCTTCTGACGTCAATGGCAAACCACCCCCTCTCGCCGCAGTGCCGGGTGTAGGTCACTAGCTCCCCGGGCTCCAGGTTCCGGTCCGTGTAGGCCAACGGGCAGATGAGGGGCCACATCCCTCCAGGACACAAATATCTCGGCCTCCATGCCCGGCTCGTATATGAACCCCCATCCCTTTTGGGGGTTAAAATGCTGGACCTGGCCTTCATATGTCGGACCCCTCGCACGAAACGTGTCATTCTGCAGATTGTCCTTTTCGGTGTAGGTCTGGGACAGGACCCCCAACTCCTTCTTCTCCCGGGCGGCAATCTTTCCCAGCTGGAGCCACTGCCACTCCCAGTATGGAGCATCGGCTGCCTGCTCCGGTTCAACCTGCGTGGGGGCTGGGCCCAGTCGGAGTCCCTCCGTGACGGCTACGACCGTCACCTTTGGCAGTGGGGGACCCCGCTGTGACATGGCCTGCTCTGCTGCCTTGCAGCTAAATCCCCACTGCGCCGAAGCCGGGAGTCTGGGAGCGGCCAGCGTGGCTTGCTGTGCTGGCTTCCGGTCGGGGACCGACTCCGCCGTGGCCGGGCGGACTGCCGGGGCCGTTGTCATCTCGGGCGTGGCCTCTTCCGGGACAGGGATTGCTGTTGGGTCCAAGGCTGGACGGGGCACCTTCCGGGCGCTGGTATGGCGTGGAGCTGGTGTTGGTGCCGGGGCGGTGATGGGCGTGCTGCCGGCGCCTTCCTCTGGCAGGTCCTCGCGGGCCAGTGGAACGGACACCACTGCCGATGATGGTGGCAGCAGTCCAAGCGGGGTGTCAGCGACAGGTGCGGGTGGTGAGACAGGCAGCATGGTGGGCAGGGGCAAGCCAGGCCCCTCAGCCTGGTCGGCCGGTCCCTGAGGGACATAGGGACGTGGGTCGCTTACCTGCTCCTCCAAGGTTGCCTCCACTACACGAGCCCGAACGGCTGCAGCCACCTCCACCATCTAGGTCATCCATCGCTCAAGGATAAAGCGCGCCTGTGCCTGGATCCAGCGGCAAATGCGCTCCGTCTGGGCGCATCTACCCAGGCCGCTGTTCCGGGCACGGGCCCCTGCACTCCGGGCTTGCCAGACGGGTCGGCCATGTTGCTCTGATGGTGTCCAGGAACAGGAAGGATGGCAGGGTCCTGGAGTCCCTGCCCTTTATCAGCTCGGTCACATGCTGCAGTAATCTTCACCCGCCCCCCTTGGTCTTTTGCCGCCACTTCTTTTTGCGGCCTGTTAGTTTCGTTTTGCGACTTCCGGCCTCGCTTTCCGGCCGCATTACCAGGGGGCGGGGCTTTGGCTTTCGCGCCCTTTACGCGAGAAAGAAGACGCTGGGCTGTAGTTTTCGCACCCAAAATGGCGGCAAAATGGTGACGTCTGAAAATTTTGCAACAGATCACCGCTGACTGTCCAGTGCAAGGTGCACTTCCACAAGGTAAATGGATGGGTAAGTATCCTGTTCACAGCGCCAAGTTTCGGGGTGTGCCGCCCCCGTGCCAGCAGCCGACGCTGCTTGGATCCGGGCCTTCAGGGGTGGTGGCTCGAGGGACTCCAGACCCGGGGGTCTCGCGGACACGCCGAATAAATGTGGGGATGTAGATGTATGGGCTAGGCCTTAGTAAGTTCGTGACGTCATCCACGGTGTGTGGTCAGGTGGGATACTGCTGCTGTTATGGGGCACCCGGGGGAGATGTTGTGCAGCAAGTTGTCAACCCCTCCGTGGGTAGGGATGGTGGCCCTGGGAGACAGTGGCTCGGTGCAGGGGATGGCGACCGAAGGGGGTGCTGGTGTACTCACTGTTAGTAAAATACACAAGTCTCTAGTATAGCAAGGTGATGGTGGCCGGTGCCGCGGCCGGTTGCGTTCTGGTCCCCCACCCGGCTGGTGGTCTCTATCGTTTTCCTGCACTGCTTTGTGTAAGGTGGACTTTCCTAGTGTGAAACTCAGGAGTCCGCTCCCGGCTGGATGTGGCCTAAGGAGCCGCGCCCGCAGACGCTGGCCCATGGGATCTATGGGCCCTGGCGGTGACCTCTTATCCCTAATCGTTAGACTGTTATCTTCTATGAGGGACTTTGGATGGGACAGGACCTCTAGTCCTGGCCTCAATCGGTTAATTAACCAGTGCCACTTGATTCTGGTCCTGGCTTCAAGGTCCGAGTACCACCCCTTGTGCGCCGGTTTCCGGGTCGGTTCCCCGTGTCGGTACCGGCGGGCTACAACCCTGTCCCGGTCCACCTCGGTTCCACCGAGCCATCTTCCTGTCTCCTGCTGATGGAGACCACCATCTGCCTCCTAGCCAGTGGCACCAGGGCTCCTACCCTGGCACCGTTCAACTTGAACTTCACTGCTGGAGCTACACTTAACTCCAGCCCACATTCCTCTCCAAACTGAACTCCAAACTAAAACTGCTTGTTTTCCCACCCTGGGTTGTCTAGACCCCTGGGTGGGTGTGTCCCAACCACCTGGTCATGCCCACTGGTGTGTCTATCTTTCCCGGGTTGCTGAACTAGTGGACAAGAGGTCCCATACCTCATGATGGCTACCCCCAGAACCTACCCTAGCCCAGTCCCAGTGAAAGAGCTCCCGTGTTATGTGTTCAATGTATTGTGGTGTGGTAGTTAACCAGTGATGACCTCCTCTGTATCTGAGATGAATGCTGCACCTCAGGTGAAGTGCAGTACCCTGTGGCGCCTGAGGCCGCGGGGCGCCACAACAGCTCCGGCTAAATTCGTTTCCAGCCCAAACAACGTGTTTCATGTAACATGGAGTGGTGCTTTAAAATTTTTATTGATCAGTCCAGGGCACATGCAGCCATTTTCTGCAACCCAGTTCCCATGAATTTGTGTATAGTTGAGTCACTTGACCTTTTTTCCATGTCAAAGGTATGGATTTTGGCTGCAATTCTTCAAAGAAGACTACTTCTGGTCATACTCTGAACAATATATGGCTGTAGCTTGGTTTCCCTGGTTCCTGCCTGGTTCTGATATGTTGGCGCTGCTGGAAATTTTCCAATTTTAAAGGGATGTAAACATAATATGCCTTTCATCTTCTGCTCTGAGTTTTCTTAGCCGACCATCTACTTTCCTCAAAGATGTCCATTTCTTGCTGTCCTGAATGCTGAGAAATACAAATATTTATCCATCATGCAAAAAGGGGTGTGATTGGCTTTAAATTAATTCTACACCAAGAAAATGACCCCAAACATACAGAAAATGTCATTAAGAAGTATATTCAGCATAAAAAGGACAAAAAGTTGTAAAATTGATGATATGGCCCCCACAGAGCTCTGACCTATACACAATAGAGTTTGTCTGAGATTACATGAAGAGACAGAAAGCCTTGCACAAGCGATATCCATAGAAGATTTGTGGGTAGTTCCCCAAGATTTTTGGAACAATTCACCTGCAGTGTTCATCCTAAGTGCAGGTACACCTGGAAGGACAGAAGGCAAAGGGTGGGGGTGGAGTCACACCTAATATTTTTTTGATTTCTCTTTTATTAATTGACAACATTTTAATTGATAAAATATATTAATATTTGTATTTTTTTTAAAGCATTCTCACTTTCTAGCATTTTTTTTTCACATCGGCCTAAATATATTGTATAGTACTTTACAAAAGATTTACGCAGGTGTGGAAAAAAAATGACTGAAAATTATTCTCTTGTAAATTTGTCAAGACTGACACCACAAGTTAATATTTTTCTTGTCTTTAAAATGGTCTTGGAAAAGCCTTGCACAACTGTACGACATCGCTCTGGGATATTTCTTGCTTCATTTACTAAATAACCCTTGGTCAGAAGGCCAAGAAGTAAATTAGTTGTCTCCTTTCACTCCCAACTGAAAGCTACTATGACAGTGATAGAATGCTATCCCTCGCCAGTATGCAGGTCACCATCTAACGTAAAATAGCCCAGATTTACTCGCATTAGAGCTTTCTATTGTCATGGAAACAGCCTTGCTCCCGCTTTGCCAATACTCATTTCTCGGAGCAATGTTATTTCACTTTTCAGTTTCCTTAAATTGATCTGTAAATATTACAGATTTATTTCGAACTACAAATTTAATATATTGTAAAAAGAACAAGAAATATTTTTTATGGCTGAAGAATTCCAAATTTTAACTTGCAATATAAAGCATACATTTTGAACTAAATCTGTATTTTAATAGAAATGTAATACAAACGTCGTTGTATTTGATTCTGGTCATACCATACATTATCCAATATATCGATTGTTAATACATTTAACTGTAAAATGAAAAGTCTAAAGACTAATTCTCAAAGATGGTTAATAGTAGCTACGTAAAATAGGGGTCTTTCTTATTCATTTTGTCGATCTGTGTGCACAGAGACTATGCAAGTAAATGGAATCCATAACGTTCCATATTAAAGGGGTTGTCCACTACTTTTAGATTGATGGCCCATGCTTAGGATAGGTCATAAATGTCTGATTGGCTGGGGTACAACACCCTGCACTCTGATCAGTTGTTCTCTGTGCCGCTGGAATGCTCAGTTCCGTAGCCGACCCTTCATCTGATATCGGCCACGGCTGCATAGTGCACATCCGCCTCCTATTGATTTGAATGGGGGCTGGATGTGCACTTCCCGGTTGCGGCCGCCATGAGTTGACTGTACAGCTCTGGGGCTAAGCATTCTGGCTGCCTGCTGCCGCCGCCGGGTCCTGGAACAGCTGATCGGTGGGGATGCCGAATGTCAGACTCCGACTGATCAGACATTCATTACCTATCCTAAGGATAGGCCATCAATATTAAAGTAGTGGAAAATCGATGTAACTCCTTAGAGATTTTATTTTAGTCTTCCTTTCACCCTCCTCTCCTCTTTCTATAATTTAGAATATTTTAATTTTTCCATCAAGCCGTATGTGGGCTTATTGCTTATAGCTGTGAATGACATCTTTCCTTTTATAATATACTATACTGAAAAAAGGGGATGAAATAAAAACACCCCTGCATTTTCTGATGGGTTTTTTTCTTTATCGTTATGAAAACTGAAAAGACAAGAAAGGAGGATGCAAATGATGTCTTGTCCAATGGTATCGGCAAGAAACTATTTCAAGGTGCACTAACTGGTGCGGTTCTGTATAGACTCAACTGCTGTAAACACGTGCTATAAACAGCTGTTGCAGGACCCATAGATAAAGCAATAGAAGTTGGTAGAAGAAAAGGGTTAATCCACTCTGTCAGAAGAAGATCACTGAAGATCGAGGTTAAAAGTACCATTTTCCGGCGTACAAGATGAATTTTTAAACCCTGAAAATCTTCTCAAAAGTCGGGGGTTGTCTTATACGCCGGGTGTTGTCTTATACGGCGGTGCACGGTGCCGTCATGGCTTTACTGCAGTTGTTTACAAACAATAAAAGATATTCTCACCTCCCCTTCGTTGCTGCATTGCCCCCAGCAGCTTCTTGCAGTCCGCAGGCAGCACACAGATCCCTCAATGATAGTGTCCGGTGCACAGAACGGCCTCTGCAGGATGTTGTGATGGCTCTACTGCAGTTGAATGCTTTACAGAGCCACAAAGCATTCAACAATAGTAAAGTGCTGACAGCAGTGGCAGCCCTGTACACCAGACATGATCATGAATGGGTTTATGTGCCTGCGGTGCACAAGAAGCAATCCTCCATGATTGCGTCCAATACACAGGGCCGACGCTGCTGTCAGCGCTTTACAGCAGTTGAATGCTTTGTGGTACCATAAAGCATTCAACTGCAGTAAAGCCATGATAACATCCTGTAGCGGCCCCTCCGTGTACGCTATCACGTACACTATCACGGAGGGGTTTCTGTGCCTGCGGTCTGTAATAAACAGCTGGAGGCACAGGAACAGAGGACAAGGTGAGAATATCTTTTATTGTTTGTAAACAATAGCATAATAGGGGACAAGAACGTGACCAGTAGAAGGACATTATTAAACAATGGGCACATTACAGCAGGGGACATTACTAAACAATGGGCTCGTTACTGCAGGGGACATTACTAATCAATGGGCACATTACTCGGATCGGCTTATACTTAAGTATATACGATATATCCCAAACTCTATATTTTAACTGGAAAAGTTATGTTTTTTCTTATATGCCCAGTCGTCTTATACACCAGAAAATACGGTATCTGGTTGTATTGTACTATGTGTTTCGAAGTCGTATGACTTCTTCAGGAGAAAATCAATAATGATTTTTCTCCTGAAGAAGGACTCGTATGAAACGTGTAGAATAAGAAAATTAGATACTTTTAACCTCTATCGATCTTCAGTTATCTTCTTCTGACAGCGCAGATTAACCCTTTTCTTCTACCCACTTCTATTTTTCCTTTTTGATATTTCACTTTTAGGTATTAATGACATGGTAACTTTGCTCTATGGGCCAATACAGTTATGGCAATAACAAATTTACATGTTTTATTTATATCTGTTTAAATTCAAAACACTAAATACAAAAGTGCAATTACTGTTCTATTTTTGCTCAATCTTCCCCAACTCCTAAAAAAAAACAAAAACAGATTTAAACCTAACCATAAAGAGTTTAAATTTTTATTTATAATGCTACCTTCCCACAATGAGTAGCTGGTGCAGATTTTCTGCAGCATTTCTGCAGCTATTAGGCAAATTAGGTTACTTCTGTTCTTTTCATTGTGTTTTTGGATTTGTTTTTCTATTTGAGTTTTAGCATGTTTTTGATACTGCAGTTTTTGTCTATTGTTTCTTAATAAAATTGCTTTCTTTTATATTTCCTGGAATTTAGTTTTGACAAAACATTATTTGCACAGTCAAAGAGATCTCTACTGAGGATAAATTGGAATTGGCAACCTGCACATGCTCTATAACCCAGGGATTAGCCCAGCCCCCAAAATAGACAGCACATACAATGCTTCATTTTAGGGAACAGACGTTGTGTGTTGTGAATGTCAGTTATTTTTTGCTGCTGTGAAACTCCCTCTTGTGGCCAGGAATGGTTTGGACAGAGACCAGGTGTGTTGAGCAATGGGCGTTTCCATTGCTAATACTCTGCCTATTTAAACCCTGGTCTGCTGCCATGCTATGCCGGATGTCAGTTGTTCTTTGTTCACCAGCCTGCTTCATCCTGCTCCAGACCATATCTACCCCAGATAAGTGCTTGGCTCTTTATTTGTTGTTTGGTTCTTTTTGCTCTTATCTGAGTTTGTCATTTACTGTGGTTATTGTCAGTTTATTTACATGCAGGGAACTTCCCTCTCCGTTGCTTAGCTGGGAAGCTCCCTGCAGCTATGTTTGGAGTATTGCTCCTATAAGTCCATGTGTTTGTTGCTTCTTGAATTGTAGTGGTTCCTGCTTTCTGTTCATTGGTATGACAAGAGCGCCTGGTATAGGACGGAGTTCAGATCTAGCGATCTGAGGGCTTTTTGTACTATCAGGTTTTTGGATTTTTGTAGGGTTTTTCTCTGGCCACCATCAGTCCCTTTCCTATTCTGTCCTATTTAGTCAGTAGGGCCTCACCTTTTGCTAATCCTATCATCTATCTGTGTATTGTGTTTTCCTATATCACCGCAGTCTTTGAATGTGGGGGGCTTGCTATCTTGTTATCTATTTTCTGAGGCAGAGAGTTATTCATCTTTCCTTCCTTTAAGATAGCTACTTCTCCGGCTGGGTTTGCGGTGCACAGGATGTTAGTTCACCCCTCGGCTACTTCTAGTGTTGATGGTTAGTAAGGGGATGGCGGCCAGATTAGTTGCCAATGCTCTTGTCACCTTTTACCAATGATTTATGGAGGTCTTGCATGGTTCCGAATCATAACAGTCGTGGCTGTGATTGCAGCCTCTGCCCCTTCATGACGTCTCCATTGAGCATCCCAGCATGCACTGGAGCTCTCAAAAAAAATTAGATCAAACAAGAAGAAGGTAAAAAAAGCAGTTAAATAATGTAGAGAGTAAATGATAGGCACTTTATAATTAAAGTATAATAAAAAAAAGAGAGTATATTATTATATTACACAGACAGACATTTAGAATTAAAATAAATGTTGGTTTCGGACCCCCACTTTAACAGTGACAATTTTTGGACTGCTCACAGCTGTCATTTGCCCCTTATATTACTTACCCCAATTGCCACAGCACCAGGGCAATCAGGATAAGCCAGGTAACATGCCAGAATTGTCACATTTAATGGATGCAACAATTTCGGGATGGCTGCGGGCGGTAATTTTTAGGCTGGGTGGGGACCCAATAACTTTGTGTCTCCGCAACCTGAGAATTCCAGCCCCCACCTGTCCACTTCACCTTGGATGGGTATCAAAATTAGGGGGACCATATTTTAAAATTAATTATTCAAATAAAGGAAAAAAGCTGCACGACGTCTCCCATATTTTGATACACAGCCAAGATAACCCGTACAGCTGGGGCTGCCCTGGATATCAATATACTGGGGACCATGCGCCTTTTTTCCAATTAATTATGTTTACACTCAACAATTAATTACAGATGCCGGCACACTTCAATCAATCACAGACACTGTCACAAAGGATGGGCAGGGGAAGCAGTGAATATGCATGAAGCTAATGAGCGGACCTGGGAGCAGTGTGACAGCCACCCGGGAGGCTCGGTAAGTATAAATATCCTGCTTTGCAGCCTCTAGCCCTTATTAACGCCATTTTACAACACACATATTCAGGTCCCCATAAACTTAAATGGACTTCTTTGTTCAGGGTCAAGCTCGGGGTCAAGTTCGGCTGCCGAACCCGATTTTTTCTTTTGGTTCAGCAAACCCAAATATCTACTGCTTTGCTCATCACTAAACTTAACAAAGTTTTGTTTGCAGCTATTTCATTTGTCAATTTCTAGTTTAGAAAGGTTTCCTTCTGGATCCGCATTAAAGAATTAACATTCATTTTCTTCTTTCTCACGAGACATTGCCCAAAACCTTGTCAGGAAAAAAAAGCTCGAAAACACTTTTCATATGAACAGCAAAGTGGATTTCCCCTCAGCCCCTCAGTGGGATCATTCCCTGAGACTATTTAGTCATGAGCACAGAATTTTAAATTCCTGTAGTCACTGTAAGTAAATACCTTTTTAGAAGTCCTATATACAGTATCTCCTCCTCACTACTATATCCCCATATCCCAAATCGTAATTTGAGCTAGAGCTTTTTTAAACTACACAGATCAATGGATGGAGCTCACATGTTTTCCAATTAACCTAATTAAAATCCCAGATGAATGATTTCAAAACCCCCTCAAAAGTTCAGCACTGTTATCTTTCCTCAAGTTGAAACAAAATCCTCTTGTTCTAGTTCTTAGTTCTTAAGCTCTGATAATTAAAACACTAAGCTCCACAGGATGCATTCCTACATAGTTATTTTATTTTTTTTTTTTTTCATTTTCTACCTAAAATTTTTAATTTGTGGGATTTAGCAGAAACTTTCTACTGAATTCTCCAGGATCTTGAATAATTAAAAAAATCATAATAGTATTATATTAATATAGAAAATTGTTGCCTGACACTGATTGTATAGATACAATCAGATACTGATGAAGCCTGAATTTCCAGGATCATTATTACGGAGAAAGAGACCTGTTACGGTTCGGGGTGCTCCCGAGCCACAAACCGCTCCCGCTGCTCCAGGTACTTGGCTGATAGGCGTCAGGTGTCCAGGGTCTTTGTACGTTCTGAGGCTAAAGGGTACTTTACACACAACGATATCGCTAACGATATATCGTTGGGGTCACGGTGTTTGTGATGCACATCCAGCGCCGTTAGCGATATCGTTGTGTGTGACTAAACGGAGCGACGATCAAAGATCGCAAAAAGGTCAAAAACCGTTGATCGTTGACACATCGCTCCTTTTCATAAAATCGTTGGTGGTGCAAGACTCTGGTTGTTCGTCGTTCCTGCGGCATCACACATCGCTATGTGTGACACCGTAGGAACGACGAACATCTCCTTACCTGCGTCCACCGGCAATGAGGAAGGAAGGAGGTGGGCGGCATGTATCGGCCGGTCATCTCCGCCCCTCCTCTGCTATTGGGCGGCCGCTTAGTGACGCCGCTGTGATGCCGAACGAACCGCCACTTAAAGGAGAGATTGTTCGGTGTCTCCAGCGACGTCGCTAAGCAGGTATGTGCATGTGACGCTGCCGTAGCGATATTGTTCACTACGGCAGCAATCATCCCCATGCCGAAACAGTGACGAGGGCGGGTGCTATCGCACACGACATCGCTAGCTATTGCTAGCGATGTCGCAGCATGTAAAGCACCCTTTAGTCTCTGCTGTGCGCTACCACGCATGCGTGGTTCTCACTGCCTTTCCTGGCTCTAAGTGCGAGATTTACACTATTGCGCATGCACGTGACATCACCAGTGATGTGGTGGCTCCTGATTGGCCATCGCTGACGTCACCGGTGACACGGCAGCCACGGATTGGCCATCGATGACATCACCAGAGACGTGGCGGCCGCTGATTGGCTGTCGATGATGTCATTGGTGATGTGGCGGTCCCTGAGTGACCACTGCCGGCGCTATTTCCATCTGGTGCTTGGCTTGGGGCAGGGCTTAATCTTTAAAAGATCCTGGATGATGCACATGACTGCGCATGCGTCATTTCAGCTCTGGTGGTGTTTGTCAGAGCAGTGCAGCCACATTGCGGCCAGGGCCAATATGTTCTGGAAGCAGTAAGCAGGGTTAGGCTTCGGTACCTGTCACGTCAAGATAATGTGGTGTTGCACAGTGAGGGCCAGCTAACCCACTTCCGCTCTACCACTCCAGTCCGTCAGTGGCAGCTCAGTGGTGCTAACTGAGCTCTGCCCTCTGTCCCGGTGTGCCTCGTACATGTACGGACAGTCACCCTCAGGACTCTCTGTGCAGCTAACAGGAGAGGTTCTGTTTTTGGTATATGTGCAGCTAACACTGCCGATTGTGTTTTTTATTGTTTTGTTTCTCTGAAGCAGTGCCTTCTGGCTGCCTATCCATATGTAGCTTTACCATCCGCTCAGAGGACCTTGGGAGATGTTAGAGCTTGTATTGTATTAGTTTTGGCTCTAACCATCCCCCGCATAACAGAGACCCTTATGTATCTATAGCAATCTTCAAGTTTTTGTAGACTTTCCACAAAGAAAAAAAAAATAATTTAACAACATTTTTAAATCTGTATGTGGGAGTTTATTCACAATTAACCAAAAGACTATTTTTGAGAATGTATCCAAGCGTTTGTTGGCTAGTTTCCAACTAATCCCCAAAACAGATATAAGGCGTTTCTGGGCTCAAGGGCCCATTTTTTCCAAGTGGCAGAGATATAGACATAAAAGGCTGTCTGATATTTATTTAAAGCCCTGAAAAATGTTGCGTCTGATGTTTTAATAAAGAAGTTTTTAATCACCTTGCGCCAGAGGGGAAGACTGTAGTTTGTTTTTTTATTGGAGCTTGTTTGTCTATTCTATTGCAGTGCCTTTGTCTCTACACGAGAAAGTAAGCACACCACTTATTATAATGACAACTATTAGAAAAAAGTTTATTTGTACCATAACACTATAATATTCGCATGTGCGAGTTAGAGTGGACTCACTGGGTGCAGAACACAGTATACCTAAAGGGCGTAACTTAAGCACACACCCGGTATTCACCGAAGCCTCAGATAGTGAGGATGGACTGAGTTGCCAATCGCAACAGTTGCCACTCAGGGAGATTCGGTGGTGTGACAACTGACCTCAGGGATATGGACACTGACAGTCTCTGATATGGCAAATGTAGGCAGCACAGCTGCGACAGGCACAGTCGGTATGGATAGATGCAACAGCGGGTATGGTAGGTAGAGCTGGTACGGATAGGTGCAGCAGTGGGTATAACAGGTAGAGCTGGTACAGATAGGTGCAGCAGTGGGTATAACAGGTAGAGCTGGTACGGATAGGTGCAGCATATGTTGCGGGCGGGGAGGGCGCTGCGCTCACCCCACTCGGGTCCGGCGCTGCTGCTGCTCGGTGGCTCGAGCGGTGGGTCGGATCCGGGGACTCGAGCGGCGCTCCTCGCCCGTGAGTGAAAGGGGGGTAGTTTGGGTTTGGCGAGTTGGTCCATGATGCCACCCATGGTTTGTGGTGAGGTTGGGACACCACCGATGCTCTGGATGGGGATCCTGGGAGCGATGACAGGGAGCAGCCGAGATGGTTCTCTCCTCTCCGTGGGTAGGGGGGTTGGTGGTCCTGGGGCTTGGTGAGGTGACGGGGAGGCAGGGTTGGTGAGGTACTCACTCAGCCAAGAATGGATACAGAGTCTCCGGTAAAACAAACGGCTGGATGGATGGGTCCCGCAGCCGGCTGCTGTGGTTATCCCCGGAAGGTTGGTGGTGGCTGCCTTTCCCTGCACCTGTTGTGTACCTTCGGTCCCGATGGCTTCCCACCGGTAACCCGCTCCCCAGCTTGGATAGGTGCCGGAGGAGCCCCTTTTGTCCGCAGGCTCTGGCCCTGGGAATTCTAGCTATTTCCCTTTCTCGGTTTGGACGGTTGCCTTCAGTCGGGTCTTTGCTGCTAGGAAACCCCGGAGGTTCTGGTCGCTAACGGATTTGACCGGTTTAACGGCGACTCCAAGCCTGGTCGGAGTCTGTAGGCCCTGCCGGTTTGTGCTGGCTTGTCTTCGCTCCCCGGTTCGGTACCGGCGGGCCACCGCCCGTCCCCGGTCCTACGGTTCCGCGTCAATCAGCCTCTCCTGCAGACGGCCACCACCGTCTGCCAACCTTGCTCTTGGTGCCCGGGCCACATACCCGAACACGGTCAGTCTGCTCCTCTACCGCTACTTTCCTCCTTCTCCTTCACTCTCCCTAACTGTTCTGACTTCCTTTCCTTTCACTGTGACCTCCACAGTGGGTGGGGCCAACCGCCTGGCTCCACCCCACCTGGTGTGGACATCAGCCCCTGGAGGGAGGCAACAAGGATTTGTGTATGACTGGTGTGCCTATCTCGGGGTGTGGGGTGTGCTGTTGCAGTACCTGTGATGACCTGGATTGTCCAGGGCGCCACATTCCCCCTTGGTTAAATGCAGACCGTCCGCGGGCTGCCCGTCCATCACCGGTTTTATTTTTGTAAAACTGTAAAAGATGTAGAAAACATGTAAACAGTAAACACAAGTATTTTTATAAATCTTCCCATAACGGGAGGCATGGTACTTTTAACGTTACAACATATTTTATTAACAGTCGGCTTCCGCTCTCTCCCGCCCAAACAACCTGGCCTTGATGCTGCCCCTAAGAAGTGGGCAGCACCCCTTGACCCCAGTCTTCATCCAGGCTGCCCGAGCGGGTACGGGTACAGTATTTCATACCCTAAGGTCACTTCAGGGGACCCGCGTCCATGGGGGACCCCTGACCTCCGGAGGATGGCCACCGGTCCAGGTGGTGGCCAGGCCCCAGCCTACTCTGCTGCGGGCCCCTCCTCCAATCTGCCTCTCCGGAGGCGGCTACGGAATTAAGCCAATTATTTACATTCCACAAGTTTGTGGTTGCCCTGCAAGTTCTCGGGCTTGTCCGTAAGTAGTTCCTTACGCACGGTGCAAAGGGTTCCCACGGGGACAAACTTGTCGGCAACGGCCGGTTCATTCACGGTCGACAATCAGGTTAACATCTCGGTTGATTACTTTCATTCACTTAACAACGGTACTGGTGGTCCCAACGGGGACAATGGTGCAACGGAGGGACCGCTGACTCACTAAAAATCCGCAACGCAAGCCGGGAAAGGGGGCTGGGATGGTGCTTGGGCCTCCTGGCCTCCTCTCAGCTTGGTGTCCAGGGCAAACCAGCCCCTCTCTCCGCAGTGCCGCATGTATTGTACCAGATCTCCTGGGAGCAGGTTATGGCCCGGGTGGTCCTCTGGCAGGTGGGCATTAACGTCCCGACGGGCCACAAAGACTTCGGCCTCCAGGCCCAGCTTGAAGATAAATCCGTACCCCCGACAGACATCGAACCTTCTCACTTGCCCCTCGTAGATCGGGCCCCGTACTCAGAAGGTGGCTCTGCGGAGGCTCTCCTTTTCTTGGATGGTGCGGGCTATCAGCTCAGCCCTCCACTTTCCCCTCTCCGTAATTTCTCGGCCCAGCGGGTCGGTTCCCTGTCCCAGTAAGGGGCTACTGCTTGCCCCTGCGCGTGGGTCGGACCCGGCGGGATTTCCACTACACTGCCCACTACTGGCGCCCTCTGTGGAAAATCCCATGGTGTCATGGCCTGGGGTGCTGCCTCACAGCAACGACCCGGCGCAGCCTCAGCCGAGGCGTGGGGGATGGGTACAGGGGTCCTCTCCCACTTGACCTCCACCTCCTCCTGCACGGGACGGACCACCGGTGCCGGAACGGAACTAGGCACGGTCACTGCAAGTGCCACCGTTTCATCTTCGCCGGTGGACCATGTCTTCGGCAACTTCCAGGGAAGCGGTTCAGGTCGGCTACGGGCTTCAACTGCAGGTCGGTCCACTTGGGCAGACGGGCAGGGTTCTGCTACCGGTTGTGCGGGTAGCGGGCCTAGTGGCAGGGCGGTTGCGACTAGCACGGGCAGCGGGGGAGGCAGCAGGGTGAGCGAGCGCAGGCCGGGCCCCTCAGCCGCAGCGGCCGATCTCTTAGAAATAGAGGGGCATGGGTCGCTTACCCGCTCCTCCAAATCTTCCTCCTCCTCGCGTCTCCGTACAGCCGCCACCACGTCCGCCATGTCGGCCTCCCACTCCTCCAGGAGGAGCTGCATCCGGACCTGCAGGCGGCTGCTCAGCTGGACGGTCCGGGCTTCCACCCACGCCACGGTACCAGGCGCGGGGACTGCGGTGTTACCAGACGTGCGGTGCATACTGGCAGCGGTGTCTTCCAGGAACCAAATATGGCCGCAGAATCCTGGCATCCCTGCTTTTATAGCCACGGTCTACATGCGGCCGGACGCCATCCGCCCCCCTTGGTCTTTTCTCAGCATCTCCTCTTCAGGGGCGGAGCTTCGGCTTTCGCGCCTCCACTGCTCGAGAAGACGCTCGAGCGGGAAAATCTTCGCGCCCAAGATGGCAGCTTCTGAAATTTTTCGGCTGGACACCACCGGCGGGACACAAGGTGCACTTCTGCCAGCTGGCAGAATGGTAAGATCCTGTTCGTGACGCCAAGTTGTCACGAGCGGAGGAGGGCACGCGCTCACCACGCTCGGGTCCGGCGCTGCTGCTGCTGCTCGGTGGCTCAAGCGGTGGGCTGGATCCGGGGACTCGAGCGGCGCTCCTCACCCGTGAGTGAAAGGGGGGTAGTTTGGGTTTGGGGAGTTGGTCCGTAACGCCACCCACGGTTTGTGGTGAGGTTGGGACACCACCGCTGCTCTGGACGGGGATCCCGGGAGCGATGACAGGAAGCAGCCAAGATGGTTCTCTCTCCTCCATGGGTAAGGGGGTTGGTGGTCCCGGGGCCCGGTGAGGTGACGGGGAGGCAGGGATGGTGAGGTGCAGGGTCGCGGGGGCAGCGCGGGGGCAGACGGCACGGTGGTACTCACTCAGCCAAGAATGGATACAGAGTCTGCGGTAAAACAAATGGCTGCTGTGGTTACCCCCGGAAGGTTGGTGGTGGCTGCCTTTCCCTGCACCAGTTGTGTATCTTCAGTCCCGATGGCTTCCTACCGGTAACCCGCTCCCCAGCTTGGATAGGTGCCGGAGGAGCCCCTTTTGCCCGCAGGCTCTGGCCCTGGGAATTCTAGCTGTGGCGGTAGCTGTATATCCCTTTCTCGGTTTGGACAGTTGCCTTCAGTCGGGTCTTTGCTGCTAGGAAACCCTGGAGGTTGCTGTCGCTAACGGATTTGACCGGTTTAACGGCGACTCCAAGCCTGGTCGGGGTCCGTAGGCCCTGCCGGTTTGTGCTGGCTTCTCTTCGCTCCCCGGTTCGGTACCGGCGGGCCCGTCCCCAGTCCTACAGTTCTGCGTCAATCAGCCTCTCCTGCAGATGGCCACCCCCGTCTGCCAACCTTGCTCTTGGTGCCCGGGCCACGTACCCGGACACGGTCAGTCTGCTCCTCTACTGCTACTTTCCCCCTCCTTCACTCTCCCTAACTGTTCTGACTTCCTTTCCTGCCTCCAGGACTGTGACCCCCTCAGTGGGTGGGGCCAACCGCCTGGCTCCAACCCACCTGGTGTGGACATCAGCCCCTGGAGGGAGGCAACAAGGATTTGTGTGTGACTCGTGTGCCTATCTCGGGGTGTGGGGTGTGTTGTTGCAGTACCTGTGACGACCTGGCTTGTCCAGGGCGCCACACATACAGTGCCTACAAGTAGTATTCAACCCCCTGCAGATTTAGCAGGTTTGATAAGATGCAAATAAGTTAGAGCCTGCAAACTTCAAACAAGAGCAGGATTTATTAACAGATGCATAAATCTTACAAACCAACAAGTTATGTTGCTCAGTTAAATTTTAATACATTTTCAACATAAAAGTGTGGGTCAATTATTATTCAACCCCTAGGTTTAATATTTTGTGGAATAACCCTTGTTTGCAATTACAGCTAATAATCGTCTTTTATAAGACCTGATCAGGCCGGCACAGGTCTCTGGAGTTATCTTGGCCCACTCCTCCATGCAGATCTTCTCCAAGTTATCTAGGTTCTTTGGGTGTCTCATGTGGACTTTAATCTTGAGCTCCTTCCACAAGTTTTCAATTGGGTTAAGGTCAGGAGACTGACTAGGCCACTGCAACACCTTGATTTTTTTCCCTCTTGAACCAGGCCTTGGTTTTCTTGGCTGTTTGCTTTGGGTCGTTGTCTTGTTGGAAGATGAAATGACGACCCATCTTAAGATCCTTGATGGAGGAGCGGAGGTTCTTGGCCAAAATCTCCAGGTAGGCCGTGCTATCCATCTTCCCATGGATGCGGACCAGATGGCCAGGCCCCTTGGCTGAGAAACAGCCCCACAGCATGATGCTGCCACCAGCATGCTTGACTGTAGGGATGGTATTCTTGGGGTTGTATGTAGTGCCATCCAGTCTCCAAACGTCACGTGTGTGGTTGGCACCAAAGATCTCGATCTTGGTCTCATCAGACCAGAGAACCTTGAACCAGTCTGTCTCAGAGTCCTCCAAGTGATCATGAGAAAACTGTAGATGAGCCTTGACATGACGCTTTGAAAGTAAAGGTACCTTACGGGCTCTTCTGGAACGGAGACCATTGCGGTGGAGTACGTTACTTATGGTATTGACTGAAACCAATGTCCCCACTGCCATGAGATCTTCCCGGAGCTCCTTCCTTGTTGTCCTTGGGTTAGCCTTGACTCTTCGGACAAGCCTGGCCTCGGCACGGGTGGAAACTTTCAAAGGCTGTCCAGGCTGTGGAAGGCTAACAGTAGTTCCATAAGCCTTCCACTTCCGGATGATGCTCCCAACAGTGGAGACAGGTAGGCCCAACTCCTTGGAAAGGGTTTTGTACCCCTTGCCAGCCTTGTGACCCTCTACGATCTTGTCTCTGATGGCCTTGGAATGCTCCTTTGTCTTTCCCATGTTGACCAAGTATGAGTGCTGTTCACAAGTTTGGGGAGGGTCTTAATTAGTCAGAAAAGGCTGGAAAAAGAGATAATTAATCCAAACATGTGAAGCTCATTGTTCTTTGTGCCTGAAATACTTCTTAATACTTTAGGGGAACCAAACAGAATTCTTGTGGTTTGAGGGGTTGAATAATAAATGACCCTCTGAATAAACTTTTCACAATTTAAAAAAAAAAATAATAAAAAGAAATAACATTCTTTTTTGCTGCAGTGCATTTCACACTTCCAGGCTGATCTACAGTCCAAATGTCACAATGCCAAGTTAATTCCGAATGTGTAAACCTGCTAAATCTGCAGGGGGTTGAATACTACTTGTAGGCACTGTAGACAATGGCAGGTAAGGTTAGTGTAGCTAGGTGCAGCAATGGCTGCGGAAGATAATGGAATCTAGGCTCAGAGCTGTCAACAGCTATAGCACCAAACATGTGTTGCCCCAGCAGCGGCTTTGTCACCTGCCTACAAATCTGTGCCTTGATTTTGGTTCTCTCCCAGCTTGCTCACAGCTTGCTGTTCCCCTTCTTGTATTGTATACCTCTCTGGTTGTACTCTACATCTTGGCATCCTGATTTTTTGCTCTCCTGTTGTAGGCCATTATGTACTAGTGACCATGCTATGCATCGTATGCATATTGTTGTGCATTTTTTCTTCTTCTCCTATTTACCCATAGGATGGGCAGACAAGCAGGACATAGGCATGGGAGCACCTTTTCACTTCCTTAAATAGGCAAAAATCTTCCCCTTCTGGAACACGGTGCATTCATTATTACCAGTTCTCTTTATCTACCTACATTCGTCATACTTTACCTTATCTCTCTTCCATTCCCCTCCTCCTTATTTATTTATTAATTTATTTTATACCACTATATAGACGCGCAATTAGGATCTGTGATTTCAACCAATCACAGGCTCTGTCTGAGGGAGAGTTCCGACTGCAGCCAATCAGATTGCTGATTTTTGAGCAAAGTGTTCAGTAAGCCGAGCCCGAACAAACCGGCCAAGGCTCGTACTGAATCTAAAATTGGCAAACGCAATTGAACAGGTTCGCTCATCTCTCGTCCTAACCAACAATAATCATTTTATTTTATGTTGCAATGTTGTAAATAATATCTATGAACAACGCCATCTGTATATTTTTTATATATTGGATGTATTGTATATTGTACTATCCACACATTTATGGTTTTTGTATTGTTTTATAGCTTTTCCATAGTGACATCTCTGGACAAAACCCAAATGGGTAAAAAACATTTTCCAAAACTGTTGCACCTTTTTCATGAACATGTTTTCATGTGTGTGTGAATGTCTACACTGTGAATAAATTAATTTTGCATCCCTCAACTAAAGTGTGCAGTGAAAATCACTACTTATTTTATGGGATCCATATCTCATCTACCAGCATCTCACCTAATTGACTGAGGGCACAGCAATTATTAGCATTTTTGAGGTTGAACATGAAGGTATGGCAATCCATGTCCGAATTCATCCTAATTAAAGTTCTTTGCAGGCCACTCAAGTTCCTCCAAATCACGCTTATCAAACCATTCATCAAATTGAAATATCCAACAGTGCATGCTTACAGTATATGCTTGTCCAAATGGTACTAGGTGACAACAGAGTAGGCAGTGTTTGTATACCCCCACTGGGTGGAAAAGAAACACTAAAGATTAGCAGATTGAGCGTAGGAGCTTCATGTTCTAGTCAAATTTCCTTAAGTTCCCATTTCCTGATTAATTTGATCACTTTGAGGTTTGGTTTATAGGTTGCAAAAAAGAACCTTTACCAGTACCATTTCCCTCAAAGCTCATTTCCCTCAAAGACATGATTATTGGGTTGTCATGTCATGGTAGCGCAGGATGCTGCCATGACTCCCTTCCTGTGAGAGCTGATAGCGAGCCAAAACTCACAGGAGATCAGCATTTCTGCTGATCAGAGCAATGATGCTCTGATCAAAAGAAATGCACAGGCAACGGAACTGTACAGTGATAAAATCCTCTAGGGGACTAGCAAAATAAATAAAAAATGTAAAAAAAAGTTTTTAAAAATATGGAAACATAAAAAAACCCCCTAAAAGTGCAAATCACCCCCCAATTGCCCCAATGAAAATAAAACAGTTAAAAAATAAAAAATACATATATTTGGTATCGCCACATTCAGAAATTCCCTGATCTATCAATATATAAAATCAATTAATCTGATCAGTACACGACGTGGCGAAAAAAAATTACAATTGCCAAAATTATGTTTTTAGTCGCCACAATATTTCATTAAAATGCAATAACAGGCAATCAAAACAGTGCATCTCTGCAAAAATGGTATAATTAAAAACACCAGCTCAAGGCACAAAAGTAAGCCCACAAAAAATGGGAACGCTACAGGTCTTGGAAAATAGCAACAAAAGCGCTATTCTTTTTTTGTAAAAACATGTGACTTTTTTCTCACCGCTTACATAAAAGTATAAGTATACGTTTGGTATCTATAAACTCATACTAACCTGAGGCATCATATGGACATATCAGTTTTACCATACATTGAATGTGGTAAATAAACGACTCCCAAAAGAATTGTGCAATTGCAGTTTTTAGCAATTTCACCGCAATTGGAATTTTTTCCCTATTTTCCTGTACATTATATGGTAAAGTTAATAGTTTTTTTTTTAAGTAAAACTCATCCTGAAAAAAAGAAGTCCTTATATGACAAGATTTTTGAAAAAATAAAAAGTTATGGCTCTTAGAAGAAGGGGAGATAAAAATGAAAAGCTGAAAATCGCTTGGGGGTGAAGGGGTTAATAAAACAGGTCAACCAATCACACCTTATTGTCATCCCATTGATTGAAAACACTAGACTAGTCTCAACTTTAAATTATCTGATACTCCTAAAGGTTCAAATACCTTTGCCACAAACATGAGACCTTGGATCATATTCCTCATTTAAAAAATGACAAAGCATAATATTTTTGACTTTTGTTTTACTTGGTTCTCTGTTTCTACTATTAGGATTTGTAGCTTTCATTGTTGTAACTTTAGGTCACATTTATGCAGCAATATGAAAAATTCGGAATGGTTCCCAAACTTTGAAAGATGGCTGCAAATCCTTATTAGACTGCTTTCCATTGCAATTCATTCCATTGCCCCTGCGACTTCTGCTTTGGTCACCAGGCACCGCCATATTCCTGCCATGGACAGTGCTGGAGGAGTCGGGGATAGTAGCTCTGATGGGCGCAGGCTCCACCCATCTGCTTAGCTTGGTTTACCTAGGATCTGCAGTTCCACTGGCTGGCTGTAGTGGCATGTGTCTTCCAGCTGAAGTTACCACCTTTCAGCTACATCCAATGGGAAGACACCAGACCCTTCTGATTCTCTACATTGGTCTAACAAGCTTATTTTGGAATGAGCTCTGTTTTTGGTCCTTGCTTTTTTCTGCTGTTTATCACCAAGTTAACTTAGGCTAGTTTCACACTTGCGTTGAACGGTATCCGTTGCATTGCGTTGTGTGACGGATGCAACGGATGTGTTGCATATAGTGGCACAACGGATGCTGCAAAACAATGGAATCCGTTTTGATTTTTTTTTTTTTTACAGTTTTACCGGCGGCAGACTATTGTGAACGATCAGCTGATCGCTCCCTGCAGCCGGCCGCCAGGTGATCAGCTGATCGCTCCCAGTAGCCGGCCGCTGGGTGATCAGCACAGTAGCCGGCCGCCGGGTGATCAGCTGATCGCTCCCTGCAGCCGGCCGCCTGGTGATCAGTTGATCACTCCCAGTAGCCGGCCGATCAGCTGATCGCTCCCAGTAGCCGGCCGCCGGGTGATCAGCTGAGCGCTCCCTGCAGTCGGCCGCCGGGTGATCAGCTGATCGCTCCCTGCAGCCGGCCGCCGGGTGATCAGCTGAGCGCGGTCACTTGCCGGCGCCCGGGCATGCCGGCGGCGGGCGCTCAGCTGAGCGCTGTCACTTGCCGGTGCCCAGGCATGCCGGCGGCCGGTCGCTCAGCTGAGCGCTGTCACTTGCCGACGGCCGGGCGCTCAGCTGCACGATCGGCCACCGCGAGCCAAAATAAAGTTTGTGATTTAAAAAAAAGAGCATGCGCAGTGAAATCCAGAGGATTCCGCTGCTCAAAACAACGTTACATGCTGCGTTCCTCCCGCTGGGCGGAAGCAACGGAGCGTCGTCCAGCGGAAGCAACGCAGGTCCTTTTGGTACAATCCGTCAACCATACAAGTCTATGGGAAACAGCGGAATCCGTTAACGGATTCCGCTGTTTTCCAAAAAGGTGGATTGTAACGGAAGGAAAACAACGCAAGTGTGAAAGTACCCTTACTAGGAACTCTTTTTTTTATTCATTTATACCAGGAATATCTAGTGACTGTGCCATTTGTGTCTAGTTTTGTCATTGGCCATTATGAGCTCGCTTGTCCACATCTCTTGTAATAATTTGCTCTTCCTGATTAGAAATGAGCAAACCTTTGGAGGCTTGGTTCCCCAGGTACATTTGAACCTTAGATAAAGTTTGGTTTATGACCCTAATTTGATCTGAACCTTAATGGAAATCATTAATTGGGAAGTTTGTGTTTCTGTCCACATGCAGCCAGCCATAATCAAAACACTCCTGTGGGAGGGTAGGCGGGTATTTTCAAATTTGATTTTGTTTTTGTGTGTGCACACTGCATCAGATCACGCTGATTTTACCCCAAATGTGAGCCGTTCAAACACTGCACGCGGCTGGCACAGGGCCGAGCATCACTCATACCCATACACAGTGCTACTGTCATGTCCCCACCAGAGGCCGCCCCTGCGACTTCTGCTTTGGTCACCAGGTGCCGCCGTATTCCCGCCATGGACAGTGCTGGTGATAGGGGTGGAGTTGGTGGTAGTGGCTCTGGTGGGTGCAGGCTCCACCCATCTGCTTAGCTGGGTTTACCTGGGACGTGCAGTGCCACTGGTTGTCTGTGGTGGCGTGTGTCTTCAAGCTGAAGTTACCACCATTCAGCTACAGCCAATGGGAAGACACCATACTCTTCTAATTTCCCCTCCTGTCTGCTGGTCTCTGCCAGATATAGTTTTGTAGTACTAATACTCTGGTTCTCCATGCTCTGTATATCGATTCCTGTGTTTTCACCCTTACCTGCTTTCTGACTACTCTTCCACCTGCCATTTTTGTACTTCGCTGCCATCTCCAGTTTTGACCTTTGCCTGATTCCTGACTACCCTGTTATCTGTCGATTTTGTCTCTTTTTCCTGGTTTGACCCTGCCTGACAACTACTCCTCTCTGTACTGCAGGCTTCCACATGTAGCAATGTCCGGGGCCCTGTAGTAATTCCAAATCCCTGAATAGGGGTTAAAGGGTTTCGGGGTTCTCGGGATCCTGCTTAGTGAGCGGCTTCTCTCTAGCCTGCCCGTAATAGCCATTCTGAGATTGTGGTTCCAGGCAGGTATTAAGTCTGGTCGCTTGAGTGGTTTGCTCTCGTAACTCACTCAAACTTCAAACCCGAACCTTGCTTTTTTGGAAGTCAGTTTCCGAACCCGAACCTTTAACCGCAGTATTGAGGTCCTGCGCAGGCGCACTACAATATTTTGATCTGCCCTGAGCTGGGCAGATCGAAGTGCACCTGCACAGGACCTTTGTACTGGCGAGTGTGTATGACATAGGACGCATTATGCACCCCGGCTTCAGAAGAAGGAGAACAAAGATGGCCGAAAGAGGAGGCGCCAGTCCCGGAGAACGGAGACGCCCATTCGACCAGTCTGCACCGGAGCAACCTTCTAGGTGAGTATTATAAAGTGTTTTTTTATGTTGTACACAGCGGCCTGGGCTCTTATATACAGCATGTTAGAATGCTGTATACAAGAGCCCAGTGGTGGTGGCCGCAGCTTATAGGCCCCAAATCTGGTGACAGGTTCCCTTTCAGCTTTTCTTATAGTTCCTATAACTACAGTAAATCTTATTTAAAGATGTTAATTTGCATCTTTTTTATAAACATTTTACAAATTTTAATACAAGAAATGCTAGGAATAAGTGAGGAATTAGGAAAAGTGGAAATGTTGAACCATCAAGGAGATTGGTTTCACAGTATTCATAAAAAATCTGGTCCTTGATGTCCAACTCACCTTTGTCTCACATATAATTTTCCTTGCTTTGATTAAGATTAAAAGAAAAATAAATTCTTTACATGAATGTAATTTATTTGTAGCAAGAGTGAGATTTGTGTTCACTTATAGCTATCACAATAGAGATTACAGATACCACAATGGATGCTCCTTACTTACATATTCAGTTCTTTTATATGCACTTAAGTAAGTCATGCAAGAACTCTTCACAAATCTTCTAAAGAAAATATTTGGGGCATTTGAAAGTGATATTAGATTTGCTGATTATGACAATACATTACACAGAAATACACTATGGACACAGATGCATGAAAGACATAAGAACAGTGAAAAACATCCGCGCTTTGAATCTTCTCCAAGGCGACTGATGGTATTGTTCTCTTGCTGTGCTTTTAAAGGCCAAGCGGGAACAAAATATAAAGAGAAACATTTTTATGCTCTTTGAAAGAAGAATCTTCATGAATAAATAATATTTTTAACTGACTTCATAATAAAAAAAAGACTCTGATTTACCTTCTGCCAAGATGCAGCTTTAAATCTGTTCCTTCATGTCTCCTTTGTTGGATACATCTAACTAGAACACAACTAACTAAATTTAAGGTCTCCTAAGTTTTTTTTTTCCACAGCCGGCATTATATATAAGTGAAAATGCCATGAAGGTGCCATTGTGGTGCTTAGCTGGAGTATTTAAAGGGTTTGTACAGGTAAAATAATAAAGATTATACTTACCTCCCATCGTATTGTGACATTACTTGAGTTCCGCATGCAATCAGAGCCAGCTTCTTCTTCCATTAAGTTCCTTCATAGTGCTCCTCTCTTTTTTCTTCCATGCATAGTATTGTCTCCGCCTTCGGACCAAATGAGTTAATCAACAGGAAGTGAGCACAGACACAGTGCCGACTTCCTGTTGTTGTGTAAAGCCGGGGAGAAGGAAGCTGGTGCTGATTGGATGCAAGGCTCGCATGACAACACAACCACACGTGAACCCCCGCACCATTAGAATGGAGTCAGTATAAGAGGTAAGTAGTACAGTTTTTATTATTTCCCGTGGGGCAGACATGTTGAATCAGAAGGGTTTGTCCTAGTAGTGGACAACCCTTTTAAGTTTCTCATACCTGATATCTTTGTCTGGGATTCATATAGCACTGAGTCCTTCGTAACATACTTATTCATAAAATATAGTTTTTTGGGGGCAGCAGGTTTGTTTTAATTGATAGATACAATGTATTGAACATCCTTTTACCAATTTGTATATTATCCTTCAGTTATTCACACCAAAATAAGCTATACGTTGAGTGGGGTCACTGTGGTACGTGTAGTCAATGCAATGTCTCACGAAAAACTGAGGAGAGAGGGGATCTAGAGCTAAGAAGCTACTGAAATGAATGGTTACCTACTTTCCATGCTTGCAGATATATGATCAAAGCAAACTCACCTGGGGTCCAATGGACCCCCCCAAGACTAATTAAAGGTTAAAAGAATTCCATGAAATAATATATAAAAGTGGCATGATGTTGTTCAGTATTCTTCACTGCTACACGTACATACATTTTGAAAATGTTGTGAAATATTCCAGTCATACCCACAGAGTCTATAAGTATTGTGTCACCTTAAAGCCTAATATATTTAAATTGAGCCTTCAGTGATCAACGGAAAAATCTTTTAGGATCAATTATGGAACCGTAGGTCTTGAAGTGGTCATAATTGAAGAACAACTATCATAGCCCCAGGAACTTGAAAGGAACCTTTGGTGTCAAAGTTTGTTTTGTGCTCCCTAAACGCCCTGTTACGGTACCCCAGTGTGTGTATGTGGGATCTGGGGATTTGCTGGCTACCCCTCTTCAGAGTATAAGTGGTATGATGGAATGGGACCTTAAAAATCTGCGACAAATCAGTGAGACCAGAATCCATTTTCAAAAGTTGAAAAAGTCTTTACTGGAATTACTCAAGCTGAGTTTCAATACTTGATAACAGCACAATACTTACTGCTTATGCATTTTCTCAGCATTAAGCAGAGGTTCATTCTTTTTTCTAGTTTGATACGATATAATCGATGGACAGAGTACTTCTTACGCCTCCTGGCTCTGACCTTCAGATTTTAGATTCCTTAACAGAAATAAAAACACTGTGTTTCTTCCTGGTCAGAAAAAGTCTTCTCTAAACCTCCAGGACTAGTGATGAGCGAGCATGCTTGTAACTACTCGGTACTCGCACGAGTATCGCTATACTCGGGCTGCTCGGCGGGGACCGAGTAATCTCGCGATACTCGTGCTGTACTCGTGGTCTTCATTTCTGCATGTTGGCGCTCTTTTGAGAGCCAGCCCTCATGCAGGGATTGGCTGGCAGACCACTGCAATGCCACAGCCCTGTTAGTTGTGGAATTGCAGTGATTGGCCGGCCTGCACAGCGTGACCGAGCCTTTATACCGGCCGGCGCGCTGTGCTCTGCTCACAGCTATCCAGACAGTCAGTGCAGGGAGAGTGTCGCTGATTCAGGGAAAGCTTTGCGGCCCTTTATAGTTAGTTCCGGAGCAGGGCTGCAAACAGTGTGACCAGAAGTCCTTCTCAGGACTATTCTAGTTGTATACAGGCAGGCAGGGTATAGCCAGGTCGGAGTACAGTAGCAGAGTCCTTCTCAGGACTATTGTTGCTATATACAGGCAGGGTATAGCCAGGTCAGAATACAGGCTAGTGACCAGAAGAGTCCTTGTCAGGACTATTGTAGCAGTATACAGGCAGGCAGGCAGGCAGGGTATATAGCCATTCCTAGTGGTGACCGTATACCAGCCTTCATCATATCTGGGGCTGGTGTACACAGTGTAAAACAGTCCAGATAGTGTCAGACTTCTCAGTAATTGTCGCTCCTAAAAACCAGTTAGGTTCTTATTGCGTCCGTGCTTGCATTTAAAAACAGCACATGTGTGTCTGTCGGTGGCAGCGTACAGGTGCGCGTTTTGCACAAACAATTATATAACGCACAAGTCTAGTGTATAATACACGTCAGTCAGCAGTGTCTGATAGTGTCAGACTTCTCAGTAATTGTCGCTCCTAAAAACCAGTTAGGTTCTTATTGCGTCCGTGCTTGCATTTAAAAACAGCACGTGTGTGTCTGTCGGTGGCAGCGTACAGGTGCGCGTTTTGCACAAACTATTATATAACGCACAAGTCTAGTGTATAATACACGTCAGTCAGCAGTGTCTGATAGTGTCAGACTTCTCAGTAATTGTCGCTCCTAAAAACCAGTTAGGTTCTTATTGCGTCCGTGCTTGCATTTAAAAACAGCACGTGTGTGTCTGTCGGTGGCAGCGTACAGGTGCGCGTTTTGCACAAACTATTATATAACGCACAAGTCTAGTGTATAATACACGTCAGTCAGCAGTGTCTGATAGTGTCAGACTTCTCAGTAATTGTCGCTCCTAAAAACCAGTTAGGTTCTTATTGCGTCCGTGCTTGCATTTAAAAACAGCACGTGTGTGTCTGTCAGTGGCAGCGTACAGGTGCGCGTTTTGCACAAACAATTATATAACGCACAAGTCTAGTGTATAATACACGTCAGTCAGCAGTGTCTGATAGTGTCAGACTTCTCAGTAATTGTCGCTCCTAAAAACCAGTTAGGTTCTTATTGCGTCCGTGCTTGCATTTAAAAACAGCACGTGTGTGTCTGTCGGTGGCAGCGTACAGGTGCGCGTTTTGCACAAACTATTATATAACGCACAAGTCTAGTGTATAATACACGTCAGTCAGCAGTGTCTGATAGTGTCAGACTTCTCAGTAATTGTCGCTCCTAAAAACCAGTTAGGTTCTTATTGCGTCCGTGCTTGCATTTAAAAACAGCACGTGTGTGTCTGTCGGTGGCAGCGTACAGGTGCGCGTTTTGCACAAACTATTATATAACGCACAAGTCTAGTGTATAATACACGTCAGTCAGCAGTGTCTGATAGTGTCAGACTTCTCAGTAATTGTCGCTCCTAAAAACCAGTTAGGTTCTTATTGCGTTCGTGCTTGCATTTAAAAACAGCACGTGTGTGTCTGTCAGTGGCAGCGTACAGGTGCGCGTTTTGCACAAACAATTATATAACGCACAAGTCTAGTGTATAATACACGTCAGTCAGCAGTGTCTGATAGTGTCAGACTTCTCAGTAATTGTCACTCCTAAAAACCAGTTAGGTTCTTATTGCGTCCGTGCTTGCATTTAAAAACAGCATGTGTGTGGCAGTCGGTGGCAGCGTCAGGCTCCATATTGTCCCTGGATAGAGACGTGCATGATGGCCTGTAAACGTGAAGTGCCCATTGTAAGGAAGTGGGTCTATTGTAGTATAGCCCTTAGGCAGGGCAGCCAAAAATTGGGAGGCTCCACGTTGTCCCTGGATAGAGACGTGCATGAGGGCCTGTAAACCTGAAGTGCCCATTGGAAGGAAGTGGGTCTATTGTAGTATAGCCCTTAGGCAGGGCAGCCAAAAATTGGGAGGCTCCACGTTGTCCCTGGATAGAGACGTGCATGATGGCCTGTAAACATGAAGTGCCCATTGGAAGGAAGTGGGTCTATTGTAGTATAGCCCTTAGGCAGGGCAGCCAAAAATTGGGAGGCTCCACATTGTCCCTGGATAGAGATGTGCATGAGGGCCTCAAAACATTGTTCCCATTGCAAAGGAGCGGGTCTCCTGTCGTTGTAATGCCCATTCAGAAAGAATGGGCGAAAAAATTTACCACTGGGGGTATACCTGAAACAACGGCTTAACTATTGTAACGGTCACCATGATGGCGCATGAGGAGAAGGAGGAGCAGTCCAGCGATTAGCCAAAGTCCAGAAGTGTGTTACCATGGGTGAGTGGAGGTACATGGCAAATTCCCGTTACAAACTTTAAATTCCGCTGTAATTTGCTGTTGGTGTGTGTGGTGAAGTCTGGCCAAATCCAACCCTTGTTCATCTTGATCAGAGTCAGCCTGTCAGCATTTACAGTTGACAGGCGGGTGCGTTTATCTGTAATGATTCCACCTGCGGCACTAAAAACACGCTCTGACAAAACGCTAGCGGCAGGGCAGGCCAGGACTTCCAAGGCGTAGAGAGCCAATTCATGCCACGTGTCCAGCTTGGATACACATTAATTGTAAGGCACAGAGGAATGTCGGAGTACAGTTGTTTGATCTGCAAGGTACTCCTTGAGCATCTGGCCAAACGTAGGATTTCTTGTGTCCCTACCCCTCACCTCAGGGGCTGTGGTATGTGAGGGGCTGAGAAAACTGTCCCACATCTTAAAGACTGTTCCCCTACCTCTGGCGGATTGGACTTGTGCCCCTCTCGGCTGTACGCCTTGGTTGTCCAGTGATTCCTGACCTATGCCGCTAGCGTTTTGTGAGGGGAATGCTTTGCCTACTTCCGTGACTATGGCCTTCTGGAACTGCTGCATTTTGCCTGACCTCTCCGCCTCGGGAATAAGAGACATAAAGTTCACCTTTTAGCGTGGGTCTAACAGTGTTACCAACCAGTAATGATTGTCGGCCAAGATGTTCTTAACGCGAGGGTCACGAGACAGGCAGCTTACCATAAAGTCAGCCATGTGTGCCAGACTCTTAACAGCCATCACTTCAGTATCCTGACCAACATGATGACTGAACATGCTGTCCTCCTCCTCCTCCTCCTCATCATCTACCCTGTCCTCTGGCCAGCCACGCTGAACCGAGGATATGACTGCATGTCATATCCTCAATTTGGCCAGAGAGTTGCTCCATGTCTTCATCCTCCTCCTCGTCATAGTCCTCCACTGCACGTTGTGATGAGACGAGGCTGGGCTGTGTGTTATCCTCACCCACACCCACTACTGTTTCTTGCTCAAACTCATCGCGCTCCGCCTGCAATGCATCATGGTTGTTTTTTGAGCAGAGACCATTTTAGAAGGCAGAGAAGCTGTTACGGTTGCTGCGAGCACTGGAGACTAAGTCCAGATTTCTTACTACTGCACATGTGCGAGCGCTGGAGACTAAGTCCAGATTTCTTGCTACTGCACATGTGCGAGCGCTGGAGACTAAGTCCAGATTTCTTGCTACTGCACATGTGCGAGCGCCGGAGACTAAGTCCTATCTTGGAGCCATTGCACATGTGCGGGTGACATCATCGCTGACACGAGGTCACATGTCTCTGACACCTTCTATGCCGATTGGTCGCTGGTCATGTGCTTGTGATGCCTTGCTCGGTGATAGGCCAGCATGACGTCACTCCTGTCGTTCTGGCAGCGGATTGGCTCTGGTGTCCTCCATCTTGGATGAGGCACAGAGTCTATATAAGACCCTGACACACGCCGCATGGCGCTCAGTCCTCTTGGTTCATGCATAAGAGTAGACGCTCTGTGCGCGTTCCTCTAGGCATTCCTCTGTCTATGCTAGGTGAGCGCTACCGGCAGGGTAGCGTTCTTATACCTTACAGCTTCGGCTGCTGTCCGTATCCTTACCTCTTAGGGGAGCGGACATAGGCAGGTGCCTGAGGCACATGGTCTGGCTGGGCCTTGTGGTTCGACTTGTAGGTGGACGTTGCCGCTAGGGTAACGTTCCTTATACTGCGTCTGGCAGTTGTTCGTATCCTCGCACACTAGGGGAGCGAACAGAGGTAGGAGCTTTGTGCGGCTTACGCTGCTGTTCGTCTCTTTTGCACCACTAGAAGAGCGGACCTAGGCAGGTGCCATATCTAGTGGTTCGTGTCCTCGCACACTAGTGGAGCGAACGCAGGTAGGAGCTTTGTGCGGCTTACGCTGCTGTTCGTCTCTTTTGCACCACTAGAAGAGCGGACCTAGGTAGGTGCCATTTCGCACACATTGCCTTTGTCTCTGTGATTATTAACAGAGATCATTCCACACACCCTCCAAGTAAGGGAGGAATTGCTTTACTTACTTATTATATCCTTCTGTGAGTTAACAGAGGTATTGCACTCTGCCATAGTCTGCAGCAGAGTCTTTGCACGGTGGACCCTGACTGTCTGATACTCCTTTAGGTTATCAGACAGCCCCCTGTAACATTAGGACTGAGCCAAGGGTCTGGCAGTTATGGCAGAATATCAGCAGTTACACCGTTACATACAAGTACTTGAGTCACGGCTCAAGAGTATAGAGGATAAACCTCAGACTATTGTGACATCTGCACATGATCCTCGACTTGCTCTGCCAAACAGATATTCTGGCGATGCCAGATCATGTCGTGGTTTCATTAGTCAGTGTCAGATACACCTAGAGGTCAACTCTTCTCGCTTCTCTACGGAGAGGTCCAGAGTAGGCTTTATCATCTCCTTACTTCAGGACAAAGCCTTAGAATGGGCGACTCCCCTATGGGAGCGCTCTGATGTGGTTACTCTGAGACATCAAGACTTTCTTGATGCTCTTAAGGCGGTATTCATGGGTCCGCAGGTTACCCATGATGCGGCCCTGAGACTGTTAGATCTATCTCAGGGTTCGTTATCCACTAGTTCTTATGCCATTGTTTTTAGAACTCTGGTGGCAGAACTAGATTGGCCAGAGAAGGTGTTGATTCCTATCTTCTGGAGAGGGTTGGCAGGCTATGTCAAGGATGCTCTTGCTACTCGTGAGGTCCCTGCTTCTCTGGAGGACTTGATCACAGTAGCAACGAGGATCGATGTACGCCATAAGGAACGTAGACTCGAGGTCTCTTCCTCACGCCCTAAGCATCGGGCTATTCCAGTTGTTGAGGGTCCACTACCATCTTCCTCAGCATCTGAAACATCTCCCACTCCTATGGAGTTAGGTCATACGTCTTCCAGACTACGCAAGTCTGGTCCTCCTATATGTTACGTATGTCGTCAAGCTGGGCACTATGCCAACAAGTGTCCTAGTCGTCAGGGAAACTCCCTGGCCTAGTAACCATTAGAGGGGGGTTACTAGAGACGTCTTCTGCACCCTCTAAGTGTTGTATCCCAGGTCAGCTCTCGTTATCTGAGAATACATGGCCTATTATGGCTTTTGTGGATTCCGGAGCTGACGGGACTTTTGTGTCCTCAGGATTTGTAAAGGGACACAATATTCCCTCTATCATGTTAGAGGCGCCTATTCCTGTCCGTGTTGTTAATGGAACTATGTTGTCTGACTCCATTACATTGAGGACAGTTCCCTTGCGCCTTTCCCTGTCTCAGGGTCACATAGAGGAGATTTCTTTTCTTGTTTTGCCTGAGGGTATAGACGACATCCTTCTGGGTCTCCCATGGTTTCGGACTCATGCTCCTCACATTGACTGGGAGTCTGACAGCATTATTAGTTGGGGTTCGAAATGTCAGTCCCGATGTCTTCCCTTACCACCTAAGGTCATTGCTGTTGCATCTACTGATCTCTCTCCCATACCTACACCCTATCTGGATTTCGCTGACGTGTTCTCCAAACAGGGTGCTGAGGTTCTTCCACCCCATAGGCCGTATGACTGTGCCATAGACCTTATCCCAGGTTCGGTTCCACCTAAAGGCAGGGTTTACCCCCTGTCGATACCTGAGTCGGAGGCCATGTCGACCTATATAAGAGAGAGTTTAGAGAAGGGGTTCATTCGTAAGTCTGTCTCTCCCGCGGGAGCTGGGTTTTTCTTTGTTCGGAAGAAAGAGGGTGATTTGCGTCCCTGCATAGATTACAGGGGTCTCAACGCAATCACAATAAAGAACAAATACCCATTACCTTTAATTTCGGAGCTCTTTGACAGATTGAGAGGAGCTCAAGTTTTTACAAAGTTGGATCTGCGGGGTGCGTATAACTTGGTACGTATTCGAAAGGGTGACGAATGGAAGACCGCTTTTAACACCCGAGACGGTCACTATGAATACCTCGTCATGCCTTTTGGGTTATGTAATGCACCCGCAGTATTTCAGGACTTCGTAAACGATGTGTTCAGGGATTTACTGTTATCCTCAGTAGTGGTGTATCTGGACGACATCCTGATTTTTTCTCCTGATCTGGAGACTCATCGTCAGGATGTCGTTCGTGTCCTTTCCCGTTTAAGGGAGCACTCATTGTTTGCTAAACTCGAGAAATGTGTATTCGAGCAGTCCTCATTGCCTTTTTTGGGTTACATTATCTCACAAGAGGGCCTGGCTATGGATCCTGCGAAGCTCTCTGCTGTCCTGCAATGGTCCGAACCTCATTCCTTGAAGGCGGTGCAACGCTTCTTAGGATTCATAAATTATTACAGGCAGTTCATACCCCATTTTTCTACTTTGGTGGCCCCTTTGGTGGCCTTGACTAAGAAAGGTGCTAATCCCAAAGCCTGGTCTACTGAGACATCTCAGGCTTTTGAGGCAGTAAAAAGACACTTTTCAACTGCTCCCGTTCTTCAAAGACCCGATGAGAGTAAGCCCTTCCTCTTAGAGGTTGATGCCTCTATAGTGGGTGCTGGTGCGGTCTTGTATCAAAAGAACGGTGCAGGTAGAAAAAGGCCGTGTTTCTTCTTTGCGAAAACCTTTTCACCAGCAGAGAGAAACTATACCATTGGGGATAGGGAACTGCTCGCCTTGAGATTAGCCTTGGAGGAGTGGCGTCACTTGCTGGAAGGAGCGAAACATCCTTTCCAGGTCTATACAGACCATAAGAATCTGACGTACTTACAAACCGCTCAGCGTCTGAATCCTCGCCAAGCCCGCTGGTCCTTGTTTTTCTCCCGCTTTCACTTCTCCATCAACTATCTGTCTGGGAGTAAGAATAACAAGGCAGACGCCCTGTCTCGCTCTATGCTTTCTACCCAGGAGGAGATTGACGAACCTCGTCTTATCCTTCCCTCCAGGGTTTTTCATACGCTCTCCCCTGTGACGTTAGACCAAATCCCACCGGGCAAGACCTTTGTTCCGCCTGATCGACAGAATGATATACTGTCATGGGCCCACACCTCAAAGGTGGGTGGGCATTTTGGTATTAGGCGGACACGAGAGTTACTGGAGAGGTGGTATTGGTGGCCACACTTAGCCAGCCACGTCAAGAGATATGTCGGTTCCTGCTACTCGTGTGCTCGCAACCGTCCATTACGGCAGAGACCGGCTGGACTCTTGCATCCTTTACCAGTGCCAGATAGACCATGGGAGGTGGTAGGCATGGACTTTGTGGGTGATCTTCCATGTTCACAGGGACACAGATTTGTGTGGGTCATTACGGACAATTTCTCCCGGATGGTTCATCTCGTACCGTTATCGAGAATCCCATCTTCAAGGGTACTAGCCAAACTATTCCTCAAGCATGTCTTTAGGCTTCACGGGATGCCAGATCGTATCATTTGTGATAGAGGCCCGCAATTTACTTCCCGTTTCTGGCGAGATCTTTGTAGCCTTCTGCAAATTGAGCTGAATCTCTCTTCGGCATACCATCCGGAGACCAATGGTTTGGTTGAGCGTACCAATCAATCTATGATTATATACCTTCGACACTTTGTTGCTGAGAACCACGATAACTGGTCCTCCCTCCTACCCTGGGCAGAATTTGCCCTTAACAATTCGCTGGCTGAGGCCACTGGGCAGACACCGTTCGTACTCAATAATGGGCAACACCCTAGGGTACCGGTACCGTTTCCTGCTGCTGCACCTCCTCCTCTTGTGGCTGACTGGGCAACTAATGCCAGAGAGGTTTGGGATCGGACTCAAGAGTCGATCCAAGCAGCTAAGGACCGTATGAAGACGGTGTCCGATCGGTTTCGTCGCCCGGCTCCTGTCTTTTCTCCAGGGGACTTTGTGTGGCTCTCTGCAAAACACGTGAGACTTAGAGTGAGCTCTGTCAAATTTGCTCCTCGCTTCCTGGGTCCTTATGAGGTTCTTCGACAGGTAAATCCTGTAGTCTACCAATTGAAGTTACCCGTCCATCTTAAGATTCATGACAAATTCCATGTCTCACTGCTAAAGCCGGCTATTTTACCTCACGCTCATGAAGTGCACTCTCCTGCCTCTGATTCCTCTCGCTCTAGCTATGAGGTACGAGCCATAGTTGGTTCTAAGATGGTTAGAGGGCGTAGGTTCTTCTTGATAGATTGGGAGGGTTACGGCCCGGAACATCGCTCTTGGGAGCCTGAGGAGGCTGTCCATGCTCCCGACTTAGTTGCCAATTACCTGCGTCGCCGGGAGGGGGGCCCTTGAGGGGGAGGTACTGTTACGGTTGCTGCGAGCACTGGAGACTAAGTCCAGATTTCTTACTACTGCACATGTGCAAGCGCTGGAGACTAAGTCCAGATTTCTTGCTACTGCACATGTGCGAGCGCTGGAGACTAAGTCCAGATTTCTTGCTACTGCACATGTGCGAGCGCCGGAGACTAAGTCCTATCTTGGAGCCATTGCACATGTGCGGGTGACATCATCGCTGACACGAGGTCACATGTCTCTGACACCTTCTATGCCGATTGGTCGCTGGTCATGTGCTTGTGATGCCTTGCTCGGTGATAGGCCAGCATGACGTCACTCCTGTCGTTCTGGCAGCGGATTGGCTCTGGTGTCCTCCATCTTGGATGAGGCACAGAGTCTATATAAGACCCTGACACACGCCGCATGGCGCTCAGTCCTCTTGGTTCATGCATAAGAGTAGACGCTCTGTGCGCGTTCCTCTAGGCATTCCTCTGTCTATGCTAGGTGAGCGCTACCGGCAGGGTAGCGTTCTTATACCTTACAGCTTCGGCTGCTGTCCGTATCCTTACCTCTTAGGGGAGCGGACATAGGCAGGTGCCTGAGGCACATGGTCTGGCTGGGCCTTGTGGTTCGACTTGTAGGTGGACGTTGCCGCTAGGGTAACGTTCCTTATACTGCGTCTGGCAGTTGTTCGTATCCTCGCACACTAGGGGAGCGAACAGAGGTAGGAGCTTTGTGCGGCTTACGCTGCTGTTCGTCTCTTTTGCACCACTAGAAGAGCGGACCTAGGCAGGTGCCATATCTAGTGGTTCGTGTCCTCGCACACTAGTGGAGCGAACGCAGGTAGGAGCTTTGTGCGGCTTACGCTGCTGTTCATCTCTTTTGCACCACTAGAAGAGCGGACCTAGGTAGGTGCCATTTCGTACACATTGCCTTTGTCTCTGTGATTATTAACAGAGATCATTCCACACACCCTCCAAGTAAGGGAGGAATTGCTTTACTTACTTATTATATCCTTCTGTGAGTTAACAGAGGTATTGCACTCTGCCATAGTCTGCAGCAGAGTCTTTGCACGGTGGACCCTGACTGTCTGATACTCCTTTAGGTTATCAGACAGCCCCCCGTAACAGAAGCGGTATGGTGACGCTAATAATGTCGTCATCGCCGCTCACCATCTTGGTGGAGTCCTCAAATTTTTGGCGGATGGTGCATAGGTCGGACATCCATCTCCACTCCTCAGGTGTTATGTGTGGAGTTTGACCCATTTCCCGACGGCTTAGGTGATGCAGGTACTCAACAACTGCCCTCTTCTGCTCACATATCCTGACCAACTTGTGCAGAGTTGAATTCCAACGCGTGGGGACATCACACACCAGTCTGTGTGCCGGAAGATGCAAACGGCGTCTTAAGCCGGCAAGGCCGGCTGAAGCAGTAGGTGACTTTCGAAAATGTGCAGACAGGCGGCGAGCTTTTACCAGCAGATCAGACAGCTCTGAGTATGACTTTAGAAACCGCTGAACCACGAGGTTGAGCACATGGGCCACGCATGGAACATGTGTCAGCTGGCCTCGCCTCAAAGCCGCCACCAGGTTCCGGCCATTGTCACACACGACCTTTCCTGGCTTTAGGTTCAGAGTTGTGAGCCAGTGATCTGCCTGCTGTTTCAGAGCTGTCCACACCTCTTCTGCATTGTGGGGTTTGTCACCTATGCAGATTAGCTTCAGCACTGCCTGTTGCCACTTCGCCGAGGCAGTGCTGCAGTGCTTCTGTGTCGCCCTGGACAAGCCAGGGGCCACAGAGCACAACACTTAAACACCCCACACTCCCTGCAGGCATATCATAGTCAAAACACAAAATCCTTGTTGCCTTCCCCAGGGGCTGTTGTCCACACCAGGGTGTGGAGCCAGGCGGTTGGTCTCCACCCACCGAGGAGGAGGGAAAACACAGGCAGTGAGAGTTAAGCTAAGGAAGTGGAAGGAGGAAAGTAGTAGAGAGGAGAAAAGTGACAGCAAAGAGCCTGAAGTTGGTCCGGGTGTGTGGCCCGGACAGGACAGCAAGGTTGGCAGGATGTGGTGACCGTCTGCAGTGGAGGCCGATTGGAGTCTGCCGTAAGGACCGTGGACGGGTGGTGACCCGGCCGTACCGGACTGGTATACAAAGAGAAGCCAGCACCATTGGCAGAGGACTTTCGGATCCCGGCAAGGCTTGGTGTCGCCGTGAATTTGCCAAATCCGTTAGTGAAGGGAACCTCAGGGTTTCCAAACAGCCAAGTCCAGATAGAAGGCAACCGTACAACCGTGAAGGGGAGACACCGCCACCGCTAAGGGCAACCGTCTCCCAGGGCCAGCGCCTGTGGGCAAAAGGGGCTCCTCCGGCCCATATCCAGGTCGGGGAGCGGGTTACCATTGGGAAACCATCACTACCAACACTTAACTTAGGTGCAGGGAGAGACAGTCATCACTAACCTGCAGGGAGGAACAACCGCAGCCGTCCGAGTGACCCGTCCATCCAGCCACTTGTTTTACCGTGAACTGTGTCATCATCATTGGGCTGAGTGAGTACCTCCGTGCCGTGCGGCACAGCGCTGCCCCTGCGACCCTGCACCTCATCAGGCCCCGCAACCCGCCTGTCATCCATCTCTACCCCATCACCAGGCCCCGGGACAACCAACCCCCCTACCCACGGAGGGGAGAAATAACAACAAAGCTGCTCCCTGTCACAGGCTCCCGGGATCCCCGTCCAGAGCAGCGGTGGTGTCCACACACAATCACCACAACCGTGGGTGGCGTCACGGACAATATCCCCAAAACCCAAACCACCCCTTTTCACTCACGGGCGAGTAGCGCCGCTCGAGTCCCCGGGATCCGGCCATTGCTCGAGCCAACGAGCAGCAGCAGCCGTAGAGCAGCGTCAGCCGGACCCGAGCAGTGGGAGAGCGCACCGTCCCCTCCTCCGCCCGCGACACTTCCAGCTTGGGACTGGTGTGGAGGGTAAAGTGGATCAGGATGTGCAGGAGGAGGAGGAGGCTGAGGAGCATGACATTCCGGAGCTGTAGAGTGTGTGTGAAACCCTGACTGAGGTAGGGCCTGCAAAACTTGGTGTGTGAAGGACGTGTTCCGTCCCTCGCTCAGACTGGGTCCCAGCTTGCACAATATTAACCCAGTGTGACGTCAACGAGATGTAGCGGCCTTGCCCACATGCACTTGTCCACGTGTCTGTGGTTAGGTGGACTTTGGCTGAAACAGCGTTGTTCAGGGCACGTGTGATGTTTTGTGACACGTGGTTATGCAATGCGGGGACGGCACACCGGGAGAAATAGTGGCGGCTGTGGACCGAGTAACGTGGGACAGCTGCCACCATCATGTCGCGAAATGCTTCTGTCTCAACCAGCCTAAAAGGCAACATTTCCAGCGCAAGCAGTCGCGAAATGTTAGCATTTAGAACTGTGGCATGTGGGGTGTTGGCAGTGTATTTGCGCCTGCGTTCAAAGGTTTGCTGAATGGATAACTGAACGCTGCGCTGGGACAAGGACGTGCTTGATGATGGTGTTCTTTCTGCGTAGGCAACTGCAGGTGCAGGAGTGGAGGAGGCTTGTTCGCAGGCAGCATGGACAGGGGATTGGCTCGCATGCACAACCAGCGAAGACGTAGCAGTGACATCAGCAAGCACTGCTCCTCGACTCTGTTGTACTTCCCACAAAGTCGGGTGCTTGGCTGACATGTGCCTGATCATGCTGGTGGTGGTCAGGCTGCTAGTTTTGGTACCCCTGCTGATGCTGGCATGGCAGGTGTTGCAAATGGCCTTTTTAGAATCATCTGGAGCCAACTTAAAAAACTGCCAGTGTCAGAGTTCCGGGTTTTCCAGTTTTCTTTTGAAAGAGCTTGCCCTTTGTTAACATGGAGTTTTCTGTTCTGTTGCCCTACTTCCTGTCCATCTGTTTAAAAGCCGCCCCTAAAGCTTAGTCCAGTGCCTGAGTATACTGCTTCCTGTGTGCTCCTGCCCTGCTGCTTTTGGTTCCTGATTGTTATTCGGATCCTCTTGGAAAACAACCGACACCGACTCTGGACTTCATCTGGTATCATCTAGCTGTGCCCGGACTCCGTTTGCCGTCTTTGGTCGGCACTTCTGCCCGGTTCCTTCCGTTTAATACCACTCTGGACTCACATCACGTACGGACATTTTTGGACTTACCTATTGCCCTTTTGTGTCCCGGCTGCTGCGCATTTAGGGCTTCTGGGGTGATTGCCAGACAGTCCCTGTATAGGGGTTCGCTCTTGGTGGTCTCCCTGGGGGAGTCCGGTGCGCAGTCCCGGGAATTCCCTTTCGCTCCGTCCCTGGAAGGTATTTCCTGTATTTATGTTCTACTGTGTTTTTGTTCCGTTTATGTACATATTTGCTGGTTGCATATTATAAACGTCTTGCACCAAGAACTCGTCTCTGGTTGTCATTTCCCTAACGCAATCGAAATCCTCAATACATACAATAGTATTACAGCCAGACTCGGGAAGACCTAACATTTGTACAGGCACCTTGTGTCGTGTTGTTCCGGGGAACAGTTGCCTGACGTCTGCCTGGGGCCACCACTCTGCTTCTTACTGCCTGTTGGGATGCTACGCCTCCCTCCCCCTGTGCACTGCTGTCCTCGCTCTGCATATCCTCCTGCCAGGTTGGGTCAGTTACTGGATCATCCACCACGTCGTCTTCCTCTTCCGCACCCTGCTTCTCCTCCTGACTTCCTGACAATTGTGTCTCATCATCGTCCACCCCTTGTTGAGACACGTTGCCAACTTCGTGAGAACGTGGCTGCTCAAATATTTGGGCATCTGTACATACAATCTCGTCATGGCCCACTTCAACAGGAGCTGGCGAGAGGCCAGAATTTGTGAATGGAAACGTGAACGAACAGCTCTTCCGAGTGTCCAAGTGTGGGATCAGTAATGTCCGTGGACGTGTACTCGGCCTGGTGGTAGGAAGGAGGATCAGGTTCTGAAATGTGCGGTGCAGTATCACGGCTACTGACACTTGACCGTGTGGAAGACAGAGTGTTTGTGGTGGTGCCAATCTGACTGGAAGCATTATCCGCTATCCAACTAACAACCTGTTGACACTGGTCTTGGTTCAAGAGCGGTGTACTGCTGCGGTCCCCAAGAATTTGGGACAGGACGTGCGAGCGACTAAATGTGGCCCTTTGTTGTGGCGAAATTAGAGCTTGCACACAACCTCGGTCTCTGCCTGCACCACCATCACGTCCACTTCCTTGTTCGTAGACAACGCCCTTGCGCATTTTGGAATGCTGTGCTGATGTGTATTCACTAGACTTGTGCGTTATATCCAAGTTTTTGCAAAACTCACACAAATGCAGCGGAAAGCTGCCACCAACAGGCACACACGTGCGGTTTTTAAATGCAAGCACGGAGGCACTAAGAACCTAACAGGTCTCTATCCAGGGACAACGTGGAGCCTCCCAATTTTTGGCTGCCCTGCCTAAGGGCTATACTACAATAGACCCACTTCCTTCCAATGGGCACTTCAGGTTTACAGGCCCTCATGCACGTCTCTATCCAGGGACAACGTGGAGCCTCCCAATTCTTGGCTGCCCTGCCTAAGGGCTATACTACAATAGACCCACTTCCTTCCAATGGGCACTTCAGGTTTACAGGCCCTCATGCACGTCTCTATCCAGGGACAACGTGGAGCCTCCCAATTTTTGGCTGCCCTGCCTAAGGGCTATACTACAATAGACCCACTTCCTTCCAATGGGCACTTCAGGTTTACAGGCCCTCATGCACGTCTCTATCCAGGGACAACGTGGAGCCTCCCAATTTTTGGCTGCCCTGCCTAAGGGCTATACTACAATAGACCCACTTCCTTACAATGGGCACTTCAGGTTTACAGGCCATCATGCACGTCTCTATCCAGGGACAATGTGGAGCCTCCCAATTTTTGGCTGCCCTGCCTAAGGGCTATACTACAATAGACCCACTTCCTTACAATGGGCACTTCAGGTTTACAGGCCATCATGCACGTCTCTATCCAGGGACAATGTGGAGCCTCCCAATTTTTGGCTGCCCTGCCTAAGGGCTATACTACAATAGACCCACTTCCTTCCAATGGGCACTTCAGGTTTACAGGCCCTCATGCACGTCTCTATCCAGGGACAACGTGGAGCCTCCAAATTTTTGGCTGCCCTGCCTAAGGGCTATACTACAATAGACCCACTTCCTTCCAATGGGCACTTCAGGTTTACAGGCCCTCATGCACGTCTCTATCCAGGGACAACGTGGAGCCTCCCAATTTTTGGCTGCCCTGCCTAAGGGCTATACTACAATAGACCCACTTCCTTCCAATGGGCACTTCAGGTTTACAGGCCCTCATGCACGTCTCTATCCAGGGACAACGTGGAGCCTCCAAATTTTTGGCTGCCCTGCCTAAGGGCTATACTACAATAGACCCACTTCCTTCCAATGGGCACTTCAGGTTTACAGGCCCTCATGCACGTCTCTATCCAGGGACAACGTGGAGCCTCCCAATTTTTGGCTGCCCTGCCTAAGGGCTATACTACAATAGACCCACTTCCTTCCAATGGGCACTTCAGGTTTACAGGCCCTCATGCACGTCTCTATCCAGGGACAACGTGGAGCCTCCCAATTTTTGGCTGCCCTGCCTAAGGGCTATACTACAATAGACCCACTTCCTTCCAATGGGCACTTCAGGTTTACAGGCCCTCATGCACGTCTCTATCCAGGGACAACGTGGAGCCTCCCAATTTTTGGCTGCCCTGCCTAAGGGCTATACTACAATAGACCCACTTCCTTACAATGGGCACTTCAGGTTTACAGGCCATCATGCACGTCTGTATGCAGGGGCATTGGTGAACCTCACAATTTTGGACTGCCCTGGCAAAGGAAAATACTACAAAGACTCACTTCCTCAAAATTGGCACATTAGACTCAAGAGGCCTTCATGTACGTCTCTTCTCAGGGACATCGGAGTGCCACACAATGTTTTCACGTAAAATCTTTCATGTATTAATCTCAAAAAGTAACATACACCAGCTCTATCTCACTATTGGGTATGTGCCCTTAACATTTCCGCCATGAAAAATCATTTTGGGGTCATTTTGGAAGGTTTTCTGGTGAGTCCGTAAAAATGGCGTAAAACGCGGACAAAATTGTTCACAGCTGTGACTTTTCAGTGATAAATGCTTCAAGGGGTCTTCCCCATGCTGTTGCCATGTCATTTGAGCACTCTTCTGAGACTTTTGTGACATTTTTAGGGTTTCTCCATGCTGCCGGGGGGTCATTTCACAAAAATACTCGGGTCTCCCATAGGATAACATTGGGCTCGTTGCTCGGGCCAAGTACACGAGTATCTTGGGAGGCTCGGCCCGAGCTTCGAGCACCCGAGCTTTTTAGTACTCGCTCATCACTATCCAGGACCAATGTAGCCCATTCCTTCTAGCTGCTTAGGGGAAATACACCACTCTTAATTCTGTTTATGCTATGGCTGGTACTCACTTATGGTGAAAAGAAACCATCTTGTTTCTTCTTCTTGCAGCTCAGCACTATGGTCATCTAAATAGTCAGTTATGGTAGAACTTGTTCTGAGACATATTAACACTTTCAATAATTAGTTGTTGGAGTCACTTGTGGCTTTTCTAACCATCTACACTTCATTTTCTCTCAGAAGCTCCACTTATACACCTTACAAACAGGAACTAGCTTTTGATAATAAGCAGATCTTTTGTAATCAAATTTGTAGGATTTCCAAGAAAAATGTACTTCTCAGCAAATAAATTAGTGGTAATCTTATTACTGGAAGGATTGTTGTCACGGGGGAGTACGGGTGGTACAAGGGCTCTTAGGGTGACCCTAAGACTGGGGACCCTGTGATGTCCCTTTTCTCGATGGTAGACATGATGACAGCCAGGGTCAAGCCTCCAATGTGGCCCTGTCTCCTGTACAAGCCCTGATAATACCTCCCCCCACCCAGGGAGTGGGTCGTAAACACAGTAATCAAAATCCCACAAATAATACAGACGGGGTGAACAGAAACTCATGCACACAGCACTCAAAACACACAGGAATGACAAAATGTTTACAGGGGAGTAATAAAAAAGGAAGGGACATAACGCACAACAGGGGAATGTTTATAATTATACGACTTAGAAGTGCAGCACAAATCACCATAAACAGGAGCAACAGCAAGACTGGGTTTGCATAAGGTAACATTGGCATGAAAAGGAGGAAAGGCATGCTAGTGTGCCGCCCCCACGCCTGTAGCAGCCGGGCTGCTCGGATCCGGACCCACTGTGTGGCTCGAGGGATCCTCCGGACCCGGGGGTCACGCAGACATGCCAAATGAAAAGGGGGACGTAGTTGTACGGCCTTGACCGTATTCAGTTTGTGACGCCACCCACGGTGTGTGGTGAAGTGGGACATTACCGCTGCTGTTGTGGGACACCTGGGAGTGATGTAGTGGCAGCTGGATATTAACCCCTCCGTGGGTAGGAATGGTTGCCCTGGGACCCAGTGTCTCTGTGCAGGGTATGGCGATGGCAGGGGCTTGCGCGCCCGGAAGTACCAGGGGATGTTTGGTTACTCACAATTAAATGAATCACACGAGTCTTTTGGTAAACCAAGGTGCTGGTGGCCGGCCGCCACGGCCGGTTGTACTCTGGTCCCCCACCCGGGCTGATGGTCGCTGTCTTTTCCCTCTGCACTGTGTTTGCCTGTATTGGACTTCCCGGTATGGAACACGGGAGTTCGCTCCCGGCTTGTTGTGTGCCTGAGGAGCCGTGCCCGCTGATGCTGACCCGTGGGATCTATGGGCCCTGGCGGTTGCCCTATCCCTCTCTGTGGGTGGTTGTCTGCTTTTGGGACTTTGGTTGGGACAGGACCTATAATCCTGCCCTCAATCGGTTGATTAGCTAGGCCGTTGGTTCCGGTCCTGGCTTCAGGATCCGAGTGGCCCCTCTGTGCACGGTTTCCAGGTCGAGTCTCTGGTGTCGGTACCGGCGGGCTCCAACCCTGTCTCAGTCCACCTCGGATCTCCGGCTGCCGTCTTCCCGTCGCCTGCCGACGGAGACCACCGTCTGCCACCTAGCCAAGGTACGAGGGCTCTAACCCTGGCACCGTTCAACTTGAACTTCTCCTCTGCTGGAGCTACACCTAGCCCCAGCCTCCACTCCTCTCAACTCAGAACTCAAACTCAAACTGCTTGTTTTCCTGCCCTAGACCCCTAGGTGGGTCGTTCCCTAACCGCCTGGTCCCGTCCACTGGTGTGCCAGTCTTGCCCTGAGGGGGGTGACTAGGGTTTCAGGTAAGCTGTATGTAACCCTGTGGGGAAGGTGTCATGCGGGGGGCCAAATGTGTGACTACCTGGTTTTGCCAGGGCGTCACATTCCCCCTTGGTTTAATACAGACCGTCCGTGGGCTGTCCGACCACCAACATTTATTTAACTGGAACTGGAAATAGAAAAAGGAACAATTTACAAGTATACTAACATTAAGCACATTGGTTTTCTTCCCTTACGGGAGGCACATTGCTTAAATATTTCACATTTAAACTGGGACAGGACAGACCGGGTCCTTCTCACCGCACCCCCACCCAAAACAACCTGCCCCCTGGTGCCACCGCTAAGCACTGGTGCGCACCCCTTGCCCAAGTCCCGGACAGGTCCGGGTGTTGTCCTTACGGGCCGGGTAAAAAGTTCCTTACCTGGCAGTCTATCTCAAGGGCCCCACGTCCAGGGGACCCCTGGCCTGGATGGTAGTCACCGGTTTTGGTGGTGACTGGGTCTCAGTTGACTCTACCGCAGGCCCTTCTTCCAACCAGCCTCTCCAGAGACTGCAGCATGGTGAGAAGGGTGGTCAGGGACTATTTACAAGGCCAAATAGTTTTTGGGTTGGCTTTCCTGTCCAAAGCCGTGGTCCATGTTTTAAAACTTTTTCAAACTGGGAATGGTCCCAACTGGGACTTGTATAACTGGGGTAGCCGGGGTTCCACTACCACTGCTGCATGGGGCCGTATGGCTCCCTCGGCACCCTGGGTTAAGCACCCCTGGACCAGCTGCAAGACATCCCGGAGCTCTGAACTTCTATCGGGAACAGAGGTGGTATAGCAGGCGATGCTGTCGCTCCGGTGAGCTGTGCTCCCAATGTGGCGCTGTATAGGCGGCTCGGCTCTCATGGGCCCACACCACGGCCACCATTCTCCGGACCTCCGCTTTCCATTCAAGCACCTTCTACAGCGACTGCGATCGCACCTGGACACAGAATCTTGCTAGCTCCCGCTCCAGCCAGGCAGCGGTTCCCATTGGTAAGAGATCTGATTCGTGTTCTTCCGCAGGAATCACCACTCCGCCTCGGGCCACCGCTACTCCAGTGGTTGGCGTGGCTTCACCATCGGGATTAAGCGCAGACATCTTACCGCTTCTCCCCCTTGGTCTTTTGCAAGCACTCCCTCATGCGGCTGGTTAGTTTCGTTTTCGGCCTCAGGGTCTTCCTTCTGGCCGTTTTCCCAGGGGGCTGGGCTTCAGCTTCGCGCCCTTTCTCGGGGGAGAAGATGCTGGGCTGTAGTTTTTTGCACCTAAAAATGGCAGCAAAATGTCAACTTCTGTAAATTTTTCAACGGATCACCGCTGACTGTCCAAATCAAGGCGCACTCCCACCAAGTAGGTGGATGGGTTACGATCCTGTTCGTGATGCCATTTTTTGGGATGTGCCGCCCCCACGCCTGTAGCAGCCGGGCTGCTTGGATCCGGACCTGCTGTGTGGCTCGAGGGATCCTCCAGACCCGGGGGTCACGCAGACACGCCAAATGAAAAGGGGGACATAGTTGCACGGCTTTGGCCGTATTCAGTTCGTGACGCCACCCACGGTGTGTGGTGAAGTGGGACACCACCGCTGCTGTTGTGGGACACCCGGGGGCGATGTAGTGGCAGCTGGATATTAACCCCTCTGTGGGTAGGGATGGTTGCTCCGGGACCCAGTGTCTATGTGCAGGGTAAGGCGATGGCAGGGGCTCGAGCGCCCAGACTTACCAAGGGATGTTTGGTTACTCACAATTAAATGAATCACACGAGTCTTTTGGTAAACCAAGGCGCTGGTGGCCGGCCGCCGCGGCCGATTGTACTCTGGTCCCCCATCCGGGCTGGAGTTGCCGTCTTTTCCTTCTGCACTGTGTTTGCTTGTGTTGGATCTCCTGGTATAGAACACTGGAGTCCGCTCCCGGCTTGTTGTGTGCCTGAGGAGTCGTGCCCGCTGATGCTGACCCGTGGGATCTATGGGCCCTGACGGTTGTCCTATCCCTCTCTGTGGGTGATTATCTGCTTTTGGGTCTTTGGTTGAGACAGGACCTATAATCCTGCCCACAATCGGTTGATTAGCTAGGCCGTTGGTTCTGGTCCTGGCTTCAGGGTCTGAGTACCCCCTCTGTGCACGGTTTCCGGGTCGGGTCTCTGGTGTCAGTACCGGCGGGCTCCAACTCTGTCTCGGTCCACCTCGGATCTCCGGCTGCCGTCTTCCCATCGCCTGCCGATGGATACCACCGTTTGCCACTTAGCCAAGGTACCAGGCTCCAACCCTGGCACCGTTTAACTTGAGCTTCTTCTCTGCTGGAGCTACATCTAGCCCAGCCTCCACTCCTCTCAACTCAGAACTCAAACTCAAACTGCTTGTTTTACTGCCCCAGGCTGTCTAGACCCCTATGTGGGCGTTCCCTAACCGTCTGGTCCTGCCCACTGGTGTGCCTGTCTTTACCTGAGGGAGGTGACTAGGGTTTCAGGTCAGCTGCATGTAACCCTGTGAGGGAAGGTGTTGTGCGGGGGCCTATTGTGTGACTACCTGGTTTTGCCAGGGCGTCACACTAGATATAGGAATGAGATGGCTGCACATGGCAATCAGCAACCTGAGCATTTAGGTACTGCTCACTAGTCTGCAGGGATTAGCTCCGGCAGTGCTGGAGACCAGTGAACCAAAACCAGCCAACATCTGACTCTGGCTGAACACTCCACCAGCCTCAGGTTGTATGTCATACTCTGCAATGTGAATGAAGTCTGACACCACAGAGCCAGCAGGTGTGCATAGAGCTGAACATCACATGACAGTATCCTTCCTTCTACGAGGGACTTCTGGTCAATCTGCCCTCAGTCTAATAGGATGGTTGCGATGAAAAGCACTAATTTGATGATCAGCGTGGATACGTGATGCCGGTATCCAAGACTTCTCCTCCGGACCGTAACCCCACCAGTGTACCAGATACTGTAGTGAGCGACGCACCACCCTAGAGTCGATCACCTAAGACACCTCGAACTCTAGAGACCCGACAACCAAGACAGGAAGTAGCAGGGTGGAAGGTGAAGTTCCTGAGGCCACAAATATTTTTAAAAGAGACTTGCAGAATACATTATGGATTCTGTATACTGCTGGTAAATCCAAACAATAGGCCAGAGGATTGATTATTGCAGAGATCTTGAAAGGACCAATGAATCAAGGTCCCAGCTTCAATGATGGCACCTTAAAGGGTGCTTTACACGCTGCGACATCACTAGTCGATGCTAGCGATGGTGAGCGTGATAGCACCCGCCCTTATCATTATGCCGATATTTTGTGATCACTGCCACAGCGAACATTATCGCTACGGCAACGTCACACGAACTTACCTGGTCGGCAGCGTCGCTGTGACTGCCAAACAATTCCTCCCTCAAGGGGGAGGGATGTTCGGCATCACAGCGATGTCACCGCGACGTCACTAAGCGACCGGCTAATCAAAGCGGAGGGGCGGAGATGAGTGGGACGAACATCCCGCCCACCTCCTTCCTTCCTCATTGCTGGCGTGTGGCAGGTAAGGAGAGATTCCTCTTTCCTGCGGCGTCACACGTAGCAATGTGTGCTGCTGCAGGAACGAGGAACAACTTCGCCCACGCAACAGCAGCGATATTTGAGAATGGACCCCCATGTCAACAAGGAGCGATTTTGGACGTTTTTGCAACGATCCAAAATCGCTCCTAGGAGTCACACACAACGAGATCGCTACAGCGGCCGGATGTGCGTCACAAATCTGTGACCACAACGAGATCGCTGTAGCGATCTCGTAGCTTGTAAAGCCCGCTTAAGCCTAATGTTCCTTGTGGAAAGCAACACCCAATCACCCACACATAGGTCTAGACCAGGCACATGTCCACCATTAACCACACGTTTTTACCTAGAGCCCATGCTATGCAAGAATTGCTGAACCTTAGACCAAGTAGAGGATAACGCCAACCCTGCCTGATCCTCCTCCAGAACCCCAGAAGAGTGACTCTTACGTAATGTACAAAACTGAGAGTGTTGCCCATATACACAAAAAAAGGGCAACACCCCCAAGGACTCATGATCATGATTGTTGATCACGATTTCTGCCAGTGGAAGGAACACTGACCACTCCTCCTGCTTATCAGATACAAAACAGCATAAATATTACTCGATGTTTTGGTTCATGCACTCCATCTGACAATTAGACTGAGGATGGAAGGCCGACGAGTGCAGCAATTTGATCCCCAACTGAGAACAAAATGCCTTCCAGAAGTTAGCAATGAACTTCATACCCCTATCAGATACAATGTCAGATGGGACACCATAGAGTCTGAAAATCTTGCGAATAAAAATCTGGGCTAAAGTCTTGGCATTAGATAAAAGATGGTAAAGCAACAAAGTGAGCCATGTTAGAAAATCGGTATACCATTACTAATATTACTGTGTTACCAGCAGAGGAGGGTAGATCTGTAATAAAGTCCATAGATATGTCCGTCCAGGGCTTGATTGGTACACCCATGGGTAGGAAACACCCTGACGGACATGAGTATGGTGGTTTTGACGTACACAGACGGTACACGCAGACACATAGGAGACCACATTCTTAAGGATCTAGGGCCACCAAAATCGGCGCATTAAAAGGTCCAATATACCCTTCACCCAAGGATGACCAGGAAGGACAGAATTGTTATGCTCCCCCAAAACCTTAAGGCGAAGGTTCAGGGGAACAAATGATCTGTTAGCTGGAAACACCGATGGTGCCTTGTTTTGGGCTTCAGCAATCTCAGCTCACAATTACTGCCAGAAATAAACTACAAAAATTGCCGGCACTTCCTAATCTCATGGTCTGAACTGGTGCATCCTGAACATGACATACAATATCTAAAATAACAGTTGCACTGATGTAAAGGGAATGAGAAATAAACAAGTATGTAGATGATGAACATTGGAATATGAACATGTATTACTGTCAAGAATATATGAAAACATTTTTTAAAAAAATATGAGTTACTTAGCAAATAAAGGTGGCCAAATTTACTTGTGCCAAGATATCACGTCAAGGTATAACTCTCATCTGGGTCCCACTCTAATTGCTATGCCTCTCTTGTCCAAACTGACCTTTTATATGGGCAAGAATAGAACCAGCAAAAGGAAAATTAAAAACACCTGAAATAACTGGAAGGAGTGCACTGACAAAGAACATGACTACATAATACAAACTAGAAAAATTGCCGTAATTGCCTAATCTCATAGTCTCATAATAATGTGTATTTGTTTTCCAATGTTCACCATCTACAGTACATATTTGTTTTTTCTCCTTCCCTTTATTTGAGTGCAACTGTTATTTTAGATATTGTATGTCATGGTCAGTACGCACCAGTTCAGACTATGAAAGTAGGAAATGGCGGCAATTTTTCCAGTTTGTAATATGCAGTCATGTCCTTTTGTCTGCGCACTCCTCCCAGTTATTTCAGGTGTTTTTAATTTTCATTTTGCAGGTTCTATTCTAGCCCATATAAAAGTTCAGTTTGGACAAGAGAGGCATAGAAATTACAGTGGGACCCAGAGGAGACTTACACCTTGACGTGGTAGGTGGGCACAAGTAAATTTGGCCACCTTCATTTGCTAAGTAATTCATATTTTTCCCCAAAAAAAATTCATGGTTTCTTAGCAGTAATACATATTCATATTCCAATTTTCACCATCTACATACTTGCTTTTTCTCCTTCCCTTTACTTGAGTGCAACTGTTTTTTAGCGACTGACAGAAATAAAATATGATTAAAACTATCATACTCAGGTCTGTTGTGCGCGAGAGCATGTCATTATTTGCAGCAAGGAGAGCAGATCATGTCATTATGTCTCACACAAAGCTTGCAAAGATTTAGTGGGAGTATAAAAACTGTTTTACCTCATTAGTGAATGCCTGTTTATGATTGGAAAAACTGGCAACATTTTGAAATGAGAGCTACTACAAGCGATACGGTTTGAAAGCTGCCAGGTAATCCCACTCGTGTCTGCTATGCTACAGCATGTGTAATCACTCAGCCGTGATCAGAGCAGAAGACATGTCAACACTATCGTGGTGGTGGCGGGTTCTTCTTTCCCCACTGTGTAGCTGTCCATTTTTGATTGGTTAGCTTCAGAAAGAGAAGGAAGTACATACCCCCAGTAAAATCTCTCTGGAATTTCCTTCTTGTGCATAAAAAATTAACTGTTTAGGTACCAAGTACTTTGGTTGCTAATATCTCTGAGAGGCAAAATAAAGAAAAATTGTTTTATTCTGCTCAGCAGTGCCTACTACATCATGTGTCCAGTTTAATATGAAAAATAATAACATAATGTCACCTATGTGTTTTTGGTCTGATTAAAACAAAGAATTATATCTCATGTATGGTTATTTGATTCTCATTCAAAAAATGTATCTTCTTTATTTCATATGACTTTACGATACAAAAATAAATGTGATGTCATATACTCATTCAGCCCTAAAATTGCTTTTAGTGAAGAAACGCTTCATGAAGGCACCATTTGTTATCATATGAATAATGGATCTCTAATTTTCCTCATTTCCTTAAAGATAAGAACTTGTCTATACTAGAACTAAGCATTAGAATATTTATTTCAATTCAATAAAATAATATTTCAATTATGTTAGAATTAACATAGTCTAAACATTTTGTTAAATATATTCTTACTTTTTATTAATGTGAGAATCATGCTGGTACTGTCTAGGATTAAACAAGACATTGTCTAAAATTAATTTGCACGTCATTGAAAGGTCACAATTTCCAACTATATAATTTTAGCTAATATACAGTTCTGATGTAGTATAGTACCATTTATAAATCTACTAACAATGAAAGTAATTTTGGCTTCTTAAGTGGACAATAATAGCAGAAAGACCTAGATGTTTGGATCCTTATACTGTTAACGAGTAGTGATGGGCGGACACAGACTGTAAAGGGGGCTTTACACGTTAGCGATATCGCTAGCAATTTCTAGCGATAGCGAGCGTGTAAGTACCCGCCCCCGTCGCGCATGCGATTGTTTGTGATCGCTGCCGTAGCGAACATTATCGCTACGCAGCGTCACACATACTTACCTGGTCGGCGGCGGCGCTGTGACTGCCGAACAATCCCTCCTTCAAGGGGGAGGGACGTTCGGCATCACAGCGACGTCACCGCAACGTCACACAGCGGCCGGCCAATCAAAGCAGAGGGGCGGAGATGAGCAGGACGTAACATCCCGCCCACCTCGTTCCTTCCTCATTGCGGCCAGCGGCAGGTAAGGAGACGTTCCTCGCTCATGCGGTGTCACACATAGCGATGTGTGCTGCCGCATGAGCGATGAACCACAACGCTAAACAACCCTTACCGATTTTTGACTTTGGGACGACCTCTCCATGGTGAACGATTTTCACCATTTTTGAGGTCGCCTAAGGTCGCTGGTAAGTATCACACGCTGCGATATCGTTAATGACGCCGGATGTGCGTCACTAACAACTTGACCCCGGCGACCAAACATTAACGATATCGTAGCGTGTAAAGCCCCCTTAAAAGTCCGGATCTGTGTGGTTTCAATAGTACTTGATTACCAAACATGGGCCTAGAGTTCTCAGGGAACTCCGGGTAATGAGCCAAATTGGGCAACTTGGGAAATAAAAAAAAAATAAAGGAAAAATAAAGAAAGTAAGAATGAAGCAAGCGTGTTATACTTACCGAGCCTCCAGCACAGCTGTAACTGCTTCTGGATCGCTATTTCTACTTCCAGGAACGCTCATTACATTATTGCCCATCCATATGCCCTGCTATCCCACCGGCAGTCCTGGAGTCTGTGATTGGCTGCAGTCAGACGCACCCCCAGCCTGTGTGACTGCGTCTGACTGCTTGTGATCACAGACCCTGTCTGTGGGTCAATATCGTGGCATAAAAGTAAATATTTTTTTTAAAAAAACTAGCATAGGGCCCACCCATATTCTGATTTTTTTTTACATTTTTTTTCTGAAATTGTTTTTGTTTTACAAAGGGAATTTACTATACAGCCGGTGAAATAAGCATTGAACACATCACAATTTGCCTAGTAAATATATTTCTAAAAGTGCTATTGACATAAATTTCTCAACTCATGTAGGAATCAACCCATAAAATCCACACAGGCAAAGAAATAAAACCATAGCTGTCCATAAATGAAGTTATGTTTAATAATGAGAATTGACAGGGAAACAGTATTGACTACATGAAGAAAGAGAGAAAGAGGTGCAAAAAGTCACAGAAAATCTTTAGACCAGCTGAAACCTATCAGTAATTAACAAATAAGGTTACTTAGTAAAAAATAATACTATCTGGTACAATTGATGTCCTATAAAAAGGAGTCTCATTACCAAGATGCCACACAAGAAACATCTTGTGGTGGATAAAATCAGTGAGCTGTCTCAAGACTTTTTCAACCTTATTGTAGCATAGCATACTGATGGCATTGGTTGCAAAATAAATTTTTATACTACAGAAGATTCCAGTGAGCACTTTTGATACCATAATCTGGAAGAAAGAATATCATTTCACCATAAACCGGCCATAACCAGATGCTCCCTGCACGATTTCAGACAGAGGAGTGAAAGAATAATCAGAAGAGTTATCCAAGAGCCAAGGACCACCTGTGGAGAACTACAGAAAGATTTGGAGTTAGCAGGTACATTTATTTGAAAGAAAACAATAATTAATGCACACGCTGTATTTGAGCTTCATCATTCTTCATAAGAAGTGCAATAAAGTAGTAGAACCTGGGGGGGCCATTGATGATTATGTCTTTTTGACAAATGTATATTGACAAGATGTCTAGGATCAGCAAGTACAGTACTAGAACATAGGCTTTTTTTGCATAATGACTGGCAAATCAATGCATTATTCTTTTAGTTAGCATAAAATAATAAAACAAAATCACAAAATTTTCATTATAGGATGAACTGTGTAGGTTTCTTTTTAGCAGTAAATATGCAGAAAATAGGAATTATTTTCCTAATGCAACATAGTTATCTTCATACCTGAGTGGCCATAACATAAACATTCTACCGTCCTGGCTGTCATTCTCTCTGTTTTTGTCGCCTTGAAATCTCAAAGTGTTTGCTGACAGCTCTGTCTTGTTGGCTGCCAGGACTGGGAATTGATGTAAGCGCCTGTTGTGTTTAAAGGTCATTCTCTCTGCTGACACCCAAATACCATGAATAAACTAATAAATTATATTGATGACTTGGCTTAGCAAGTAGGGTGTAAATTTAGCAAAAAGATTAAATATGAATAATGTAGAATTATTACACATTTATTTTACAACATCAAACACTACAAGGGATTTGGATAAAATTATTTACAGTATATAATATTGCATTGGCTAAAGTAAGCTTCTGTATTGTTTGTAGAGCCTAAAGAGAACATTATAGCCCGATTAACCAAGGCCGGCGAAAACATCAAGACCGGCATGTTGGAGTCAAAACTTCCTGATTCCTGCATCTCTATACGCTACATCACAAATCCTACTCCTTCCAGAAATTATAGTAAGGCATAAGGATTTTTACATTTCATCATGATTTAGACCAGACCAAATAGCAAGTAGTATAGAGGACTGAAAGAATTGTTAAAACATAACCTTTATTTAATTTACTAAAATAATAACACCCACTATAAAGTGCTCTAGTGCTCATATGTGCTCGACGTAAAAATAACAATTGGAATGCACCATTCAAAACTCGTCCAATTCAGGACAAATACCAAATGCTGGTGAAGTCTAGGGATCACTAGTATCAATTTACACCCCCACTTCAAACCAATATAGGGGATCACAGTGGTTGTCAACAATTCCACCACTCGACTACATCTAGTAACGGATAAACTATAGTTGACACCAAGTAATATGCAACTTTTTTAATCCCATGAACCGCCCGACGCGTTTCGTCCGTGATGGACTCCTCAGAGGACTATCATAAATAGAATTAAGGGCATCAATTCAGGTAATCATTCCTGCTACAAGAATCCATCAGTCCAGCATGTGAGCTACCTGCCTGAAAATGGGTGCTTTTATATCAAACTCTTTCCCCAGATGGGGCTACTCACCATGATTCCCCAATCCATGTTGATTAGGTGTGTTCCATTCATGTATCTCCCGACCACGCTCCAGGTGAAAACCAGATGCTGTCTTATTAGTCCCACCCACCATTGTTATCACATGATCGCCATTGTGATCAGTTTAGTGGGCGTCATAATTGAGATCATGCAGTGCGACTTCAGCAACTTATCCAGCTGGTAAACGCACTGTCGTCTCATCTCTTATCACATCTTCCAGCCATATAATGAACCAGGCTGTAGTGTGCATATCGGTCACATGACATGTTAGCCCCACCCACCGAGTCACCTGGCGCGATCACATGATACTCGTTGCCAGGTAACAATCAACAAATGATAATTGAGATCATGCAGTGCGACTTCAGCAACTCATCCAGCCGGTGGTGATTTAGACCAGTTGTGGTGTTATGCCCCGTACTTCCCCAGCCCGCTCATTATGGTGAAACTAACTTAAAACCGCCAAAAGTTGCAAAGTTTCAAGGGCATTTTCACTTTTATGAATCAGGGCTAACATCCCTTCAAATTGCTATTGGTCCAAGCAAATAATAGTATTTATTAAAAAAAATCAAAATGACTAATAAATCTCTGGCCATAACTTATTGTATTTGTGTCAGATCTGGTGGTTTGCATGCTGGTGGGCTTCATGGCAGATCTCCGGGGGTCAAAGGGGTTAATCTTTCTCATACCTCTGCACTCAAGCAAGTCCTTCACACACGTGGTCATGTTCCGGCTCTCCTTCGAATCACCTACCGCCCCTCACTGGGCACGAGAGGTAGGGTGTCACCTCCAGTGGTGGAGCAAGTGCAATTGTTTGCTCTGGCCGCTCTGGCCATGTTTTGAGCTCTAAAAGACTCACTTCAGGTTGTGGCATTGCTGGGAGGTGAAGTGCTGTCGCTCCTAGCAATTACGCAGTGCTGGGGTCCCAGGACGCCGAGTCCTCTAGTGTGAACTGTTGCCAGGGGTTATGGGATGCCATGTTTTCTGGTTCAGCAAAGTGGTGGGAGGTTCCTTCAAGTCAATCTTCTTCACCTCCTACTTTGCCACTCTGGGTTGAAGGTGGAGACTGGGCGTTACCTCAGCAGTGTCAGCTGATCCATGAAAGGGATATTTAAACCTTCAAACTTCACTTGGTCAATGCTCATTATTTTCCGTTGAGCTTGGGAAGTAAGGATACTTTGTAATGCTGTTCATTGGAAATTATCAAAAAAAGAAAATCGCAAATTCCCTAAATTTCTTTCATGGCTGAGTATGGTTTAAAAGGAATCTGTCAGCAGAATTTTGCACCCTCATCTGAGAGCAGCATGATGTAGGCAAAGACATTCTGAATCTAGTGATGTTTCACTTAAATTACTGGGTTCAGCCTGACACAATCAGAACTTTTAGATTTAGCCACATAGTAAAGCTGAGAGAGTCTTGTCCAGCCCAAACCAGGCTCTCTATAGACATTGTACATTGACAATGAAATGTCAATCATAGGAGAGTGCATGCTGGACTGCCATGCTCATGACATTGTAGTCCGAGCAATGAGAAGTCCTGCTGGTTAAACAAACATAGCAAATAAACAACAGAATGGACTATGATAAAACAGGATCCCTGAATTCTGTTTTATTTTGTGGTGTGAAACACTGTTTTTATTGATACAATTTTGGAATAGATTTGATATTTTGATCATTTTTTATGTTTTATTATCTTTATTTTTTTGTCTGGCAAAAGGGGGATTAATTGAACTTTTATGGGGCTTTTTATTATTTCATACTTTTTAAAACATTTTTTTGTTAACTTTTCAATGTCTTTAATAGCTCCTGTAGGGAACTTGGCGTTGCGATTAAATTCTTGCTTTTGCTGTATAGAAATTCAGAAATTCTGCAACATCAAAAACTCTCCTAAAAGTCATCGTGCTTCAGCTTGCAGTTAGTGCATATATAGTGGATATACTGTGGATTCTCCATTTGGATGTTCATGCGGAAAATCCACAGAGGAGTACAATAACGGTAAACTAGAAGATATCTTGTGTGTTGTCATCCACATGCTACTGAAAATTTTCTCCTGTTACCCTTGTGAAAATTAAAAAATTAGGACTAAAGCAAATTTTATGAGAAAAAGTAACATTTTAATTTTCCCCTTCCATTTACATTCATTCCTGAGAAGCCCCTAAAGGCATGTGCACATAGTGCATTTTTATTGCATTTTTTTTATACGTTTTTTGTATGCAGTTTTGTCACAAAACTACAAGCAAATCCTTATGCCAGCAAAATCAATGAGAATTCTGAAGATTTGTGCAGATGTTGCTTTTTTTCCCATGCAGCATGCAGCATGTCAATTCAGTATTTTTCCACCCCAAGTACAAAAAACACATAAAAACCGCACTGAAAAAGTGGCAAAGACACGTGTTTTCTGCCAGAAGATTCAGATTTGGTGAAGAAATTTCTGCAACCAAATACTCAGTGTGCACACATAGCCAAAGGATAAATAAGTAGGGATGATCGAATACCGTGAATATTCGATGCGCAATGTAAGTCTATGGGAAACCCGAATAACAACTATTCGGGCTTCCCATAGACTTACATTGCGCATCAAATATTCACATAGCGGCGACCTATTTGTCGGATATTCGCGAAGCCGAATATTTGAGGTATTCAAACATCCCTATAAATAATCTTCTTGAATGTGGTTTTCCACCCTTTAACGGGTGCAGTTTTTAAAATGGTGTGATTTTGGGGTATTTTCTGCAACACAGGACCCTTAAAATCGTTTGATATATGATATCACTAAAAAAAAATGGTTTTGTAAATTTTATTAAAAAAATAAGAAATTGCTGATAAACGTTTAATCCTTCCAATGTCTTACCCAATAAAAATGTATCAAACATGGTGCTTGTGTGAAATAGAAATGTGGAAAATTTTATTGATGAACCCCTTTACTCCCGGGCGATTTTCCGTTTTTGTTTTTTTGCTCCCCTTTTTCCAAAAGTCGTAACTTTTTGTATTTTTCTGTCAATCTTGCCATATGAGGGTTCGTTTTTTGTGGAACGAGTTGTACTTTTAAATTAAACCATGCGTTTTATCATATAGTGTACTGGAAAACGTCAAAAAATTCCAAGTACGGAAAAATTGCAAAAAAAAGTGCGATTGTGAGCGTGCTAACATGCTAACAGAATGGACTAGTCAGGGGAAATAACAACTTTGTGACTAGTCCCTGAACTCATTAGCATATCATAATGGCTCTTTAGAATTAGAGGCTAAGAGAGCGGACTAGTTGGGAGAACTAACACCCTTGGGACTAGCCCCTGTGCTCATTAGCATATCATAAAGGATATTTAGAAATACTTTTTCTAAAGATCTCTTTATCTATGGTAGTGTATACAGGTATGGTTAGGCAGGGACTAGAAATACACACCAAGAACTGCTCGTGGGTCTAGGTAAATATTATACCTGACAGGTTCTCTTTAATGACTGAGAGGATGCAGGACTAGTCAAGGTTTGAGCTATTTGGATCACTAAGGGCCACGGATTGCCGGATCCGGCGCACTCCAGTACAGTGTCTACAGTACAATGGCATCGCGGCAACCTCTGGTCACAAGCTGTCATGTGACCGGATCATGTGACCAGAGCTTTCCGCGATGCCATTATACAGTATTAACACTGTACTGGAGTGTGTCGGATCCGTTAATCCGGCGAAATGCCGGATGTGTGAAATGACCCTAATGCAGAGAGTACAGAAAGAGATTATCCACCTCCATGATTCATAAAAGCATATATTGTGATAAAATTAAAAACTTTCAATCCACATAATGAAAATAAAAATATTCAGAATCATGCAAACGCATTTCGGACTAACTGTCCTTTTTCATTGTACACTGAATGAGGACAGTTAGTCCGAAACGTGTTTGTATGATTCTGGATATTCTTGGCCATTGTATTTTTATCTTCATTATATTGTCAAGGTTGGGGATTTTGGGGGAACCACAAATGGGGTCTCTCAGGGTCACAGAGACGGATTTCAAATCGATCTGCGCAGATATATGTATGAGGAAAAATGACTACACAGAGAGTGTCTCTATCCGGGAGAAGCTCAATGCTCTTCTAACCCGTATATAAAACAATCGAAGTAATACAATTCAACATTGTCCTTGATTGGTTAGAGATAAACGACAAGGCTTATGTAGTATGTCATCAGCCTGCTACTGGCTTTCAAATACCAGTTTGAACCAGCTACTGAATACTTGCATTGGTCAGCCTAGCAAAATTTGTTTCAATAACACATTCCAAAGGCGCATTCTAGTATGCACATCAGCATCTGAGCAATAATCATACAAACACAGATAATCTTATTATATGGACAATTGATTCACAGCCTGGGCCTTCACAATATGGATTGAAAGTTTTTAATTGTATCACTATAAATTTCTGCTTTTTATGGATCCTGGATGCTGGATTATGTCTTTCTCTACAACTTACCTCAGCTGGCACTTGCAGAATCCGTTGCGCGTTACCATGGATTGGTGAGCTGACTATGTTTTTCCTCTACAACTGCATAGAGGATGAGAAGTTAAATTTGTTTGTCATTGATTCAAAGGGTGAATAAGTGTGGGTGGAAAGAGGATCTATGAGACCTTTCAATATTTCACTTATAAATTATTGACAAATCACATTCCACATTGAATCTTTATTAGATGACATATAGCGGTATGTTATTTTCCCCATCTCTGGCATCATACTTCGCATATATTATGTAAATGTGTCCAATATCAACAAGCATTTAAAGGCTTCCATCAGCTGTCACCCCGATAATGACCTCCGGGAAGAGGTATTAAGAATTTTTCACTTATTAATGCATTTATTTTGCGCTCCAAATACAATTTGGCATTACACCCCCACATATGCTCAAAGTAGCACAAACTAGATGGAAAACTGTTCACTTTGGAAATTTCGTAAGTGGTTTCTTATTTCCTGATGCATTAGTTCTCATCTTGAAGGTTTTTTTTAGTCAGTAAATTAGTTTTTAGTAATTCTGTTGCACTTAATTTGGATTTATTTTTCATGTCTTTGTATTTGGAAAGTCAATGCATAAACAATGGAAAAAGCTTTGCTCCCAGCTGCTCAATTATAAAAATAAAACATTTTAATCAACACTCCATTTAATTGTCATTTAATCTTGATTGATATAAATATGGACATTTTATCTCCCCATTTGCCTTGTACAGTATCTTGGGATGTGCAGCTATAAACAACCTCAAGGACATTTTGGAAGTAATTTCAATTATTGCAAGACCCATATTATAGAAAAGTGTCTCACCATTATCTCAAGTAGTAACATAAATTATATATTGAGGAATCAGAGTCACAAGATGCTAGTGATGGTGTATATGCCTGGTACTCTCTAACCTTTATGTGGTCTGATTTTTAGCTACTATGAATCCTAGAGGGAACCTGCCATGTCGGATAATGCAATAACCTGCAGATATAAGGTTAATTATATTAGAAAGCTGCCCGGCTGCCATACTGAATGGGTGTCTCTCATGAAAAATTGAATTTTATTCCTCCTGGGAGCTGCCGGCTTTCAGTCATACAGGCGTGCTGAAGAATTTTTACAGCATTGAGAGCTAGAGCTGTAAGTTTCCCCTGCACTCTGATTGACAGCTCAGTTTAAAGTGCATCAGTGTAGAGCCAGCTGTCAGACAAAGTGCCAGGTCAAGCTTCAGCTCAGTATAGTGAGAGCTGGTGGCTTCAGTCATACAGGCGTGCTGTAGAATTTGTACAGCATTGGGACCTGCAGCAGTAAGTTTCCCCTGCACTGTAACTGACAGCTCAGTTTGAAGTGCATCAGTGTAGAGCTAGCTGTAAGTCAAATTGGCAGGTCAAGCTTCAGCTGTCACGACCTCAGCGACAGAGGATCCAGGAAGGTCGTGAGCATCTGGGAGTAGAGTGGACCCACTGGACAACAGGGGGTATGCGTACTTACCCTTTAGCAGAGGGAGGGGCTTAACTAAGCGGCCGTCATAAGGCGGGAGGTAAGGTGTGATTCCCAGGCAAGCGACTGGGTCTGTGGCAGCTGAGCGGGCCAGGGTGACAGCCGGACTGAGGAAGCAGAAACACAGAGCAAAGAAGTGAACAGGAATGAGCAGGGTAAGCACCAGCAGACATCAGGCATGAGACACTAGAAGTAGGACCTCAGGCAGGGGTCCTCAGGCATAGGTCATGGACATTGGGTCAGGTTCCAGACATCGGGCATAAGTCATCAGACACAGGACATTAGGTGAGCTCCAGACATCGAGCAGATGTCATCAGACACCAGACATTGGATACAGCCAGCATGGACCGCAACAGAGCAGTGCAGGCACAGATGTGGATCACAGCAGAGTGATGTAAGCACAGCAGGTACATCCAGACTTCAGGTTACATAAAACACGACTTTATTCACAGGACACAAACAGACTTTGGGTACATCACAAAGCAGGATAACAGGTAACACAGCAGGGCTTCGGGTACATCACACAGCAGGATATCAGGGTACATCACATGGCAGGATACCAGGGTACATCACACAGCAGGATATCAGGGTACATCACATGGCAGGTTATCAGGGTACATTACATGGCAGGAACACAAATACAAGACACAGGACCAGGCTGGGGTTCAGGGGGAATGATAGTAACCAGATATGCCGGTCCCTGAATACGGAGATACCTGAACACGCTGTGAGAATGGTTAACCAGACTACAAACAGGATACCAGCTTCAGACAGGTGACCAGACTCAGGGAGTATACTGGACTCAGGAACAAAAGACACCAGCCCTTCAGGAGAAACACATATCAAGACTAGAGATGAGCGAACCGGTCGCGGTTCGGCTCGAGTTCGGTTCGCCGAACGGAGGTCTCGTTCGAGTTCGGTTCGGCGAACCGGTTCGGCAAACCACTCGAACCGCATAGGAAACAATGGGAGGCAATCACAAACACATAAAAACACCTAGAAAACACCCTCAAAGGTGTCCAAAAGGTGAAAAACATCTCACAACACAACACAAACACATGGGAAAGTGACAAGGACATATACTCATGCGCAAACAAAAGAGCTGGACAATGAAAAAGAGGAGGAGACACAGATATAGGCATGGCATGCCCTTCTAAAATCATGTAAAACACCGCAAGGTTACTCCAAGCGGAGTCTCCCTTTTTTCCAAAAATTGGGCCACAGAGACACCCACCCTTTCAGTGCCAGCACTTCTGCACCAGTTGTACACTTCACAGGTAGATTTGCATCAAGAACATTCAAAATTACGCCATCCTTAACCGTTCCCAGGATGACCCCGGGGTAGGTAGCAAAGTATTTGCTGAACCATGAATTGTTCATCTTGGATCATTTTTAGAAACACTGCAAACAAGGGTTACTGCAAGCGAAGTCTCCCTTTTTTCCAAAAATTGGGCCACACAGACACCCCTTCAGTGGCAGCACTTGTGCCCCAGTTGTACACTTCACAGGTAGATTTGCATAAAGCACATTCAAAAATATGCCATCCTTAACCGTCTCCAGGATGACACCGGGGTAGGTAGCAAAGTTTTTGCTGAACCATGACTTGTTCATCTTGGCTCCTTTTAACAAACACAGCAAGCAACGGTTACTCCAAGCGGAGTCTCCCTTTTTTCCAAAAATTGGGCCACACACACACCCACCCCTTCAGTGGCAGCACTTGTGCCCCAGTTGTACACTTCACAGCTAGATTTGCATCAAGAACATTCAAAAATACGCCATCCTTAACTGTCCCCAGGATGACACCGGGGTAGGTAGCTAAGTCTTTCCTGATCCCAGCTCTGTTCATCTTGGATCATTTTTAAAAACACTGTAAGCAAGGGTTACTCCAAGCAGAGTCTCCCTTTTTTCCAAAAATTGGGCCCCACACACACCCACCCATTCAGCGACAGCACTTGTGCCCCAGTTGTACACTTCACAGATAGATTTGCATCAAGCACATTCAAAAATACGCCATACTTAACCGTTCCCAGGATGACCCCGGGGTAGGTAGCAAAGTCTTTGCTGAACCATGACTTGTTCATCTTGGCTCCTTTTAACAAACACAGTAAGCAAGGGTTACTCCAAGCGGAGTCTCCCTTTTTTCAAAAAATTGGGCCCCACACACACCCACCCCTTCAGTGGCAGCACTTGTGCCCTAGTTGTACACTTCACAGCTAGATTTGCATCAAGCACATTCAAAAATACGCCATACTTAACCGTTCCCAGGATGACCCCGGGGTAGGTAGCAAAGTCTTTGCTGAACCATGACTTGTTCATCTTGGCTCCTTTTAAAAAACACAGCAAGCAAGGGTTACTCCAAGCGGAGTCTCCCTTTTTTCCAAAAATTGGGCCACACACACACCTACCCCTTCAGTGGCAGCACTTGTGCCCCAGTTGTACACTTCACAGCTAGATTTGCATCAAGCACATTCAAAAATACGCCATACTTAACCGTTTCCAGGATGATCCCGGGGTAGGTAGCAAAGTCTTTGCTGTACCATGACTTGTTCATCTTGGCTCCTTTTAAAAAACACAGCAAGCAAGGGTTACTCCAAGCGGAGTCTCCCTTTTTTCCAAAAATTGGGCCACACACACACACCTACCCCTTCAGTGGCAGCACTTGTGCCCCAGTTGTACACTTCACAGCTAGATTTGCATCAAGCAAATTCAAAAATACGCCATACTTAACCGTCCCCAGGATGACACCGGGGTAGGTAGCTAAGTCTTTCCTGATCCCAGCTCTGTTCATCTTGAATCATTTTTAAAAACACTGTAAGCAAAGGTTACTCCAAGCGGAGTCTCCCTTTTTTCCAAAAATCGGGCCCCACACACACCCACCCATTCAGTGGCAGCACTTATGCCCCAGTTGTACACTTCACAGCTAGATTTGCATCAAGCACATTCAAAAATACGCCATACTTAACCGTTCCCAGGATGACCCCGGGGTAGGTAGCAAAGTCTTTGCTGAACCATGACTTGTTCATCTTGGCTCCTTTTAAAAAACACAGCAAGCAAGCGTTACTCCAAGCGGAGTCTCACTTTTTTTCCAAAAATTGGGCCACACACACACCCACCCATTCAGTGGCAGCACTTGTGCCCCAGTTGTACACTTTACAGGTAGATTTGCATGAAGCACATTCCAAATCCACAAGCATTTACTCTCCCCAGGATAACACAGGGGTAGTAAATTCCTTGTGGATCCATGACTTGTTCATTTTGATGAACGTTAGTCTGTCCACATTGTCACTGGACAGACGCGTGCGCTTATCTGTCAGCACACTACCAGCAGCACTGAAGACACGTTCAGAGACAATGCTAGCAGCTGGACACGACAAGATCTCCAAGGCGTAAATGGAGAGCTCTGGCCATTTTTCAAGATTTGAAGCCCAAAATAAGCAAGGCTCCAGTTGCAAAGTCATGGCATCGATGTTCATTTGGAGATACTCCTGTATCATCCTCTCCAGCCGTTGCCTATGTGTCAGACTTGTTGTCTCTGGTGGCCTTGCAAAGGATGGTCTAAAATAATTATGAAAAGATTCAATAAAATTGCTGTTACGAGCACCAGATACGATGCTGCTGGTACGGGTAGACTGTTGAAGATGACGAGACCGTCCCATGTTTGTCAAGTTACAACTGGGAGATTCACTCCCTGCACCAGGGTTGTTTGGTGGAAAAGCCGAGCTAAGATCGAGTAACAGCTTTTGCTGATACTTCTGCATACGTGCGTCCCTTTCTATGGCTGGAATTATGTCACAAAATTTGGACTTGTACCGGGGATCTAATAGTGTGGCAAGCCAGTAGTCATCATCACTTCTAATTTTGACAATACGAGGGTCATGTTGGAGGTAGTGCAGCAAGAAGGCACTCATGTGTCTTGCGCAGCCATGTGGACCAAGTCCACGCTGTGTTTGTGGCATAGAAGTGCTAACCGTTCTTTCTTCTTCTGACATCTCCCACCAAATCTCTTTCAACTGAAATTTGACCAAGGTCTCCCTCATCCGCTGAGTCTTCCACGTCCATGGACAGTTCGTCCTCCATTTCTTCATGTTCTCCTGCACCTTCCTCAACATTTCGCCTGCTACCATGCACCCTTCTTGATCCCTGTTCCCCATGGTCCCATGCCTGCCGCGCTGGTGATGATGAACGTCTGGACCTTGGTGATGTTGTTGTCTCTTGTGCATATGAATCCTCCTGTAGTTCCTCCCCTTCCTGTTGTCCCACCCCCTGACACTGAATAGTGTTTAGTGTGTGCTCCAGCATGTAAATGACTGGAATTGTCATGCTGATAATGGCATTGTCAGCGCTAAACATATTCGTCGCCATGTCGAAACTGTGCAGAAGGGTGCATAGGTCCTTGATCTGAGACCATTCCATCAGGGTGATCTGCCTCACCTCTGCATCTCGTTGGCCCAGGCTATACGTCATGACATATTGCACCAGGGCTCGACGGTGCTGCCACAGTCGCTGTAACATGTGGAGAGTCGAATTCCAGCGTGTCGGCACATCGCATTTAAGGCGATGAACCGGCAGGCCGAAAGACTTCTGGAGCGATGCAAGTCGCTCAGCAGCGGTGGTTGAACGGCGGAAGTGAGCAGACAGTTTTCGAGCCCTGGTCAGAAGGCCATCTAGGCCGGGATAGTGTGTTAAAAATTGCTGGACAACAAGGTTCAACACGTGAGCCATACAAGGCACGTGTGTCACCTTGCCCAGGTGAAGGGCCGCACCCAGGTTTGCAGCATTGTCGCACACGGCCTTACCAGGCTTCAGGTTGAGTGGAGACAACAATTTACCAAACTCAGTCTCCAGAGCTGCCCTCAACTCCGCCGCTGTGTGACTCTTATTTCCAAGACATTTCAAGCTAACGACCGCCTGATGTCATTGCGCTCTGCTGCCAGCATAGTAATGAGGGGTGCGTGATTCCTTCTGCGCAGTTAGAACGCTGGTGGCCGGACCAGGCAGGCTTGGGGCGGAGGTGGAGGATCCAGACGAGGTGGAGGAGGCAGAAGCAGTGGCGGAACTTGGACAGATAGAGGATTGACACACAAGTCGTGGGGACGGCAAGACTTGTGCAGCAGACCCTTCACCATCTATCACCATAGTTACCCAGTGCCCTGTCAGCGACATGTAACGTCCCTGTCCATGCTTACTGGTCCAAGTATCGGTGGTGAAATGCACCCGTTCACACACAGAGTTTCTCAAGGAAGCGGTGATGTTGTGTGCGACATGCTGGTGTAGCGCAGGCACACCTTTCTTAGAGAAGTAGTGGCGACTGGGCATCTGGTACTGGGGCACAGCAACAGACATAAGGTCTCCAAAATCCTGTGTGTCCACCAGGCGGAAAGGCAGCATTTTGGTAGCCAAGAGCTTACAGAGCGATAAAGTCAACCTCTTAGCTTTGTCATGGGTCGCAGGAAATGGTCGTTTTTTTGTCCACATCTGAGGGACAGAGATCTGGCTGCTGTGTGTAGACGGTGTTGAGTAGGGTGTCCCTGGAAAAATGCAGGTTTGTGAGGAAAGTGCAGGCGTAGACATGATGTTGCCTTCATCCAACGTTGGTGCTATCGATGTCTGAGAGAGCTGTACACACGCACTTGTTTCCCCTTCCAAACCAACTGACGACCTACCAAGCAAACTGCCTGTTGTGGTTACAGTGGTGGAAGTTGTGCATGGAAAACCAGGTGTGACAGCTGTCCCCACAGTCCTAGAAGATGAAGAGCGCGCAAATGCACTGGAAGGGGCAGGCGGTGGATGGTTCGCTCTGCTAGGCCACATTGCAGCATGGTGAGCTTCCCACTGGAACATATGATATTTATTCATGTGACGATTCATGGAAGAAGTTGTCAAACTGCTTAGGTTTTGCCCCCTACTAACAGAATCACGACAAATTTTACAGATCACATAATTTGGGCGATCTTTTGCTATGTCAAAAAAGGACCAGGCTAGGCAAGGCTTAGAGGGCATGCGACCTGCTGATCCACCCCAACTAGTGCTCAGAGGCACAGTGGTGGCTGAGGATGCAGTTGTAGACGTGCTACCAGTACTCCGACTCTGTCCAGGAAGGCGCAAGGTAACTTCGTCGTCAGTTGCATCCTCCTCCACCGCCTCTGTTGACCTCCTCGAGTGCCTGACTGTGGGTTGACAGTAGGTGGGATCTAGAACTTCCTCATCAATTGTTGTGTTTGCACTCCCCTCACCCTCAGACCGAGCCTCTTCTTGCCCTAACCGAATATTTAAGTTGTCATCCCAATCTGGTATCTGCGTCTCATCGTCATCAGTATGTTCCTCATTGTCTATAACAACAGGTGTTACAGTTTGTGAATAAGGGTCAACATTATGCTCAGAAACTTGGTCCTCACAGCCTGAATCAGAGTCACAAAGGTTCTGGGCATAACTGCAGACCATTTCCTGGTCTGTACTCACTGTAGCTCGGGAGCACACCTCTGATTCCCAGGCTATAGTGTGACTGAACAGCTCTGCAGACTCAGCCATCTCAGTTCCACCATACTGTGCAGGGCGGATGGAGACTTCAGAGCTGGGAGAAAGCAAGTGTGATTGGGATGACAACTCAGAGGACTGGTGTTTTTTGGATGCGGTAGTTGAGGTGGCAGAGAGGGCACTTGATTGACCACTTGAGATCCATTCAAGCATTTTCTTTTTTTGGCCATCATCTACTTTTGTTCCAGTTGTTCGTGTCCGTAAAAAAGGGAACACATCGGATTGTCCACGGTAAGTAGTAGACATCTTACTTTTGCTGGAAGATGTTCTATCTTCAGCAGATGTTAATGGAGCTTGCCACCTTCCCCACGGACAAACCCTTTTTTCCTTTTCCAACACGCCTCTTCCCCTTTCCACCAGCATCTGTCATTTTGCCACTCATTTTGATTGCGACAAGATTGTGCACTTAAAATGTGGTAGTAAAAATTGAGAGGTGGTGTAGATTGCAGCGGTGGTCTATCTTTATTAACAGCAGAATAAACAACAATATCTATCCCTGACAATGCAACTACAGCCCTTAAACTGGCAGCATAGTTTGCTATTAGAATGGCTTAGTAACAATGAGTTTGAGTGTGCAATGCAGTGGTACTGCAAATATCTTTGCACCAGTGGGACAATAATGGAAGTCCATCAGCCACTTTTAGGATGCCACTAAGTTTAATCAGTGTTTGCTAGTATAATGGCTTAGTAACAATGAGTTTGAGTGTGCAATGCAGTGGTGCTGCAAATAGCTTTGCACCAGTGGGACAAAAATGGAAGTCCAACAGTCACTTTTAGGATGCCACTAAGTTTACTCAGTGTTTGCTAGTATAATGGCTTAGTAACAATGAGTTTGAGTGTGCAATGCAGTGGTGCTGCAAATAGCTTTGCACCAGTGGGACAATAATGGAAGTCTAACAGCCACTTTTAGGATGCCACTAAGTTTACTCAGTGTTTGCTAGTATAATGTCTTAGTAACAATGAGTTTGAGTGTGCAATGCAGTGGTGCTGCAAATAGCTTTGCACCAGTGGGACAATAATGGAAGTCTAACAGCCACTTTTAGGATGCCACTAAGTTTACTCAGTGTTTGCTAGTATAATGGCTTAGTAACAATGAGCTTGAGTGTGCAATGCAGTGGTGCTGCAAATAGCTTTGCACCAGTGGGACAATAATGGAAGTTCAACAGCCACTTTTAGGATGCCACTAAGTTTACTCAGTGTTTGCTAGTATAATGGCTTAGTAACAGTAAGTTTGAGTGTGCAATGCAGTGGTGCTGCAAATAGCTTTGCACCAGTGGGACAATAATGGAAGTCCAACAGCCACTTTTAGGATGCCACTAAGTTTACTCAGTGTTTTCTAGTATAATGGCTTAGTAACAATGAGTTTGAGTGTGCAATGCAGAGGTGCTGCAAATAGATTTGCACTAGTGGGACAATAATGGAAGTCCAACAGCCACTTTTAGGATGCCACTAAGTTTACTCAGTGTTTGAAAGTATAATGGCTTAGTAACAATGAACTTGAGTGTGCAAAGGGCAGGAGGGTACAGTGGCAGGGTTGTGGGTCAGTGTACAGGAAAGGAAGCCTCACTTTTTATCTCTCTTAATGGGGAAATACAGCGAGGAAGTCCCTGAGCTTAGCTACACAGACGCTTTTATCTTCTGTAGCTGTTAAAATCTGTTTCCACGAACCTGACTGTCACACTGTCACTGGCACACTATACGCTGAAATTTCATAATAGTGTGAGTCACAGAGTGACTTACACTATTACAGCGGAAAGCCAGCTAGTAATTAGCTTGGCTTTTTGCTGCTAGAACCGTTCTCGAACATAACTAGAACTATCGAGCTTTAGCAAAAAGCTCGAGTTCTAGTTCGATCTAGAACAGCCCCCAAAATCACTCGAACCGCGAACTGGAGAACCACGAACCGCGAACCGCGCTCAACTCTAATCAATACTGGAGTTGAGCGCGGTTCGAGTTTTGAGGTTCGCCAGTTCGCGGTTCGAGTGCTTTTCGGGGGTGTTCTAGATCAAACTAGAACTCGAACTTTTTGCTAAAAGCTCGACAGTTCGAGTTACGTTCGAGAACGGTTCTATAAGCATGCCATGGTGGCAGCTCCTAGAAGCTAGTAAAGAAAATAAACATCGGGTATCCAAGCAAAGCGCTTTGGTTAGTAACCCAATATTTACCCTGGTTACGCGTGCAGGGAGCCGACACTTCCCCGCTAGGCTCCGCCCCCTCCTGCACTCAGCATGTACACACACACACACTCACCCTCCCCTGTCCCCAGCCATGCAGTCCACGACACTGACGTCCTCAGTGCCACATGGCCCCGCTAGGCTCCACCCACTTTGCACTCCGTCGCCTGCACACATGGCCCCGCTAGGCTCCGCTCACCTCGCACCCGCACACATAGCCCCGCTAGGCTCCGCTCATCTCGCACCCGCACACATTACCCTGCTAGGCTCTGCCCACCTCGCACCCATTACCTCGCTAGGCTCCGCCCACTTCTCACCTGCACACATTACCCCGCTAGGCTTCGCCCACCTTGCACCCGCACACATTGCACCGCTAGGCTCTGCCCACCTCGCACACATTACTCCGCTTTGCTCCGCCCACCTCGCCTTGCACACATAGCCCCGCTAGGCTCCGCCCACCTCACACCGCACACATTACCCCGCTAGGCTCCGCCCACCTCGCACCCACACACATTACCCCGCTAGGCTCCGCCCACCTCGCACCGCACACATAGCCCCACTAGGCTCCGCCCACCTCGCACCGCACACATAGCCCCGCTAGGCTCCGCCCACCTCGCACCGCACACATGGCCCCGCTCGGCTTACCTGCGGTGATGAAGTCCTGTCCTCCCGACCTCAGCGCTGACACTGTCCTCCATGGCTGCTGCTTCACATCTGTCACTGCAGCCCGAGACTGTCACTAGCGGTGACGTCACGGGCCGCTCGCGATACTTGGCTGTGAAGGTGATTGAAGTCAGTGTGCAGTATCAGCAGTGCAGGAGATCAGCGCAGGTAAAGTACCTCGTTGACAACAGCACTTGTCATGCCCTGCAGTGACCTGGGCTGACCTTCTGAAGTTAGATCAGGTCACTGCATTGCTCTCCCAGCCAATGGGGAACATTCTGTTCTTTATTGGTTGGGACAGCGACTATGGTATGGATCGTCATGGGAACCCCTTGGATTACAGCAGACCTGGATTTGTTTTTCTTTCTAATAAATTGGTGAAAGAGGCAATGTGTTGGGCAGTGTTTTTTCAAATAAAAATGTGTTTGTCGTCTATTTTTTTTTTTTATTACTGACTGGGTTGGTGATGTCGGGTATCTGATAGACGCCTGACCTCACCAACCCCAGGGCTTGATGCCAGGTGACATTACACATCTGGTATTAACCCCATATATTACCCCATTTGCCACCGCACCAGGGCACGGGATGAGCTGGAGCGAAGCACCAGGATTGGCGCATCTAATGGATGCGCCACTTCTGGGGCAGCTGCGGCCTGCTATTTTTAGGCTGTGAAGGGCCAATAACAGGGTGGGGTGCCCTCAGTTTTGGATTACCAGCCAAGGTGAAGCTGCCAGCTGTGGTCTGCAGGCTGCAGTCGTCTGCTTTACCCTAGCTAGCTACAAAAATAGGGGGAACCCCACATGAAAGGCACCAAAGGGTGCAAAATTACAAAATGCAGGAGAGTGGGACATTATGTGTCTTTCTGCCATTATAATGACAGAAAAGACTGATATGAAGTGTACAAGCACAAGAAAATCACCAGAGCGCTCTACGCTGTGAAAAGCAATAGAAAATGGCACCGGAGTGAACATGTGACCGCCTCATGTAGGATGAAGCTATGGATCCTGGGTAAATTTAGGTATTTTCCCTCCTTCAGTTTTTTGGCACTACGCCAAAAAAAACGGAAGGCACACGGATGAGAAACAGATGACATACGGGCCATATACGTGTCACGCTCCCGATGCCTCGGCACCGCTCTTTACCCACTGATCCGGTCGCACCCGCATGGCAACGCTCCTTACCCACTGATCCAGTCCACGTGTCCACTGGTCACGGCTGCCGCTCTTGCTCGTGCTTTACTGTGTCCTGTCCCCTGTCTCATGTGTCTGACTCATGCTTCTGTATAGGGTCGGGCCGCGCCCACTCATCTGGTCTTATGGGCCCAGCACTGCTGCAGGCTGTGCTGGGTATATAAGACTGGCCTTGCCATGTGGGTGGGGCCTGATCAACGTGTCTTGTAAGCCTTGTCTTGAAAGCTAGGTGCTCAGGTCCCCCTTTTGCCGTGTCCTGTGATCATACTATTGCCTGACATTCCTACCCGGCACCTGTGCCCGATTCCTGCACTGTCTCCAGGAACTCTGAAGCCCCAGTTACTGTTCTACCCGTCCCCTGTGGGACGCAGTTCCTGCCATGCTAGTGCTCCGGCTACTGTGCACCCAGGCATGACATCAACTTAGTATAATGACTGCTGCAGGCTTTCAGTCATACAGGTGTGCTGGAGAATTTGTACAGCTTTGTGACCTGCAGATTTAATTTTCACCTGCACTCTAATTGACAGCTTAGTTTGAAGTGAATCAGTGTAGAGCCAGCTGTCAGTCAAAGTGCCAGGTCAAGCTACAGTCTAGTGTAGTGAGTGGTGATAGCAGCTGCACTGGAACGCCTGTATGACTGAAAGCCAGCAGCTCCTGGGAGAAAGAAAGTTAATTTTCTCCCAAGAGCTGTACTTTCATCACCTTTCTAATGCTATTAACCTGTATATTAACCCTACATCTGCACTTTTAGTGCATTATCCGACTTCACAAGTATCCTAAGTATCTTATTATTAAGCATCTCAAAACCAATGAAGATTGGAGCATGTGTTGTTAAGAGCATACTATTTTTTAAAAAGGCATGCTATGGCCAATGTATTCTATGCCATACAATAAAATACCTTTATGACTTCTCTCTGGGGTAGAAATGAGAAGTGTATGACTTCCATGGACAGATGGTTCACTGCGTTCACAGAGCCAAAGTCTGTTATAATGATATTTCAGAAGTGCTATGGTTACCAATGCTGGAAACCAGGTTCAATATAAAATGCTTTAATAAGGCGCGGAACTCTACAGAAAACTGTAAGAATGATTGCTAGGTACATTATATTGATATTCTGCAATAAAACTGTACATTTTGAGATATCTGTGCAGAGATAGGAATAGTAAACACATACATAAGACATATGAGGCTATTTAAATTGAAAAATAGCACCAAAATCTCTAAGTCTCTAAGTGTCTTCAGTAGGGGTGTGCCTTTGGGATTTGATGGTCAGACTATTATTATTATTATTATTATTATTGTTATTATTTATTTTTAGAACACATTGATTCCCTGGGACTATATATGAGAAGGGGTTACAACCAAAACACAAATATAAATTACTATGAACAAACTAATAATAACAGACTAGTATAGAGGGTAGAGGACCCTGCCCTTGTTTTTCTGTGATGTTTTTCTATGCTGTCCGCCTGACATTTGGATGGAGGGACAACAAAAGAGAAAAAAAGTGGAGAAAATTAATTTGAAAAAAATTGTAATATGGAGAATAATATGAATCTGAGTTTCTCCCCTTTTTGATCTATTGTCTCCCATGATATGTATAACGATTTTTTAACATACATATATTTCTGCAATGTGAGGGCTATAAGAGAGTACATCTGCTCTTATTATGGACTCTGGGATATATACATATATGACACACGGTTGGAGAATATATATCTCCGCTTTACTGCGGGATGTATATTACAATACTTATGTGTCTATAGTTATTTACGTTTATATAAATATACCCCTGTTTTTCTTCTTTGAGCTATATGTATTGATTGTAGTATTATTGATTGCCCTCATTTTTGCCCATAATTTACATGGCGGCCCGGAGCGCAGTCGGTGGGCGTTCCTACTCTGACACTGCCCGAAGACGCTTCCTTAAAAGGAGAGGCATGGGTCTAATGACGTCAGGAGGATTTCCTCCCACCCATGCTTCTCCTGGAATGGTCGGCTGGCTCTGATCATATGTTTGGAAAACCGCCCACCACCTGCGCTCATCACAGGGCACTCTATTTAAACACACACCTCTCTTCACTTCCCCTATGGCCCCCGAAAAAGATCTACCTCGAAACGTACGTCGGGCGAGGGAAGGGACCCGGTGACTGAGCTTCACAACACTAAATATGAGTGAGTCTGGAGCACTGTGCGGCTGAAATTTTGCTGGACGCACGGGCAGACTGGTGTGGTTTTTTTTGCGCTTTGGCGCCACCTAGTGCCTGCTCTGCCGTACAGCTTGGATTTGTTCCAATGTTTGATACTTTTACTTGAGCCTTTGCTCCAGATACGATTAATACATATTTATCTTCTTACCCTTGTACATTATTGTGGGTCAGTGTTTGCTCTGCTGTCCGGTTCCCCTTCCCAATCTGGGCTTTTTACAGTGTCCACACTTTCTACTTGTCATTAGTTAATGATGTATTTAATGTTTGGTTTTTGATTATGCATCCAGTGTTTCTAATATAATGAACTGTTTTTAGAATTTTTGTGATAAATAAAATCAATTAAATTATTAAACAGTTTGAGTATGCGTTATATAATTCTACTGGTGCAATTATTTATGGGTCATAAAAACTCCCAATTTTTCTCGTCTTGGTGTTTAATATGTATGATGGGAGTGACCCAATGATGTAATAATGAGGTCCGTTCCTCTCTTTTTTCTTGTTATTATCACAGTATGTAGGGTGTTGGGGAAAAAGACAGTAGGCTGGCGAGTTTTCAGCAGCTCATATTTGTGGTGAGATGACAGCTAGGTGAATGCAGGCTGCTAGCCTTCTTGAAGAGAAGGGCTTTCAAGTTCCATTTAAAGTTTATAATGTGATGGATAATTGGATGTGTTGGGGCACAGAATTCCAGGGTATGGGGGATATTTGGGAGAAGTCTTGGAGACTAAGCTCTTGCCATTAATGATAGATGTCAGGAACAATAAAATTGGCTCTTATATTTAAGGAGAAAGTGGTATGTGATAGCTATTACTGATTTAATTGATTTTTAGAGTGTGAATAAGGCTGAGCTGCAATATCCAAGAATTGTTAGTGTTTTTGTATTGCCTTTTTCCAAAAATATATCATACACTTGGTATTTTTTGGGATCAATATTTTCAAAGACTTTTACATTACACATGAAAAGCACAAGTAAACAATATATGTTTTATATATTGTGGCACAATAAAAAATCTGACCTAGAATTGCATATAAGGTTCTGTTCTCACAATACGTTTGTCACATTATTTTTTCAATGTTTTACCAAAATCATGGTAAAATTACCATTTAACCTTGTTTTTGAAAAATCGCACCAAAAAACATCTGGCAGAAGCATGAAAAACAAGGCCTTAAAGAGAACCTGTCAGCAAAATTGTATATTGTAAAATAAATACTTGGCTATAATGGTTAGGGATGAGCGAACCGGCCGTGGTTCGGCTTGAGTTCGGTTCGCTGAACGAAGGTCTCGTTCGAGTTTGGTTCGGCGAACCAGTTCGGCGAACCGCTCGAACCGCATAGGAAACAATGGGAGGCAATCACAAACACATAAAAACACCTAGAAAACACCCTCAAAAGTGTCCAAAAGGTGACAAACAACTCACAACACAACACAAACACATGGGAAAGTGACAAGAACAAATTCTCATGCGAAAACAAAACAGCGTTACAAGGAAAAGAGGATGAGACACAGATATAGGCATGGCATGCCCTTCTAAAATCATGTAAAACACCGCAAGGTTACTCCAAGCGGAATCTCCCTTTTTTCCAAAAATTGGGCCACACACACACCTACCCCTTCAGTGGCAGCACTTGTGCCCCAGTTGTACACGTCACAGCTAGATTTGCATCAAGCACATTCAAAAATACGCCATAATTAACCGTCCCCAGGATGACACCGGGGTAGGTAGCAAAGTCTTTCCTGATCCCAGCTCTGTTCATCTTGGATCATTTTTAAAAATAATGTAAGCAAGGGTTACTCCAAGCGGAGTCTCCCTTTTTTCCAAACATTGGGCCACACACTCACCCCTTCAGTGGCAGCACTTGTGCCCCAGTTGTACAATTCACAGCTAGATTTGCATCAAGCACATTCAAAAATACGCCATACTTAACCATCCCCAGGATGACACCGGGGTAGGTAGCAAAGTCTTAGCTGAACCATGACTTGTTCATCTTGGCTCCTTTTAAAAAACACAGAAAGCAAGGGTTACTCCAAGCGATATCTCCCTTTTTTCCAAAAATTAGGCCACACACACACCCACCCCTTCAGTGGCAGCACTTGTGTCCCAGTTGTACACTTCACAGGTAGATTTGCATCAAGCATATTCCAAATCCACAAGCATTTACTCTCCCCAGGATGACACAGGGGTAGTAAATTCCTTGTGGATCCATGACTTGTTCATTTTGATGAACGTTAGTCTGTCCACATTGTCACTGGACAGACGCGTGCGCTTATCTGTCAGCACACACCCAGCAGCACTGAAGACACGTTCAGAGACAACGCTGGCAGTTGGACATGACAAAATCTCCTAGGAGTAAGTGGAGAGCTCTGGCCATTTTTCAAGATTTGAAGCCCAAAATGAGCAAGGCTCCATTTGCAAAGTCATGGCATCGATGTTTATTTGGAGATACTCCTGTATCATCCTCTCCAGCCGTTGACTATATGTCAAACTTGTTGTCTCTGGTGGCCTTGCAAAGGAGGGTCTAAAAAAATTATGAAAATATTCAATAAAATTGCTGTTACCAGCACCAGATACGGTGCTGTTGGTACGGGTAGACTGTTGAAGATGACAAGACCGTCCCATGTTTGTCAAGTTACTACTGGGAGATTCACTCCCTGCTAGAGTTGAGCGCGGTTCGCGGTTCTCCAGTTCGCGGTTCGAGTGATTTTGGCGACTGTTTTAGATCGAACTAGAACTCGAGCTTTTTGCTAAAGCTCGATAGTTCTAGATACGTTCGAGAACGGTGCTAGCAGCAAAAAGACAAGCTAATTACTAGCTGGCTTTCCGCTGTAATAGTGTAAGTCACTCTGTGACTCACACTATTATGAAATTTCAGTGTATAGTGTGCGGGAACAGCGCATTCAGATCACTGCTGTCTGGATAATGGCGATCGCCATTTTTTTTTTTTTCCCTTGTCTTCCTTCCCTAAGCGCGCGCGTGTAGTGGGGTGGGCCAGCATGTCAGCCAATCCCAGACACACACAGCTAAGTGGACTTTTAGCCAGAGAAGCCACGGCATGTGTGATAGGATGTCCATGTCACATGTCCCTGCATTATAAAAACGGACATTTTCCTCCAGCACGCCATTATCTGCCTTCTGCGTCTTGGTGTCAGTCACCGCTGGCGTAGCTCCTGTATCCGATACTGCTGTGTACGCTCTATACACAGCGCTATACAGAATAGGAATAGAAGTTTCTTTCAGCCCTTGTAAGGACTATACCGGCAGGGTCAGAGCCATAGGTAACAGTCAAGTCCGTGAAAACAGATTTTAACAGCTACACAAGATGACAGCGTATGTGTAGCTAAGGTCAGGGATTTCCTCGCTGCATTTCCCCATTAGGAGGGATAGAAAGGCAGGCATCCTTTCCTGTACCCAGACCCACAACCCTGGCACCGTACCCTCCTGCCCTTTACACACTCAAACTCATTGTTACTAAGCCATTATACTAGCAAATACCGAGGAAACTTAGTGGCATCCTAAAAGTGGCTGTTGGACTTCATTATTGTCCCACAAGTGCAAAGATATTTGCAGCACGTCTACCTGCATTGCACACTCAAGCTCATTGTTACTAAGCCATTATACTAGCAAACACTGAGGAAACTTAGTGGCATCCTAAAAGTGGCTGTTGGACTTCATTATTGTCCCACAAGTGCAAAGATATTTGCAGCACGTCTGCCTGCATTGCACACTCAAGCTCATTGTTACTAAGCTATTATACTAGCAAACAGTGAGGAAACTTAGTGGCATCCTAAAAATGGCTGTTGGACTTCATTATTGTCCCACTAGTGCAAAGATATTTGCAGCACGTCTGCCTGCATTGCACACTCAAACTCATTGTTACTAAGCCATTATACTAGCAAACACTGAGGAAACTTAGTGGCATCCTAAAAGTGGCTGTTGGACTTTATTATTGTCCCACTAGTGCAAAGATATTTGCAGCACGTCTGCCTGCATTGCGCACTCAAGCTCATTGTTACTAAGCCATTATACTAGCAAACACTGAGGAAACTTAGTGGCATCCTAAAAGTGGCTGTTGGACTTCATTATTGTCCCACTAGTGCAAAGATATTTGCAGCACGTCTGCCTGCATTGCACACTCAAACTCATTGTTACTAAGCCATTATACTAGCAAACACTGAGTAAACTTAGTGGCATCCTAAAAGTGTCTGTTGGACTTCCATTAGTGTCCCACTGGTGCAAAGCTATTTGCAGCACCTCTGCATTGCACACTCAAGCTCATTGTTACAAAGCCATTATACTAGCAAACTATGCTGCCAGTTTAAGGGCCGTAGTTGCATTGTCAGGAATAATTTTTGTTGTTTATTCTGCTGTTTATAAAGCTAGACCACCGCTGAAATCTACACCACCTCTTAATTTTTACTACCACATTTTAAGTGCACATTCTTGTCGCAATCAAAATGAGTGGCAAAATGACAGATGCTGGTGGAAAGGGGAAGAGGCGTGTTGGAAAAGGAAAAAAAGGGTTTGTCCGTGGGGAAGGTGGCAAAGCTCCATTAACATCTGCTGAAGATAGACCATCTTCCAGTAAAAGTAAGATGTCTACTACTTACCGTGGACAATCCGATGTGCTCCCTTTTTTACGGACAAGAACAACTGGAACAAAGGTAGATGATGGCCAAAAAAGGAAAATGCTTGAATGGATCTCAAGTGGTCCAACAAGTGCCCTCTCCGCCACCTCAACTACCGCATCCAAAAAACACCAGTCCTCTGAGTTGTCAGCCCAATCACACTTGCTTTCTCCCAGCACTGAAGTCTCCATCTGCCCTGCACAGTATGGTGGAACTGAGATGGCTGAGTCTGCAGAGCTGTTCAGTCACACTATAGCCTGGGAATCAGACGTCTGCTCCCAAGCTACAGTGAGTACAGACCAGGAAATGGTCTGCAGTGATGCCCAGAACCTTTGTGACTCTGATTCAGGCTGTGAGGACCAAGTTTCTGAGCATAATGTTGACCCTTTTTCACAAACTGTAACACCTGTTGTTATAGACAATGAGGAACATACTGATGACGATGAGACGCAGATACCAGATTGGGATGACAACTTAAATATTCATCAGGGCAAGAAGAGGCTCGGTCTGAGGGTGAGGGGAGTGCAAACACAACAATTGATGAGGAAGTTCTAGATCCCACCTACTGTCAACCCACAGTCAGGCACTCGAGGAGGTCAACAGAGGCGGTGGAGGAGGATGCAATCGACGACGAAGTTACCTTGCGCCTTCCTGGACAGAGTCGGAGCACTGGTAGCACGTCTAAAACTGCATGCTCAGCCACCACTGTGCCTCTGAGCACTAGTCGGGGGGGCTCAGCAGGTCGCATGCCCTCTAAGCCTTGCCTAGCCTGGTCCTTTTTTGACATAGCAAAAGATCGCCCAAATTATGTGATCTGTAAAATTTGTCGTGATTCTGTTAGTAGAGGGCAAAACCTAAGCAGTTTGACAACTTCTTCCATGAATCGTCACATGAATAAATATCATATGTCCCAGTGGGAAGCTCACCGTGCTGCAATGCAGCCTAGCGGAGCGAACCATTCACCGCCTGCCTCTTCCAGTGCATCCGCGCGCTCTTCATCTTCTAGGACTGTGGGGACAGCTGTCACACCTGGTTTTCCACGCACAGCTTCCACCACTGTAACCGCAACAGGCAGTTTGCTTGGTAGGTCGTCAGTTGGTTTGGAAGGGGAAACAAGTGCGTGTGTACAGCTCTCTCAGACATCGATAGCACCAACGTTGGATGAAGGCAACATCATGTCTACGCCTGCACTTTCCTCACAAACCTGCATTTTTCCAGGGACACCCTACTCAACACCGTCTACACACAGCAGCCAAATCTCTGTCCCTCAGATGGGGACAAATAAAAGGCCATTTCCTGCGACCCATGACAAAGCTAAGAGGTTGACTTTATCCCTCTTTAAGCTCTTGGCTACCGAAATGCTGCCTTTCCGCCTAGTGGACACACAGGATTTTAGAGACCTTATGTCTGTCGCTGTGCCCCAGTACCAAATGCCCAGTCGCCACTACTTCTCTAAGAAAGGTGTGCCCGCGCTACACCAGCATGTCGCACACAACATCACCGCTTCCTTGAGAAACTCTGTGTGTGAACGGGTGCATTTCACCACCGATACTTGGACCAGTAAGCATGGACAGGGACGTTACATGTTGCTGACTGGGCACTGGGTAACTATGGTGATAGATGGTGAAGGGTCTGCTGCACAAGTCTTGCCGTCCCCACGACTTGTGTGTCAATCCTCTGTCTGTCCAAGTTTCGCCACTGCTTCTGCTTCCTCCACCTCATCTGGGTCCTCCACCTCTGCCCCAAGCCTGCCTGGTCAGGCCACCAGCGTTCTCACTGCGCAGAAGGAATCACGCACCCCTCATTACTATGCTGGCAGCAGAGCGCAACGGCATCAGGCGGTATTTAGCTTGACATGTCTTGGAAATAGGAGTCACACAGCGGCTGAGTTGTGGGCAGCTCTGGAGACTGAGATTAATAAATGGTTGTCTCCACTCAACCTGCAGCCTGGTAAGGCCGTGTGCGACAATGTTGCAAACCTGGGTGCGGCCCTTCGCCTGAGCAAGGTGACACATGTGCCTTGTATGGCTCACGTGTTGAACCTTGTTGTCCAACAATTTTTAACACACTATCCCGGCCTAGATGGCCTTCTGACCAGGGCATGAAAACTGTCTGCTCAGTTCCGCCGTTCAACCGCCGCAGCTTAGCGACTTGCATCGCTCCAGAAGTCTTTCGGCCTGCCGGTTCATCGCCTGAAATGCGATGTGGCGACACGCTGGAATTCAGCTCTCCACATGTTACAGCGACTGTGGCAGCACCGCCGAGCCCTGGTGCAATACGTCATGACGTATAGCCTGGGCCAACGAGATGCAGAGGTGGGGAAGATCACCCTGATGGTGTGGTCTCAGATGATGGACCTATGCACCCTTCTGCACAGTTTCGACATGGCGACGAATATGTTTAGCGCTGACAATGCCATTATCAGCATGACAATTCCAGTCATTTACATGCTGGAGCACACGCTAAACACTATTCGGAGTCAGAGGGTGGGACAACAGGAAGGGGAGGAACTACAGGAGGATTCATATGCGCAAGACACAACAACATCACCAAGGTCCAGACGTTCATCATCACCAACGCAGCAGGCATGGGACCATGGGGGACAGGGATCAACAAGGGCGCATGGTAGCAGGCGAAATGTTGAGGAAGGTGCAGTAGAACATGAAGAATTGGAGGACGAACTGTCCATGGACATGGAAGACTCAGCGGATGAGGGAGACCTTGGTCAAATTTCAGTTGAAAGAGGTTGGGGGGAGATGTCAGAGGAAGAAAGAACGGTTAGCACCTCTATGCTACAAACACAGCGTGGACTTGGTCCGCATGGCTGCGCAAGACACATGAGTGCCTTCTTGCTGCACTACCTCCAACATGACCCTTGTATTGTCAAAATTAGAAGTGATGATGACTACTGGCTTGCCACACTCTTAGATCCCCAGTACAAGTCCAAATTCTGTGACATAATTCCAGCCATAGAAAGGGACGCACGTATGCAGGAGTATCAGCAGAAGCTGTTACACGATCTTAGCTCGGCTTTTCCACCAAACAACCGTGCAGGTGCAGGGAGTGAATCTCCCAGTTGTAACTTGACAAACATGGGACGGTCTCGTCATCTTCAACAGTCTACCCGTACCAGTAGCACCGTATCTGGTGCTGGTGACAGCAATTTTATTGAATCTTTTCATAATTTTTTTAGACCTTCCTTTGCAAGGCCACCAGAGACAACAAGTCTGACACATAGTCAACGGCTGGAGAGGATGATACAGGAGTATCTCCAAATGAACATCGATGCCATGACTTTGCAAATGGAGCCTTGCTCATTTTGGGCTTCAAATCTTGAAAAATGGCCACAACTCTCAACTTACGCCTTGGAGATTTTGTCGTGTCCAGCTGCCAGCGTTGTCTCTGAACGTGTCTTCAGTGCTGCTGGGTGTGTGCTTAGTAGAAAAAAATATATATATGTACACATATATATGAGAATCGGGTTTTAGCCGCGCTGAGAGACCACTATTTCCAGGCTGTAGTTTATATTAAAAAACTCTTTCTTTATTACAGCATCCAACGCGTTTCAGAGACATAAACCGTCTCCTTCTTCAGGGAAAAAGAGAATGCATGCACAGTACACAGGCTAGTTACTTATAGAGGAGTACATAACGCCATGCTACAAGCTATGACGTCAATGCTCTCATGGTAACGGAGTGACTCATAGACACGTGAAAAATACAAAGGAGGAGCATTTGACTGCTGACAAAACATATAACGGAGCATTTGAAGAAGTATACATAAAAAATATATATATGAAAAACACAGAGGTTTAAATTGAAAAAAACATTGACAAAAAAATATAATAATAAATAAAAAACATATATATATACATGAAAATGCATACTGTTTGGTTATTTAGAGCACGTCTATATGATGACAGGTGCGTGTGCTTACTGTGATTCACAAGCTCAAAAGTTAAAGATCACTCTGTTAAGCACTGAGTGATGAGTGCGTATCCATGGCTCTAAAGTTGGTCTATTTATAAAGAAAAAATGAAGCAACTAGTAAGGAAAAAAAATGGGTGTATTTTTTTGGATTCACTAATTTAGTAATTTAGTAAAGGGGTGTATGTTAAGTTTAAAAATTAGGTGCCCAGAGTGTTAAAAGAATTCCTAGAAAGCAGGAGATAGTGCACGTGAAGGGCGCTTGCGCGAAGACACAGGGCAAGTTCTCAATGAGAGAAAGAGGTGAAACAAGTTCAAACCGTGGGAATTGAAGGTCTACGCATGCGTGAAAGCACGGTGGAATTGACACAGCGTAGCAGAGCCTGGGGAAAAAGAACAGGCTTTACTATTGATACAAGGACAAAAAATAAAGAATACACTGTCCCACTAAGAAATAAAGTGAATGCTAATGCTTTCATTGCACAATCAAAGGAAATAAAAGAAATATAAAAAACTGCTTGATTGTTCAAAGTATGTACCAGATGTGTATATTAAATGTGTATATTAAATGTGATTCCCGAACTCAAGAAAAATTGAGCACTGCGTTACACACTCAGGATTAGTGAGCATCCGTTACTCCATGGGTTTGCTGATTCAGAAGTGAATCAATTTTAGGAAAATTACTATAGGTGCCATAGTGGTAAGAAAAGAATGCAATTAGCTCGTATATTCAACCTGACAACTATTTGCTGAAGAAAAGAACGTGTGTTCAAGGGGAAAGGAAGGACCAGTTTTAGAAATAGGGCAAAACAAGTTCAAGCCGTGGGGACCACAGAAGTGCATGTGGGACGCACAGGGACCCCAAAAACTGGGGCCACAACCAATGTCCTGAATGTAAGAAATAGTGCAAGAGATTATTTTAAAACAGTGCTGGAGGAAAAAAAGATATAGAAATAAAATATAGAATAAAAAATCCAAGATAAAAAATCCCTACCCAGGTGTCTGAGCAGTGCAAAAATTATGAAGATGAGACATTGAGCAGGTTGGCCCTTTGGTGCATAATAGACCAGAGGCACTCAGTCGCAAAGAGACCTTCTGGATACACAAACTCAATACCCTAAACCCATTTGGTCTGAACGAAGTGGCGGATCTTTTTTATTGATTTTATTGCTCATTACAGATTCCAGATATTTTCATTTATATTATATTATTAATGATGTTTTTATTTATCATTAATGTTATTTTTAAATGTTATGCCTTCATGCCCATGTGGTTTATACCTTTTATCATGCATGTATATTTTATTAATTAAGCATCTATTTATATATATATTTAATTGTTCATCTTCATAATTTTATAGAACTGAAAAGGTTGGGCCATGGGTTTAAATAACCCCTCGCATTTTTACTTCTTATTTCTATTACCTCCTATGGCCAGTATTGATATATATTAATTTTAATATTCCTGAAACATTTTTTGTAATTTTTTATTCAAAAGTTTATCCCAGCGCACTTCTATGCATCACAGGCATAATTCCTATTCCGTTTTTACAAATTCTTATACAATTAGTCATTTGTTATGTGAGGCTTTCTTTTTGCACTGCTCAGACACCTGGGTAGGGATTTTTTATCTTGGATTTTTTATTCTATATTTTATTTCTATATCTTTTTTTCCTCCAGCACTGTTTTAAAATAATCTCTTGCACTATTTCTTACATTCAGGACATTGGTTGTGGCCCCAGTTTTTGGGGTCCCTGTGCGTCCCACATGCACTTCTGTGGTCCCCACGGCTTGAACTTGTTTTGCCCTATTTCTAAAACTGGTCCTTCCTTTCCCCTTGAACACACGTTCTTTTCTTCAGCAAATAGTTGTCAGGTTGAATATACGAGCTAATTGCATTCTTTTCTTACCACTATGGCACCTATAGTAATTTTCCTAAAATTGATTCACTTCTGAATCAGCAAACCCATGGAGTAACGGATGCTCACTAATCCTGAGTGTGTAACGCAGTGCTCAATTTTTCTTGAGTTCGGGAATCACATTTAATATACACATTTAATATACACATCTGGTACATACTTTGAACAATCAATCAGTTTTTTATATTTCTTTTATTTCCTTTGATTGTGCAATGGAAGCATTAGCATTCACTTTAATTCTTAGTGGGACAGTGTATTCTTTATTTTTTGTCCTTGTATCAATAGTAAAGCCTGTTCTTTTTCCCCAGGCTCTGCTACGCTGTGTCAATTCCACCATGCTTTCACGCATGCGTACACTTTCAATTCCCACGGTTTGAACTTGTTTCACCTCTTTCTCTCATTGAGAACTTGCCCTGTGTCTTCGCGCAAGCGCCCTTCACGTGCACTATCTCCTGCTTTCTAGGAATTCTTTTAACACTTTGGGCACCTAATTTTTAAACTTAACATACACCCCTTTACTAAATTACTAAATTAGTGAATCCAAAAAAATACACCCATTTTTTTTCCTTACTAGTTGCTTCATTTTTTCTTTATAAATAGACCAACTTTATAGCCATGGATACGCACTCATCACTCAGTGCTTAACAGAGTGATCTTTAACTTTTGAGCTTGTGAATCACAGTAAGCACACGCACCTGTCATCATATAGACGTGCTCTAAATAACCAAACAGTATGCATTTTCATGTATATATATATGTTTTTTATTTATTATTATATTTTTTTGTCAATGTTTTTTTCAATTTAAACCTCTGTGTTTTTCATATATATATTTTTTATATATACTTCTTCAAATGCTCCGTTATATGTTTTGTCAGCAGTCAAATGCTCCTCCTTTGTATTTTTCACGTGTCTATGAGTCACTCCGTTACCATGAGAGCATTGACGTCATAGCTTGTAGCATGGCGTTATGTACTCCTCTATAAGTAACTAGCCTGTGTACTGTGCATGCATTCTCTTTTTCCCTGAAGAAGGAGACGGTTTATGTCTCTGAAACGCGTTGGATGCTGTAATAAAGAAAGAGTTTTTTAATATAAACTACAGCCTGGAAATAGTGGTCTCTCAGCGCGGCTAAAACCCGATTCTCATATATATGTGTACATATATATATTTTTTTCTACTAAGTATCCACGGGGCTGCTGCTGGAACCACGCGGACACTCATATGCTATACAAGGAGTTGTGACTGGCACAACCGTTCCAGGTGAGTGTATCTTTAAATATTTTACACGGTTAATACCGGGTAAAACCCTATTTGCGCCTTTTTCCCCCCTTTCAGCAGCTGGGTGTGTGCTGACAGATAAGCGCACGCATCTGTCCAGTGACAATGTGGACAGACTAACGTTCATCAAAATGAACAAGTCATGGATCCACAATGAATTTACTACCCCTGTGTCATCCTGGGGAGAGTAAATGCTTGTGGATTTGGAATGTGCTTGATGCAAATCAAAACATCCTGTTTGCAACTAGGGCACAAGTGCTGCCACTGATGGGGTGTCTGTGTGGCCCAATTTTTGGAAAAAAGGGACACTCCGCTTGGAGTAACCCTTGCTTACATTGTTTTTAAAAATGATCCAAGATGAACAGATCTGGGATCAGGAAAGACTTTGCTACCTACCCCGGGGTCATCCTGGAAACGGTTAAGTATGGCGTATTTTTGATTGTGCTTGATGCAAATCTAGCTGTGAAGTGTACAACTGGGGCACAAGTGCTGCCACTGAATGGGTGGGTATGTGTGGGGCCCAATTTTTGGAAAAAAAGGATACTCCACTTGGAGTAACCCTTGCTTACATTGTTTTTAAAAATGATCCAAGATGAACAGAGCTGGGATCAGGAAAGACTTAGCTACATACCCTGGTGTCCTCCTGGGGACGGTAAAGTATGGCGTATTTTTGAATGTGCTTGATGCAAATCTAGCTGTGAAGTGTACAACTGGGGCACAAGTGCTGCCACTGAAGGGGTGGGAGTCTGTGTGGCCCAATTTTTGGAAAAAAGGGAGACTCCGCTTGGAGAAACCCTTGCTTGCTGTGTTTTTTAAAAGGAGCCAAGATGAACAAGTCATGGTTCAGCAAAGACTTTGCTACCTACCCCGGTGTCATCCTGGGGACGGTTAAGTATGGCGTATTTTTGAATGTGCTTGATGCAAATCTCGCTGTGAAGTGTACAACTGGGGCACAAGTGCTGCCACTGAAGGGGTGGGAGTCTGTGTGGCCCAATTTTTGGAAAAAAGGAAGACTCCGCTTGGAGTAACCCGTGCTTACATTGTTTTTAAAAATGATCCAAGATGAACAGATCTGGGCACAGGAAAGACTTTGCTATCTACCCCGGGGTCATCCTGGAAACGGTTAAGTATGGCGTATTTTTGAATGTGCTTGATGCAAATCTAGCTGTGAAGTGTACAACTGGGGCACAAGTGCTGCCACTGAAGGGGTGAGTGTCTGTGTGGCCCAATTTTTGGAAAAAAGGGAGACTCCGCTTGGAATAACCCTTGCTTGCTGTGTTTTTTAAAAGGAGCCAAGATGAACAAGTCATGGTTCAGCAAAGACTTTGCTACCTACCCCGGTGCAATCCTGAGGACGGAAAAAGATGGCGTATTCTTGAATGTGCTTGATGCAAATCTAGCTGTGAAGTGTACAACTGGGGCACAAGTGCTGCCTCTGAAGGGGTGGGTGTGTGTGTGGCCCAATTTTTGGAAAAAAGGGAGAACTCCGCTTGGAGTCACCTTGTGGTGTTTTACATGATTTTAGAAGGGCGTGCCATGTCTCTATCTGTGTCTTTTCCTTCCTCTTTTTCCTTGTTCAACTCTTTTGTTTTCGCATGAGTATATGTCCTTGTCACTTTGCCATGTGTTTGTGTTGTGTTGTGAGTTGTTTGTCACCTTTTGGACACCTTTGAGGGTGTTTTCTAGGTGTTTTTATGTGTTTGTGATTGCCTACCATTGTTTCCTATGCGGTTCGAGTTCGGTTCGTCGAACGTTCGCCGAACCGAACTCGAACGGGAGCCCCGACGAACCGAACTCGAGCCGAACCACGGCCAGTTCTCTCATCTCTACTCCCTGCACCACAGTTGTTTGGTGGAAAAGCCGAGCTAAGATCGAATAACAGCTTTTGCTGATACTCCTGCATACGTGCGTCCCTTTCTATGGCTAAAATTATGTCACAAAATTTGGACTTGTACCGGGGATCTAATAGTGTGGCAAGCCAGTAGTCATCATCACTTCTAATTTTGACAATACGAGGGTCATGTTGGAGGTAGTGCAGCAAGAAGGCACTCATGTGTCTTGCGCAGCCATGTGGACCAAGTCCATGCTGTGTTTTGGCATATAGGTGTTAACCGTTCTTTCTTCCCTGACATCTCCCCCCAACCTCTTTCAAATGAAATTTGACCAAGGTCTCCCTCATCCACTGAGTCTTCCATGTCCATGGACAGTTCATCCTCCATTTCTTCATGTTCTCCTGCACCTTCCTTAACATTTCGCCTGCTACCATGCGCCCTTGTTAATCCCTGTCCCCATGGTCCCATGCCTGCCGCGTTGGTGATGATGAATGTCTGGACCTTGGTGATGTTGTTGTCTCTTGCGCATATGAATCCTCCTGTAGTTCCTCCTCTTCCTGTTGTTCCACCCCCTGACACCGAATAGTGCTTAGCGTGTGCTCCAGCATGTAAATGACTGGAATTGTCATGCTGATAATGGCATTGTCAGCGCTAAACATATTCGTCGCCATGTCGAAACTGTGCAGAAGGGTGCATAGGTCGTTGATCTGAGACCACTCCATCAGGGTGATCTGCCCCACCTCTGCATCTCGTCGGCCCAGGCTATACGTCATGACGTATTGCACCAGGGCTCGGCGGTGCTGCCACTGTCACTGTAACATGTGGAGAGTCGAATTTCCAGCGTGTCGGCACATCGCATTTCAGGCGATGAACCGGCAGGATGAAAGACTTCTGGAGCGATGCAAGTCGCTCAGCAGCGGTGGTTGAACTGCGGAAGTGAGCAGATAGTTTTTGAGCCCTGTTCAGAAGGCCATCTAGGCCGGTATAGTGTGTTAAAAATTGCTGGACAACAAGGTTCAACACGTGAGCCATACAAGGCACGTGTGTCACCTTGCCGAGGTGAAGTGCCGCACCCAGGTTTGCAGCATTGTCGCACACGGCCTTACCAGGCTGCAGGTTGAGTGGAGACAGCCATTTACCAAACTCAGTCTCCAGAGCTGCCCTCAACTCAGCCGCTGTGTGACTCTTATTTCCAAGACATTTCAAGCTAAAGACCGCCTGATGCCGTTGCGCTCTGCTGCCAGCATAGTAATGAGGGGTGCGTGATTCATTCTGTTCAGTTAGAACACTGGTGGCCTGACCAGGCAGGCTTGGGGCAGAGGTGGAGGACCCAGACAAGGATGAGGAAGCAGAAGCAGTGGCGGAACTTGGACAGTCAGAGGATTGACACACAAGTCGTGAAGATGCCAAGATTTGTGCAGCAGACCCTTCACCATCTATCACCATAGTTACCCAGTGCCCAGTCAGCGACATTTAACGTCCCTGTCCATGCTTACTGGTCCAAGTATCAGTGGTGAAATGTACCTGTTCACACACAGAGTTTCTCAAGGAAGCGGTGATGTTGTGTGCGACATGCTGGTGTAGCGCAGGCACACCTTTCTTAGAGAAGTAGTGGCGACTGGGCATCTGGTACTGGGGCACAGCGACAGACATAGGGTCTCTAAAATCCTGTGTGTCCACCAGGCGTAAAGGCAGCATTTCGGTAGCCAAGAGCTTACAGAGGGATAAAGTCAACCTCTTAGCTTTGTCATGGGTCGCAGGAAATGGCCTTTTATTTGTCCACATCTGAGGGACAGAGATATGGCTGCTGTGTGTGGACGGTGTTGAGTAGGGTGTCCCTGGAAATATGCAGGCTTGTGAGGAAAGTGCAGGCGTAGACATAATGTTGCCTTCATCCAACGTTGGTGCTATCGATGTCTGAGAGAGCTGTACACACGCACTTGTTTCCCCTTCCAAACCAACTGATGACCTACCAAGCAAACTGCCTGTTGCGGTTACAGTGGTGGAAGTTGTGCGTGTAAAAAGAGGTGTGACAGCTGTCCCCACAGTCCTAGAAGATGAAGAGCGCGCAAATGCACTGGAAGGGGCAGGCGGTGGATTTTTCGCTCCGCTAGGCCGCATTGCAGCACGGTGAGCTTCCCACTGGGACATATGATATTTATTCATGTGACGATTCATGGAAGAAGTTGTCAAACTGCTGAGGTTTTGCCCTCTACTAACAGAATCAAGACAAATTTTACATATCACATGATTTGGGCGATCTTTTGCTATGTCAAAAAAGGACCAGGCTAGGCAAGGCTTAGAGGGCATGCGACCTGTTGATCCACCCCGACTAGTGCTCAGAGGCAGAGTGGTGGCTGAGGATGCAGTTGTAGACGTGCTACCAGTACTCCGACTCTGTCCAGGAAGGCGCAAGGTAACTTCGTCGTCAGTAGCATCCTCCTCCACCACCTCTGTTGACCTCCTCGAGTGCCTGACTGGGGGTTGACAGTAGGTGGGATCTAGAACTTCCTCATCAAGTGCTCTGTTTGCACTACCCTCACCCTCAGACCGAGCCTCTTCTTGCCCTGACCAAATATTTAAGTTGTCATCTCAATCTGGTATCTGCGTCTCATCATCATCAGTATGTTCCTCATTGTCTATAACAACAGGTGTTACAGTTTGTGAATAAGGGTCAACATTATGCTCAGAAACTTGGTCCTCACGGCCTGAATCAGAGTCACAAAGGTTCTGGGCATCACTGCAGACCATTTCCTGGTCTGTACTCACTGTAGCTTGGGAGCAGACCTCTGATTCCCAGGCTATAGTGTGACTGAACAGCTCTGCAGACTCAGCCATCTCAGTTCCACCATACTGTGCAGGGCGGATGGAGACTTTAGAGCTGGGAGAAAGCAAGTGTGATTGGGATGACAACTCAGAGGACTGTTTTTTTTTGGATGCGGTAGTTGAGGTGGCTGAGAGGGCACTTGTTGGACCACTTGAGATCCATTCAAGCACTTTCTTTTCTTGGCCATCATCTACCTTTGTTTCAGTTGTTCGTGTCCGTAAAAAAGGGAGCACATCGGATTGTCCACGGTAAGTAGTAGACATCTTACTATTGCTGCAGGATGGTCTATCTTCAGCAGATGTTAATGGAGCTTTGCCACCTTCCCCATGGACAAACCTTTTTTTTTCCTTTTCCACCACGCCTCTTCCCCTTTCCACCAGCATCTGTTATTTTGCCACTCATTTTGATTGCGACAAGATTGTGCACTTAAAATGTGGTAGTAAAAATTGAGAGGTGGTGTAGATTGCAGCGGTGGTCTAGCTTTATTAACAGCAGAATAAACAACAATAACTATCCCTGACAATGCAACTACGGCCCTTAAACTGGCAGCATAGTTTGCTATTATAATGGCTTAGTAACAATGAGTTTCAGTGTGCAATGCAGAGGTGCTGCAAATAGATTTGCACTAGTGGGACACTAATGGAAGTCTAACAGCCACTTTTAGGATGCCACTAAGTTTCCTAAGTGTTTGCTAGTATAATGGCTTAGTAACAATGAGCTTGACTGTGCAATGCAGAGGTGCTGCAAATAGATTTGCACTAGTGGGACACTAATGGAAGTTCAACAGACACTTTTAGGATGCCACTAAGTTCACTCAGTGTTTGCTAGTATAATGGCTTAGTAACAATGAGCTGGAGTGTGCAAAGGGCAGGAGGGTGCAGTGGCAGGGTTGTGGGTCTGTGTAAAGGAAAGGAAGCCTCACTTTATATCCCTCTTAATGGAGAAATGCAGCGAGGAAGTCCCTGACCTTAGCTACACAGACGCTCTTATCTGTAGCTGTTAAAATCTGTTTCCACGGACCTGACTGTCACCCATGGCTCTGAGCCTGCTGTTATTAGCCCTTACAAGGGCTAAAAGAAACTTCTATCCCTATTCTGTATAGCGCTGTGTGTAGAGCGTTCACAGCAGTATCGGAGACAGGAGCTACGCCAGCGGTGACTGACACCCAGACGCAGATGGCAGATAATGGCGTCCTGACGGGCAGATACCTGTTTTTATAATGCAGGGACATGTGACATGGACATCATATCACACATGCCGTTGTTTCTCTGGCTAAATGTCCACTTAGCTGTGTGTGTGTCTGGGATTGGCTGACATGCTGACCCGCCCCACTACACGTGCGCGCTTAGGGAAGGAAGACAAGGAAAAAAAAATGGTGATCACCATTATCCCAGCAGCAGTGATCTGAATGCGCTGTTCCCGCACACTATACGCTGAAATTTCATAATAGTGTGAGTCACAGAGTGACTTACACTATTACAGCGGAAAGCCAGCTAGTAATTAGCTTGGCTTTTTGCTGCTAGAACCGTTGTCGAACGTAACTAGAACTATCGAGCTTTAGCAAAAAGCTCGAGTTCTAGTTCGATCTAGCACAGCCCCCAAAATTACTCGAACCACGAACCGCGCTCAACTCTAGTAATGGTGCAGTAATACTAATTAAATTGATACTTTTCGTGAAGAATTCTGTTTTGTCGTTCTTCTATAATCACCATTTTAAATTTTTTGCTAAATTAGATTTTGGTGCACAGGACTGTGTTTTCTCCTCCCTGTGTATGATTCCTCAAAATTTCAAATCTGCACCAAAAACGCATCAACTAAAGTGCACAACACATAAAAAACACAGTAACAATGCAGTAACCAGAGAAGTTTGTTATTGAATGTTCTGATGAAGACACCTTCAGAGAACATGTAGATAAAAAGCAGCAGAAAAAATGCATCAAAAATTATATTTATGAACAAAAGATTAAGTACGTTTTCTTAATTAACCATTTTTTCCCACTGAAAGTGACTAAACATTTATCATGAAAACTAATATACAAACATGTAAAAAGACTGTAAAAGCTGGATATGACGAATTGTGAAAACACAAAATAATCAAAAACATTATAGCTGTAGTGTTCTCTGTACAATAGTAGGTTGACTTTACAATACTGTTGCATCTTGAAAGGTTTAAACGCACTTCTCAGATTTGGCTTACTGGTCAAATAGCCCAAATGAAAATCCTTTTAAAAGTATGGTATATGGAGAAAGAGGTAGACACGGGACTGGCTCCCAAGTCACATAGCTACAAAGAGTCCATACAAGGACATTATTCAGCACCAGAGAAAGAAAATTAAAACATATCTTTTAATCGCATGGGATTAAAAAGAATATTCTGAAAATGCCATTGATTTGGCCTATGCATTTTGGGTTAAAAACCCTTATTCGTGGTTGGCAATACGACTTGTTGTATAACTATATATAATAAATGTTAGAGATGAAATTAATGGTCATTACATAACCACACATATAAACATGTGACCCACTAAATATTTACCAAAATATTTGGAAAGGAAAAAAGAAATGTATATATTGAAACAATTTTTTTTTCTTTAAAAAAAGTCTGTTCTACAATTGAGAGCACTGGCTGAATGAGTATTTCGTTTAAAAATCCATATGGTTTTTTTTTCCCGTTTGGAAGTAATTCTCCTATTATCCTAATCACCAGCCAGAGACAAATCCAAGAAAGATACCAATTTTTATATGTATCATGAAAACCAAAATATCATTAAACTATAATAAGAATAATGTATATTAAGATATGCTTCAAAATGTGATATAATATTCGAGATGCAGCTCCAAATGAATAGCAAGTCATCTATATAGCTCCCATACCATTGGACACAAGCATTCAAGAGATTATGTATAAATAACCAAGCAAAGGAGAAAAACAAGCACTCATCCAACAACCATAAGTCTGTAGAAAAAAACTCTTGTAAAATAATATATAATGATGTCTAATAAAAAAATCAGTAACTGTAATTATGTATTCAATAAAATCAGAATAATAATTGCTATATCTTGAGAGATTGAAAGATAGAACACACAATGTTCCACTATGAGATAAGGAGGTATACAATTACCATAAATAATATTGCAAGTATCTCAACAAAAATGATTTTCCACAGGAAATAATTTACAATCTTTAGTAGTCACTGTACTTAGTGTCTTGATGAAACCTGGAGTATCTCTCATCAGAGGTTGTAATAAATCCACTGGCCATTTTTTCCCAAACCCATGAGTCTTAACTTGGCCCTTCCACACTAAAACTGAAGAGATAAAATTATCATCATGTACAATCACTAGAGAAGATCACATTTTTTAAATTCAATTTCTCCAGGTTAGACAAATTAATAACAAAATTACAATTCACATCGAATCAATTCATCAATCACAATACTTAAAAATCTATGAATGTCCTGAAATATGTGTGTAATACTCAGAGGTCCCATAGGACTGTATCTAATCTATTTCAAGCTGTTTAACACAAACACAGCATTAGTAATGTCAATGACATCAACATAAAAATGTATGGTAACCCAGTAGTATCCAAAAGTGTATCTAATAAAACAATGCACTGACAGTCTATTCCATTGTATAAAATTAAGAAAAATATCCCAAATGTATAACTCTTAGTATTTTGGAATCAGTTAGATTATTTTTGAAAGAACATTGATTTAAGCTGAAATTGTCATTGTCAGTGGCAAAATCATGTGTTACATATATTCCAAAATTTCCTATGCTTCCTAACCACTAATTTACTTGTCAGAGACAAAGGGGGATAGTTATAAGCTGCATTTGAATGTGTTACTTCCCGGAAAACGGTGGTAGTGCTTCTGGTGCTGCTAGAAACTATCACATTCTTAGGCGTGGTATGAGTATTTTTCTATATTACCATGCTAATGCATTTTCCATATATTGGGTAAAGCATTATAAATAACTGTTAACAATCTTTTCAACTCTAATTATTTAACTCTCACCAAAAATGATGTAACAAGAAATAAGTAAGTAGGAAAGTATACCTACAAAAATCAAAATGTTTCAGCAGGCCACAATATAGGCTAGTGTAAAGGCCCCGTCACACACAGAGATAACTCTTTGGCAGATCTGTGGTTGCAGTGAAATCATGGACATATTGTTCCATTTGTACACAGCCACAAACCTGGCACTGATTGTCCACAATTTCACTGCAACCACAGATCTGCCGCAGATTTATCTCTGTGTGTGACAGGGCCTTAAGTATGACGTGTATGGTTGTATAGTTGTGCAAAAACAGACATCTTCAGTTTAATTTCTTCATTTTGTAAAAAAAAAAATCTATATTTTTTAAACAAAATGCAATCCTTATCTTAAAAATAATATGATAAGACATGCTAAGTAGGCACATGTCCAAAAAGCTACAGAGCTTTGTTTTAGTGTGGCATGTACAGATGTAAAATTTGACTGGTAGACACATGTGCCCCTCAAAAAAAAAATATTGCAACATGTACACTTTGTGAGGCAGACAGTCAAAGTTAAATTTCTGGATTTTGACGAATGTTCTTTTTTATTTAAAAGGAAAAAATATTCCCTTTTCCACTAAAAGGATTGCACAAGAAATAAAAAAAATGTAGTACAGTCGCTTGTGTCAACCAAATACACCATATCTGACAAAACTGTTGTGCTGCCCTGCTGCTGCTTTCTAGCGCAGTAGAAAAAGAAAAAAAATGGGCATTTATTCTTTAAGGCTATGTGTGCACGTTGCGTAAATACATGCAGTTACGCTGCGCTTTGTAGCGCAGCGTAACTGCATGCATCCTGCGTCCCCTGCACAGTCTATGGAGATTGTGCAGGGGCCGTGCGCACGTGGCGTTTTAGAGTGCAGCGCTTCGGCTACTGCCGAAGCGCTGCGTTCTAAGAAGTGACATGTCACTTCTTTCCTGCGCTTTGCCGGCAGCTCCTGCTCTGTCTATGGCAGGAGCTGCAGGCAGAGCGCATGGAATCGGCTTTTTTTTTTTCACTACGGAAATTTCTGCAGTGATTTAAAGCGCACATGTGCTCTTCAGATCGCTGCAGAAATTTCTGCTGTGACTGTACGCAACGTGCGCACATAGCCTTAAAGTTCAAAAGCAGCAAGACAGATGCCAGCTACACCATAAAACTGATCAATCACACTGAGTATGGCCCTACTGCTGTGGACACCCCTTCTGTCTCCTTCCCACTCACACTTGAATCTCTGTGTCATTCACAGATTACTTCACTCTTCTTCTTCAGTGTTATTATCTGGAGTATTTGTTTAATGATTTCTCTTCTTATCTCTATTGCTGAGCTATGAGCTCTGACATCCTTTCACTATACTTAATCAACTTAAAATGGCTGCTGTTTTACTACCTTGGAATTAATTTAGGCTACGCTATGCCATATTATTTGATAGCTGTAGGGGAATTACTGGGAAGCCTAAGGACATGCCAATGTGCTGTGGCTGCTCTTATCTTTTGCAATGTGTAAAAAATCAGCAGATTTTTTGGGCAATTCACACAACACAAATTGAACTATAAGGCTATGTGTGCACGTAGCGTTCTGCCCTGCAGAAACACACGTGCGCTTCAAATCGCTGCAGAAACAGTCCGTAGTGAAAAAAAAGAAAGCCGATTCCATGCGCTCTGACTGCAGCTCCTCCCATAGACAGGGCGGGAGCTGAAAGCAAAGCGCAGGAAAGAAGTGACATGTCACTTCTTAGAACGCACGCTTCGGGCAGCAGCCGAAGCGCTGCGCTCTAAGACGCCACGTGTGCACGGCTCCTGCATAATCTTCATAGATTATGCTGGGGACGCAGGATGCATGCAGTTACGCTGCGGTGCAGATCGCTGCGTAACTGCATGGAATTACGCAACGTGCGCACATAGCCTAAATTGTTCAAATTTGCCAACAGCTATAAATTGTATAAAATTTTACTCTAATTCTTTTCACATTGAGCCGATTCACTAATTTCCAATAAGTAACCAGTAGTGATGAGCGAGTACTAAAAAGCTCGGGTGCTCGAAGCTCGGGCCGAGCCTCGCAAGATACTCGTGTACTCGGGCCGAGCAACGAGCCCAATGTTATCCTATGGGATACCCGAGTATTTTTGTGAAATGACCCCCCGGCAGCATGGAGAAACCCTAAAAATGTCACAAAAGTCTCAGAAGAGTGCTCAAATGACATGGCAACAGCATGGGGAAGACCCCTTGAAGCATTTATCACTGAAAAGTCACAGCTGTGAACAATTTTGTCCACGTTTTACGCCATTTTTACGGACTCACCAGAAAACCTTCCAAAATGACCCCAAAATGATTTTTCATGGCGGAAATGTTAAGGGCACATACCCAATAGTGAGATAGAGCTGGTGTATGTTACTTTTTGAGATTAATACATGAAAGATTTTACGTGAAAACATTGTGTGGCACTCCGATGTCCCTGAGAAGAGACGTACATGAAGGCCTCTTGAGTCTAATGTGCCCATTTTGAGGAAGTGAGTCTTTGTAGTATTTTCCTTTGCCAGGGCAGTCCAAAATTGTGAGGTTCACCAATGCCCCTGCATACAGACGTGCATGAGGGCCTGTAAACCTGAAGTGCCCATTGGAAGGAAGTGGGTCTATTGTAGTATAGCCCTTAGGCAGGGCAGCCAAAAATTGGGAGGCTCCACGTTGTCCCTGGGTAGAGACGTGCATGAGGGCCTCTTGAGTCTAATGTGCCCATTTTGAGGAAGTGAGTCTTTGTAGTATTTTCCTTTGCCAGGGCAGTCCAAAATTGTGAGGTTCACCAATGCCCCTGCATACAGACGTGCATGAGGGCCTGTAAACCTGAAGTGCCCATTGGAAGGAAGTGGGTCTATTGTAGTATAGCCCTTAGGCAGGGCAGCCAAAAATTGGGAGGCTCCACGTTGTCCCTGGGTAGAGACGTGCATGAGGGCCTCAAAACATTAAGTGTCCATTGTCAGGAAGTGGGTGTATTATAGTATAGCCCTTAGGCAGGGCAGCCAAAAATTGGGAGGCTCCACATTGTCCCTGGACAGAGACGTGCATGATGGCCTGTAAACCTGAAGTGCCCATTGTAAGGAAGTGGGTCTATTTCAGTATAGCCCTTTGCCAGGGCAGCCAAAAATTGGGAGGCTCCACATTGTCCCTGGATAGAGACGTGCATGATGGCCTGTAAACCTGAAGTGCCCATTGTAAGGAAGTGGGTCTATTTCAGTATAGCCCTTTGCCAGGGCAGCCAAAAATTGGGAGGCTCCACATTGTCCCTGGATAGAGACGTGCATGATGGCCTTTAAACCTGAAGTGCCCATTGTAAGGAAGTGGGTCTATTTCAGTATAGCCCTTTGCCAGGGCAGCCAAAAATTGGGAGGCTCCACATTGTCCCTGGATAGAGACGTGCATGATGGCCTGTAAACCTGAAGTGCCCATTGTAAGGAAGTGGGTCTATTTCAGTATAGCCCTTTGCCAGGGCAGCCAAAAATTGGGAGGCTCCACATTGTCCCTGGATAGAGACGTGCATGATGGCCTGTAAACCTGAAGTGCCCATTGTAAGGAAGTGGGTCTATTTCAGTATAGCCCTTTGCCAGGGCAGCCAAAAATTGGGAGGCTCCACATTGTCCCTGGATAGAGACGTGCATGATGGCCTGTAAACCTGAAGTGCCCATTGTAAGGAAGTGGGTCTATTTCAGTATAGCCCTTTGCCAGGGCAGCCAAAAATTGGGAGGCTCCACATTGTCCCTGGATAGAGACGTGCATGATGGCCTGTAAACCTGAAGTGCCCATTGTAAGGAAGTGGGTCTATTTCAGTATAGCCCTTTGCCAGGGCAGCCAAAAATTGGGAGGCTCCACATTGTCCCTGGATAGAGACGTGCATGATGGCCTGTAAACCTGAAGTGCCCATTGTAAGGAAGTGGGTCTATTTCAGTATAGCCCTTTGCCAGGGCAGCCAAAAATTGGGAGGCTCCACATTGTCCCTGGATAGAGACGTGCATGATGGCCTGTAAACCTGAAGTGCCCATTGTAAGGAAGTGGGTCTATTTCAGTATAGCCCTTTGCCAGGGCAGCCAAAAATTGGGAGGCTCCACATTGTCCCTGGATAGAGACATGCATGATGGCCTTTAAACCTGAAGTGCCCATTGTAAGGAAGTGGGTCTATTTCAGTATAGCCCTTTGCCAGGGCAGCCAAAAATTGGGAGGCTCCACATTGTCCCTGGATAGAGACGTGCATGAGGGCCTCAAAACATTAAGTGTCCATTTTAAGGAAGTGGGTGTATTATAGTATAGCCCTTAGGCAGGGCAGCCAAAAATTGGGAGGCTCCACGTTGTCCCTGGGTAGAGACGTGCATGAGGGCCTCAAAACATTAAGTGTCCATTTTAAGGAAGTGGGTGTATTATAGTATAGCCCTTAGGCAGGGCAGCCAAAAATTGGGAGGCTCCACGTTGTCCCTGGGTAGAGACGTGCATGAGGGCCTCAAAACATTAAGTGTCCATTTTAAGGAAGTGGGTGTATTATAGTATAGCCCTTAGGCAGGGCAGCCAAAAATTGGGAGGCTCCACGTTGTCCCTGGGTAGAGACGTGCATGAGGGCCTCAAAACCTTAAGTGTCCATTTTAAGGAAGTGGGTGTATTATAGTATAGCCCTTAGGCAGGGCAGCCAAAAATTGGGAGGCTCCACGTTGTCCCTGGGTAGAAACGTGCATGAGGGCCTCAAAACATTGTTCCCATTGCAAAGGAGCGGGTCTCCTGTCGTTGTAATGTCCATTCTGCAAAGAATGGGCGAAAAAATTTACCACTGGGGGTATACCTGAAACAAAGGCCTAAGTATTGCAATTTGTAACGGTCATCATCATGGTGGCGCATGAGGAGAAGGAGGAGGAGTCCAGCGATTATCCAAAGTCCAGAAGTGTGTACCCATGGGTGAGTGGAGGTACATGGCAAACTTTAAATTCCGCTCTCATTTGCTGGTGGTGTGGTGAAGTCTGGCCCAATCCAACCCTTGTTCATCTTGATCAGAGTCAGCCTGTCAGCATTTTCAGTTGACAGGCGGGTGCGTTTATCTGTAATGATTCCACCTGCGGCACTAAAAACACGCTCTGACAAAACGCTAGCAGCAGGGCAGGCCAGGACTTCCAAGGCGTAGAGAGCCAATTCATGCCACGTGTCCAGCTTGGATACCCAATAATTGTAAGGCACAGAGGAATGTCGGAGTACAGTTGTTCGATCTGCAAGGTACTCCTTCAGCATCTGGGCAAACGTAGGATTTCTTGTGGCACTACCCCGCACCTCAGGGGCTGTGGTACGTGAGGGGCTGAGAAAACTGTCCCACATCTTAAAGACTGTTCCCCTACCTCTGGCGGATTGGACTTGTGCCTCTCTCGGCTGTACGCCTCGGTTGTCCACTGATTCATGACCTATGCCGCTAGCGTTTTGTGAGGGGAATGCTTTGCCTACTTCCGTGAGTATGGCCTTCCGAAACTGCTGCATTTTGGTTGACCTCTCCTCCACGGGAATAAGAGACAAAAAGTTCTCCTTGTAGCGTGGGTCTAACAGTGTTACCAACCAGTAATGATTGTCGGCCAAGATGTTCTTAACGCGAGGGTCACGAGACAGGCAGCTTACCATAAAATCAGCCATGTGCGCCAGACTCTTAACAGCCAGGACTTCAGTAGCCTGACCAACAAGATGACTGAACATGCTGTCCTCCTCCTCCTCCTCCTCCTCCTCCTCCTCATCTACCCTGTCCTCTGGCCAGCCACGCTGAACCGAGGATATGACTGGTGTGCATGTCATATCCTCAATTTGGCCGGAGAGTTGCTCCATGTCTTCATCCTCCTCCTCGTCATAGTCCTCCACTGCACGTTGTGATGAGACGAGGCTGGGCTGTGTGTTATCACCCACACCCACTACTGTTTCTTGCTGCAACTCATCGCGCTCCGCCTGCAATGCATCATGTTTGTTTTTCAGCAGAGACCGTTTTAGAAGGCAGAGTAGCGGTATGGTGACGCTAATAATGGCGTCATCACCACTCACCATCTTGGTGGAGTCCTCAAAGTTTTGGAGGATGGTACATAGGTCTGACATCCATCTCCACTCCTCAGGTGTTATGTGTGGAGTTTGACCCATTTCCCGACGGCTTAGGTGATGCAGGTACTCAACAACTGCCCTCTTCTGCTCACATATCCTGACCAACATGTGCAGAGTTGAATTCCAACGCGTGGGGACATCACACACCAGTCTGTGAGCCGGAAGATGCAAACGGCGCTGAAAGCCGGCAAGGCCGGCTGAAGCAGTAGGTGACTTTCGAAAATGTGCAGACAGGCGGCGAACTTTTACCAGTAGATCAGACAGCTCTGGGTATGACTTTATAAACCGCTGAACCACGAGGTTGAGCACATGGGCCACGCATGGAACATGTGTCAGCTGGCCTCGCCTCAAAGCCGCCACCAGGTTCCGGCCATTGTCACACACGACCTTTCCTGGCTTTAGGTTCAGAGGTGTGAGCCAGTGATCTGCCTGCTGTTTCAGAGCTGTCCACAGCTCTTCTGCATTGTGGGGTTTGTCACCTATGCAGATTAGCTTCAGCACAGCCTGTTGCCGCTTCGCCGAGGCAGTGCTGCAGTGCTTCCAGCTTGTGACTGGTGTGGAGGGCACAGTGGATGAGGATGCGCAGGAGGAGGAGGAGGCTGAAGAGCATGACATTCCGGAGCTGTAGAGTGTGGGTGAAACACTGACTGAGGTAGGGCCTGCAAACCTTGGTGTGGGAAGGACGTGTTCCGTCCCTCGCTCAGACTGGGTCCCAGCTTCCACAATATTAACCCAGTGTGCCGTCAACGAGATGTAGCGGCCTTGCCCACAAGCACTTGTCCACGTGTCTGTGGTTAGGTGGACCTTGGGTGAAACAGCGTTGTTCAGGGCACGTGTGATGTTTTGTGACACGTGGTTATGCAACGCGGGGACGGCACACCGGGAGAAATAGTGGCGGCTGGGGACCGAGTAACGTGGGACAGCTGCCGCCATCAGGTCACGGAATGCTTCAGTCTCCACCAGCCTAAAAGGCAACATTTCCAGCGCAAGCAGTCGCGAAATGTTAGCATTTAGAACTGTGGCATGTGGGGTGTTGGCAGTGTATTTGCGCCTGCGTTCAAAGGTTTGCTGAATGGATAACTGAACGCTGCGCTGGGACAAGGACGTGCTTGATGATGGTGTTCTTTCTGCGTAGGCAACTGCAGGTGCAGGAGTGGAGGAGGCTTGTTCGCAGGCAGCATGGACAGAGGATTGGCTCGCATGCACAACCAGCGAAGACGTAGCAGTGACATCAGCAAGCACTGCTCCTCGACTCTGTTGTACTTCCCACAAAGTCGGGTGCTTGGCTGACATGTGCCTGATCATGCTGGTGGTGGTCAGGCTGCTAGTTTTGGTACCCCTGCTGATGCTGGCACGGCAGGTGTTGCAAATGGCCTTTTTTGAATCATCTGGATCCAACTTAAAAAACTGCCAGACTCGGGAAGACCTAACATTTGTACAGGCACCTTGTGTCGTCGTGTTGTTCCGGGGAACGGTTGCCTGACTTCTGCCTGGGGCCACCACCCTGCTTCTTACTGCCTGTTGTGATGCTACGCCTCCCTCCCCCTGTGCACTGCTGTCCTCGCTCTGCATATCCTCCTGCCAGGTTGGGTCAGTTACTGGATCATCCACCACGTCGTCTTCCTCTTCCGCACCCTGCTCCTCCTCCTGACTTGCTGACAATTGTGTCTCATCATCGTCCACCACTTGTTGAGACACGTTGCCAACTTCGTGAGAACGTGGCTGCTCAAATATTTGGCCATCTGTACAGACGATCTCCTCATGACCCACTTCAATATGAGCTGGCGAGAGGCCAGAATGTGTGAATGGAAACGTGAACAGCTCTTCCGAGTGTCCAAGTGTGGGATCATTAATGTCCGAGGAGGACGTGTACTCAGCCTGGTGGTAGGAAGGAGGATCAGGTTCAGAAATGTGCGGTGCAGTATCACGGTTACTGACACTTGACCGTGTGGAAGACAGAGTGTTTGTGGTGGTGCCAATCTGACTGGAAGCATTATCTGCTATCCAACTAACAACCTGTTGACACTGGTCTTGGTTCAAGAGCGGTGTACTGCTGCGGTCCCCAAGAATTTGGGACAGGACGTGCGAGCGACTAGATGTGGCCCTTTGTTGTGGCGAAATTAGAGCTTGCCCACGACCTCGGCCTCTGCCTGCACCACCATCACGTCCACTTCCTTGTTCCTTGCCAATGCCCTTGCGCATTTTGCAATGCTGTGCACTGCTGACGTGTATATTCACTACTTGTGCGTTATATCAAAGTGTGTGGAAATTGCACACAAGTGCACCTGTACGCTGCCACCAACAGGCACACACGTGCGGTTTTAAAAACCAAGCACGGACGCAATAATAACCTAACAGGTTTTTTTGGGGAGCGACAATTACAGACAAGTCAGACACTATCTGGACTGTTTTACACTGTGTACACCAGCCCTAGATATGATGAAGGCTGGTATACGGTCACCACTACCCTGCCTGCCTGCCTGCCTGTATACTGGTACAATAGTCCTGACAAGGACTCTTTTGGTCACTAGCCTGTATTCAGACCTGGCTATACCCTGCCTGTATATAGCAACAATAGTCCTGAGAAGGACTCTGCTACTGTACTCCGACCTGGCTATACCCTGCCTGCCTGTATACAACTAGAATAGTCCTGAGAAGGACTTTTGGTCACACTGTTTGCAGCCCTGCAACTGAAAAAGCTATAAAGGGCCGCAAAGCTTTCCCTGAATCAGCGACACTCTCCCTACACTGACTGTCTGAATAGCTGTGAGCAGAGCACAGCGCGCCGGCCGATATAAAGGCTCGGTCACGCTGTGCAGGCCGGCCAATCACTGCAATTCCACAACTAACAGGGCTGTGGCATTGCAGTGGTCTGCCAGCCAATCCCTGCATGAGGGCTGGCTCTCAAAAGAGCGCCAACATGCAGAAATGAAGACCACGAGTACAGCACGAGTATCGCGAGATTACTCGGTCCCCGCCGAGCAGCCCGAGTACAGCGATACTCGTGCGAGTACCGAGTAGTGACAAGCATGCTCGCTCATCACTAGTAACCAGCTGTTATGATTCTCTATGCAGATATTCTCTGACAGACCTGGAGATGCTCTGTGGTGCTAACAGTTCAGACAGTGTGTCTATTCCTTGTGCAGAGCATCTTGCCTTTGGAGATGCTCTGCAGCACATACAGATCTGGCAGTGTCTATTCCTTTGTTCAGAGCATCTTGTCCTTGCAGATGTTCTGTGGTGTTGTCCTTGTTAATCACCTAGTAGCTTGGTCACTATACTGGAGTCCAGGTTGGTTCTGGGAGGTGCTGGTTACTCAGCTGTTCTATCTTCTGGGTAATTGCTGAGGCTTCTTTACTGAGCATGCTCCCCCAGAACTTTGCTTGTATTCTCTGTCTCTGCTGTGTTACCATAGTTTGTGTGTCTGCTAGTCTTCTGATCTTGGTATTCTGACCTCAGGCTGTTTTTCAACTTCCCTCTGCCTGCTCCCTATTCCTGTCGTGCATTCCTGTCTTGGACCCCGGACCGTTATCTTACTACGTCTGTGCTTGCTCCCTTTTACTACATGCTCTTCTGGTCTTGTTAACTGACTAAAGGCTGCTTTACACCAGACAATCTATCGTGTGATAGATCGTCGGGGTCACGGTTTTTGTGACGCACATCCGGCATCGCTGGCGATGCCGGCCTGTGTGACACCTCCTAGCGATGCAGTATCGCTCACAAATCGTGAGTCGGGTACTGCTCGTTAGGTTCCATAATATCGTTTAATTTGGTTGATCATCGTTTCCGTGTTAGCACACGCCGCTCCGTGTGACACCACGGGAACGATGACCAGCTCACCTGCCTCCCGCGGCTGCCGCCGGCTCTATGTGGAAGGAAGGAGGTGGGCGGGATGTTTACATCCTGCTCATCTCCGCCCCTCCGCTTCTATTGGCCGGCGGCCGTGTGACGTCGCTGTGACGCCAAACGTCCCTCCCACTTCAGGAAGTGGACGTTCGCCGCCCACAGCGAGGTCGCACGAGAGGTAAGTATGTGTGACGGGGGTTACTGACTTTGTGCGACACGGGCAGCGATTTGCCCGTGACGCAGAAAGGACGGGGGCGGGTACGATCGATTGTGAAATCGCACAATCGATCGTACCATGTAAAGCAGGCTTAAGTCTTTGCATGCTCCCTTTTACTACTATGTGCTCTTCTGGTATTGTGCCCTGACTACGTCTCTGTTTACCCCTTATGAATATATGTGAACTCCTGTTACCAGACCTCGGCTCTCCCGACCATCCTTCCATAGTGACAAGCATTACACCAATGTTGTCACGCTTCCCGGTCCCCGTGCCCCGCTCTCCGGTCCCCGTGGCCCGCTCCCCGCTTCCCGGCAGCGTCCCCGACTCACCACTCTGGTCCCGGCCTCCTCTTCCTCGCCTGCGCCCTCCATGCGTCCAGCTCCCCGCTCCCGGCGCTCCTCAGCGACGTGGGACACCCGGCCAGGCACCCCTGCTTCCTCTGCACTGCTCCCTGGACTGGCTTTTGGCACACGGGCCTCGCGCATGCGCATTAGGGCGCGCGCGCGGTCATTGACCCTTTCTTAAAGGGCCAGCACCTTGAAACAGGAAATTGCATTGGCAGGTACAGGGTATATTAGGATTCTCTTTCCTGGTGGGCGGGGCCTGTTCTACGTGTTTGTTAGACTAGGAGTTCAGGTCCCCGTATTGCTTTGCTCTGTATTAACCCTGTCCTGTCTCGTAGAGCCTGTCCTGCCACGCCAGCCGCTCCGAACCACGTCCATTCCAGCACCCTGACGGTGACTTCGGCGGATGTTCCACCACCTCTGCAGCTCCGCCAGTCTCCAGTCCCTGGCTCCGTTGGGTGACCCGTCCCATCGCTCAGCAGGTTCTGGATCCCGCCTGGCCCATCAATCCGGCCTTGGACCCTGAGCCTTGTCACCCGGACTACCGTCCAGAACTCCGTGTGTTCAGCAACATCCACCTTTCCAGCTCCCCTACGGACTGTCTGACTACCAATAGTGCTTCGGCTGCCGTGCATCAAGATCCTCTGGCGGGGTGACCGGCCTGGCTGCCTCCTCAAGGGAAACCGGTGTACGGTCCAGAGTTTCCACCACCCAGACGTAACAGCTAGAACAGGCCATGGATCCCGCCGAAGCACTAGCGGCCTTGCAGCAGGAACTCGTACGACAGCGCGAGACCCAGACCCGCATGCTGTCCTTCATGTCTTCTGTGGATACCCGCCTGAACACGCTACAAGCAACGGCCACGTCCTTGGCATCTCAGGTTTCCATCGTACAATCCACGGCCGCAGCTCCCGTGGCAGCCTCCTCGGATGCTTCCAAGCTTCGTTTGGCTTCACTGCCCCGGTACACCGGAGATCCCAAGACCTGCAGGGGATTCATAAATCAATGCTCCCTCCATTTCAAGCTGCTGCCGCACCTTTTTGCCTCTGACCAAGCCAAGGTCGCGTTCATGATGTCCCATCTAGAGGGAGAGGCACTGGCCTGGATGAACCCCTTGTGGGAGAAGGAGGATCCGGTAACCACCAACATCCAGGAGTTCCTGCAGGCTTTTCTTAGCACCTTTGACGAGCCCGGACGCGCCTCCGTGTCTGCCTCATCCCTCCTCCGGCTACGTCAGGGGACTCTGACGGTGGGCCAATATGCCATTCGTTTTCGCACCTTGGCCTCGGAACTAGGGTGGAACAATGAGGCCCTAACCGCCGCCTTCTGGGAGGGACTAGCGGGTCGTATTAAAGATGAGCTGGCTGGTCGTGACGTGCCTTCCACCCTGGATGCCCTGATTGCTCTAGCGACTCGAGTGGATCTTCGCTTTCAGGAACGATCCAAAGAGGTGTCCCGCGAGAGGCGTCCGATAAGGCACTCCTCCCCATCCCAGAAGTCCATCGCTCCCCAGTTGGCGTCACCTGGCGCGTCTACCTACGAGCCCATGCAGATTGACCGCCTGAGGCAGTCTGAGCAACGCAGAGCAGAACAACTAGCAAAGGGTCTCTGCTTCTACTGCGGTGATGGCACACACCTGCTACGCTCTTGTCCCGAGAAGCTGGGAAACTCCAAAGCCTAGGCTTGGTAGGAGAGGCCACCCTAGGTGCTGGGATGCTCTCAGACTCCGTTACATGGACTATTCAAGTCACTACAGAAGAGACCCGGTTCACGGCAGAGGCGTATCTCGATTCCGGAGCAGCAGGCAACTTCATCCAGCAGGCCACGGTGGATAAGTACCAGGTGCCTGTCCTCCCACTAGAAAAACTGCTGGTGATCGCCTCTGTAGATGGGAGACCCCTCTCTGACACCGTCTCACTGATCACCAAGCCTATGGAAGTACGGATCGGTGCTCTGCACACCGAGAAGATCACCTTCTACGTCCTCCCGCACATGTCTCATCAGATCCTGCTGGGACTCCCATGGTTACGGGCACACGAACCATCGGTCAGCTGGAGTACAGGTGAAATTACCCGATGGGGCTCCTCGTGTCACGAGAGATGTCTGAAATCCATCCAGCCCATCCGACGACCTCCGGTTCCAGAGTCTCTACCAGGACTTCCTTCTGCCTACTGGTCCTTCTCGGATGTCTTTGATAAAAAAGCCTCATCGTCCCTACGACTGTGCCATCGATTTACTGCCAGGAACTACGCCTCCTAGAGGAAGGATATACCCCTTGTCCCCTGCTGAAACACGGGCCATGTCTGCCTATATCACCGAGAGCCTGGCTAAGGGGTTCATTCGGAGATCTTCGTCCCCTGCCGGAGCGGGTTTTTTCTTCGTCAAGAAGAAGGAAGGTGATCTGCGCCCTTGCATTGACTACCGGGGATTAAACCAGATCACCATAAAAAACAAATACCCTCTGCCACTTATCCCCGAACTATTCGATCGGCTCCGAGGAGCTCGTGTGTTCACCAAGTTGGACCTCCGTGGGGCCTATAACCTGGTTCGCATTCGCTCTGGAGACGAATGGAAGAGCGCATTCAACACTCGGGATGGGCACTACGAGTATTGTGTCATGCCCTTTGGTCTGTGTAATGCTCCGGCAGTCTTCCAAGAATTGGTGAACGACGTGTTCAGAGATCTCCTCTATGTCTGTGTCGTGGTATATCTGGATGACATCCTGGTCTTCTCTCCGGACCTACAGACCCACAGAGAGAAAGTGCAGCTAGTTCTCCAGAGGCTTAGAGAGAACCGTCTGTACGCCAAGTACGAGAAGTGCGTCTTTGAAAAGTCGTCCCTTCCCTTCCTGGGTTATGTAATCTCGGACACTGCATAAAAACAAAGAAACAAAAAAACAAAAAAAGTGAGCTGGAGTATGAGATGGTATACATGGAACTTGTAAGACCATGTTCACACTGGCCATGAGACAAAGAGAAACCAAGGAAAAAATTGTGAAAACATACCCTGCTGTAACTAAATAAAAGCATAGTGCATATAAACATAGGGTACTTAGTAAACACTGTTTTTGATCAAAAAAAGCATAAAGCTATCCCACCAAACGTCAAGGTGTACCCAGTTGGGATAGTACCTACACTCTCTAATATTAAAACCTTACCATGGGTCTAAAATAGGCCTCAATGTGGCTAAGGGCTGAGAGCGACCGGGTCCCAACAGGACACACACAGTCAGGGGGATTCACAGAATGAAATGTCCAGCTCGCTGAGAAGGGGGCCACTCCCTGTTTGTACTGAATACAAAAAAACTACATAAAAACAAAAAAAGTGAGCTGGAGTATGAGATGGTATACATGGAACTTGTAAGACCATGTTCACACTGGCCATGAGACAAAGAGAAACCAAGGAAAAAATTGTGAAAACATACCCTGCTGTAACTAAATAAAAGCATAGTGCATATAAACATAGGGTACTTAGTAAACACTGTTTTTGATCAAAAAAAGCATAAAGCTATCCCACCAAACGTCAAGGTGTACCCAGTTGGGATAGTACCTACACTCTCTAATATTAAAACCTTACCATGGGTCTAAAATAGGCCTCAATGTGGCTAAGGGCTGAGAGCGACCGGGTCCCAACAGGACACACACAGTCAGGGGGATTCACAGAATGAAATGTCCAGCTCGCTGAGAAGGGGGCCACTCCCTGTTTGTACTGAATACAAAAAAACTACATAAAAACAAAAAAAGTGAGCTGGAGTATGAGATGGTATACATGGAACTTGTAAGACCATGTTCACACTGGCCATGAGACAAAGAGAAACCAAGGAAAAAATTGTGAAAACATACCCTGCTGTAACTAAATAAAAGCATAGTGCATATAACCATAGGGTACTTAGTAAACACTGTTTTTGATCAAAAAAAGCATAAAGCTATCCCACCAAACGTCAAGGTGTACCCAGTTGGGATAGTACCTACACTCTCTAATATTAAAACCTTACCATGGGTCTAAAATAGGCCTCAATGTGGCTAAGGGCTGAGAGCGACCGGGTCCCAACAGGACACACACAGTCAGGGGGATTCACAGAATGAAATGTCCAGCTCGCTGAGAAGGGGGCCACTCCCTGTTTGTACTTGTCACAAACCACCGGGGGGGGTCACTCAGAAATCCCCCCGCGCTGGCTACCAGTACGTCACAATCGGGGGGTAACAAGTGGGGGTCACCCCTCCTTTATACCTCCCGACCGACAGACAGAGCACGTGACGCGCTCTCTAGCGCCCCTCTTATAGTCAGGCCAATTATGGAATTGCCCGACCATAAGCAAGGAGGCCGCTATACTACTTATGCCGATTATTGAAGGGTCCCCGGTGAGAGTAAGGTATATATTCCCCCGACCTCCGCGGGCGGAATATATAAAATCTCCCCGAATCTCACTGGCCTCCCCACAATAATCCTTGGCACAATTCGCTGCCACCAACCGATTTACGGTAACTATTAGCCGAACACACAGACGTGGGATTCAAGATCGAGATAACAGAACAGCCCAAGATTAATTATATAATTTAATCAGCCTAAAGCACACTAGAAACTACAATATATACAATAGGGAATCTACAGAATATACATATGTCAGAGTACAGTTACAATCAAAGCATGGGTTACAAACAGGCATACACAGTTCCAGCAGTTACCTTGTTGCGTCTGGCCACAGGGGGGCGCTGTACCCAGGTTTCTAGGATCCTTCCCACAGATGTTTCCTACACGTGCCCCCAGCGAAAAGAACACTGGAAAATGGCCGAAGTAGGGTTATCAACCTGGGCAAATCCAGGTCCCCTCCTACCTTCGTGACCTCAGAGGGAGCACTGCTCCACCCCTGGCTGGAGTTATGGACAAAATCCACAACATGGAATATGGCCATAACTTGGCCTGGGAGCATCGTAGGCGGACGCCAATGCTCTCATTGTGACAGTTATGAATTTAGCTACAGAATGAGGGGACTCATGACCTGTCTGCCAGTTCCCCATTGGCTGATATCACGCCTGGGGCATTTCCCAATGTCCTGCTCCCATAAAAAGGGTGTGCCGGCATCGTCCGCATGCGGAGACACCATTTTTATGGTTGCCATATTTATCGGAAATATGGCTTGCGAGATATGAACCATTTTTTACTGGAGTCGTTCTGTCTGGCTATTTCCATAGCCTTGCTAACTAGCTAGCAGCCCCCACTACAGGGTCACGGCAGGGAGTCATCCTGTGTCCATTGTCCCCAAGCCACCTAATTTCCATATCACAGGACATGGCCATGGAGGTGTAAGTGGAACACTGAGAACAAGAAGGGAGGGGGCACTGCCAGGGAGTGATGAGGGATTATGACTGGAGTCATAATTCATCTTCATATCCCGGGATTTGCCTCACAGTACTGAATACAAAAAAACTACATAAAAACAAAAAAAGTGAGCTGGAGTATGAGATGGTATACATGGAACTTGTAAGACCATGTTCACACTGGCCATGAGACAAAGAGAAACCAAGGAAAAAATTGTGAAAACATACCCTGCTGTAACTAAATAAAAGCATAGTGCATATAAACATAGGGTACTTAGTAAACACTGTTTTTGATCAAAAAAAGCATAAAGCTATCCCACCAAACGTCAAGGTGTACCCAGTTGGGATAGTACCTACACTCTCTAATATTAAAACCTTACCATGGGTCTAAAATAGGCCTCAATGTGGCTAAGGGCTGAGAGCGACCGGGTCCCAACAGGACACACACTGTCAGGGGGATTCACAGAATGCCCTTAGCCACATTGAGGCCTATTTTAGACCCATGGTAAGGTTTTAATATTAGAGAGTGTAGGTACTATCCCAACTGGGTACACCTTGACGTTTGGTGGGATAGCTTTATGCTTTTTTTGATCAAAAACAGTGTTTACTAAGTACCCTATGTTTATATGCACTATGCTTTTATTTAGTTACAGCAGGGTATGTTTTCACAATTTTTTCCTTGGTTTCTCTTAATCTCGGACACTGGCCTGCAGATGGACCCAGAGAAAGTGTCTGCCACCCTCAACTGGCCTCCTCCCTCCGGACTGAAGGCTATCCAACGCTTCCTTGGCTTTGCAAACTATTATCGGCAATTCATCCCGCACTTCTCTGCCCTGACTGCGCCTCTCTCTGCCTTGACTAAGAAGGGAGCTAATCCTAAGGACTGGCCACCGGCGGCCGATGCCGCTTTCTGCTCCTTGAAACAGGCGTTTGCTTCTTCCCCGGTTCTCCATCGCCCTGAATTGAACCGACAGTTCACCTTAGAGGTGGATGCCTCCTCCTCAGGAGCCGGGGCAGTGTTGATGCAGAACTCCTCCTCCGGAAAGATGGTCACTTGCGGATTCTTCTCCAAGAGCTTCTCGGCACCCGAACGCAACTACACCATCGGGGATCGGGAGCTACTGGCCGTTAAGCTGGCCTTGGAGGAATGGCGCTACCTCTTGGAGGGAGCAGTATACCCTGTGATCATATACACGGACCACAAGAATCTGGAGTACCTGCGGTCAGCCCAAAGACTGAACCTGCGACAAGCCCGCTGGTCCTTGTTTTTTGCTCGATTTGATTTCCAACTCCATTTCCGGCCTGCGGATAAGAACGTGCGGGCAGACGCCTTGTCCAGGTCCTTCGTGCCCATGGAGTTGGAGGAGGAGACGTTCCAGCCCATCATCAACCCCAGTAAAGTCATTCCGGTGGCTCCTGTCGCTCTGACTCAGATACCCCCTGGGAAAACCTTTGTCTCAGATACTGACAGACACAGAGTTCTGCAATGGGGCCATGCCTCGAAGATCGCCGGCCATGCTGGTCAGAAGAAGACTTGGAGTACGATTGTCCGTCACTACTGGTGGCCGTCCCTCCGTACAGACGTCGCAACCTTCGTCTCAGCCTGTCCATCCTGTGCCCGGAACAAGACACCCAAGCACCTACCTTATGGACGTCTTCTGCCTCTGCCCATTCCTTCCGTTCCGTGGCAACATATTGCAATGGACTTCATTACGGACTTACCCTTATCCTCCGGACACACGGTCATATGGGTTGTCGTGGACCGTTTCTCAAAGATGGCTCACTTCGTTCCCATGGCGGGGCTGCCCTCTGCCCAGGAGCTAGCTGACTCCTTCATACAACACATATTCCGATTGCATGGCTTTCCCGCACACATCGTGTCCGACAGAGGAACTCAGTTTACCTCGCGCTTCTGGAGGGCTCTCTGCAAACATCTGGGAGTATCCTTGGACTTTTCTTCGGCCTACCATCCTCAGTCGAATGGCCAAGTGGAACGGGTCAATCAGATCCTGACCTCCTTCCTGCGCCACTACGTCAACATCCATCATGACGATTGGTCCACGCTCCTACCTTGGGCTGAATTCTCCCACAACCAACACATCAGCGAGTCCACCTCCAGCTCTCCCTTCCAGGTCGTTTACGGACTTCAGCCTTCTGTTCCATTGCCAGTATCCTCGGCTTCCGATGTCCCCGCAGCAGATGCTCTGGTTCGGGACTTCTCAGCTATATGGAACTTTGTCAAGTCTTCCCTAGAACGTGCTTCTTTGCAGATGAAGAGACATGCGGACAAGAGGCGCCTGGATCCCCCGTGTTTCTCCCCAGGTGATCTGGTCTGGCTTGCATCCAGATATGTCCGATTGAAGTTACCATCGTACAAGTTGGGTCCTCGTTACATTGGGTCGTTTAAAGTCATCAGCAAGATCAATGCAGTCTTTTACAAGCTGCAGCTCCCGGCCATGATGCGGATACCCAACTCCTTCCATGTCTCCTTGCTCAAGCCTGTCGTCCTTGGTCCCTTCTCCGCTGCTGCCAGTCCTGCTCCTCCTCCTATCGCTGACGATGACATCTATGCGGTAAGGGATATCGTGGCCATGAAGACCGTACGAGGTCGGCAGTACTTCCTGGTGGACTGGGCGGGTTATGGTCCCGAGGACAGGTCCTGGGAGCCCCGGGAGAATGTTGGCACTCCCCTTATTTGTGCTTTCCTGTCCCGGTTGCGGGGAGGGGGGCGTGGGGGAGGGGGTACTGTAACGCTTCCCGGTCCCCGTGCCCCACTCTCCGGTCCCCGTGGCCCGCTCCCCGCTTCCCGGCAGCGTCCCCGACTCACCACTCCGGTCCCGGCCTCCTCTTCCTCGCCTGCGCCCTCCATGCGTCCAGCTCCCCGCTCCTGGCGCTCCTCAGCGACGTGGGACACCCGGCCGGGCACCCCTGCTTCCTCTGCACCGCTCCCTGGACTGGCTTCTGGCACACGGGCCTCGCGCATGCGCATCAGGGCGCGCGCGCGGTCATTGACCCTTTCTTAAAGGGCCAGCACCTTGAAACAGGAAATTGCATTGGCAGGTATAGGGTATATTAGGATTCTCTTTCCTGGTGGGCGGGGCCTGTTCTACGTGTTTGTTAGACTAGGAGTTCAGGTCCCCGTATTGCTTTGCTCTGTATTAACCCTGTCCTGTCTCGTAGAGCCTGTCCTGCCACGCCAGCCGCTCCGAACCACGTCCATTCCAGCACCCTGACGGTGACTTCGGTGGATGTTCCACCACCTCTGCAGCTCCGCCAGTCTCCAGTCCCTGGCTCCGTTGGGTGACCCGTCCAATCGCTCAGCAGGTTCCGGATCCCGCCTGGCCCTTCAACCCGGCCTTGGACCCTGAGCCTCGTCACCCGGACTACCGTCCAGAACTCCGTGTGTTCAGCAACATCCACCTTTCCAGCTCCCCTACGGACAGTCTGGCTACCAATAGTGCTTCGGCTGCCGTGCATCAAGATCCTCTGGCGGGGTGACCGGCCTGGCTGCCTCCTCAAGGGAAACCGGTGTACGGTCCAGAGTTTCCACCACCCAGACGTAACAAATGTCATGCTCTCCATTTTTCTTTTGCTTTCTTGTTTGCTCACATTTAAGAATTGTCCCACTTGTTTTTAAACTGGGTACTACAGTGCCATAGAGAGTTCAGTGTTAAGTCTAAAAAATGCTTTCCATATACTGTAGGTAATAAAAGTCAGGGAAAGCTTGATTTAGAGTTACCACCTCACTCCCCATGCTACTGTAGAAGTCACCTTGGAAGGGTACGGTGATCTGGCAGCAGGAGGCAATCTGATTGCACCAGATAGGGTGACTATAAATGAGAAATATATAGTCACTTTCCGATCCCAGGGTGGAGGTCACTTTGATATATCCTTGTGTATATGTGCATGCCACATACCAAAATTACATTGCCTATGCTTTGCAATTCACTATTTCTACTGGAGAGTCAATGGCAAGATGAAAAGAGACAACTAGAGGCAATAAAAACGGTATGGAACATGGCAAAGAAATCAGAACTATCAGCAAGAAAAAACATTGTACATGCTTGGCTTGTCCATACTTTATTCTTGAACAATGTATATATGTGCATGCTTGTCTTGAGTTAATCAGGACTTCTTTGGTTCTTTTGAAAAATATATACAGTCAGTAATACGTTTTGGGATACTTTGAGGAAACTTTTTTTTATAGGAAAAACCTTTTGATAAAAAATATTATATATATACAATATCTATATATATAATTGCCTTATTCTGTCTGTCTGTCTGTCTGTCTGTCTGTCTATCTGTCTGTCTGTCTGTCTGTCATGCTCCAAAATTGTGTCCTTACGGTGACACAAAGCTGATTGGCCGCTGGGCTCGCCATGGCCCCGCCCCCCCACACGGATTGGCCGCTCGCCCAGGCTGCGCCCCCACACGGATTGGCCAGCCGCTCGCCCAGGCTCCGCCCCCCCCACAGATTGGCCTCTAGCCCCGGCACCCTGCAGGCATTGGCAATTCAGCCACGCCACGCCCCGCCCCCCTCACGCAATGCACGTTAGCTCTGGCCCCACCCCCTCCCTCCCCCCGCGCATTTCTCTAACTGACACGGCTGTCACGGAGGTGAGTACTGTACTCCCTATCCCCCCCCAAACCCCCCCCCCCCCCCGGCCCCCGCTCCCAAAGGGGTGGTGTGGATACTCGCATGGTTACAAGCGCTGTCACGGAGGTGAGTACTGTACTCCCTCCCCCTCCCCCGGCCCCCGCTCCCACGGCAGTGGTGGGAGTGGTGTGGATACGTTGGTAACCATGCTCGCATGGTTACAAGCCCATCAAGGTCCTGCTGCGCCGGAAGGTCCACACGCACACACACAAACATACACACACATCAGATCACACTTACACTCACTCTCATACACACCTCACACACACCTCACATCGCATCCACATACTCACGACATCCTGGGATATCGCTTGCTTCTCGGCGGCGAAAATGTGCTGTTGTGATCTTCCAGGACCTGACGGAGGATCACATGGCCAGAAGCATGTGATATCCCCGGATGTTGTGAGTATGAGCGCGTAAGTACGATATCGTCAGTGTCTGTGTGTGTGAGTGGATGCGATCGGGTGTGTGTGAGTGGATGCGATCGGGTGTGTGTGAGTGGATGCGATCGGGTGTGTGTGAGTGGATGCGATCGCGTGTGTGTGAGTGGATGCGATCGGGTGTGTGTGTGAGTGGATGCGATCGGGTGTGTGTGTGAGTGGATGCGATCGGGTGTGTGTGTGAGTAGATGCGATCGGGTGTGTGTGTGAGTGGATGCGATCGGGTGTGTGTGTGAGTGCATGCGATCGGGTGTGTGAGTGTCGGCAGAGGAGCAGGGCGTGCTGGAGGAGGCTGGGAGCAGAGAGGCTGATCATGGGGAAGAGGGAAATGCTGATGCTGAAGGAGGCTGGGATGGGAAAGCTGGGAAGAAGGAGGCTGGGAGGAGAGAGGCTGATCCTATGGAAGGCTGGGGAGAGGAGGCTGATGCTGAGGGAGGCTGGAAGGAGAGAGGCTGATGCTGAGGGAGGCTGGGACGAGGGAGGCTGATGCTTAGGGAAGCTGATGCTGGAGGAGGCTGGAAGAACAGAGGCTGATGCTGGTGGAGGCTGATGCTTGGAGAGGCTGATGCTGGGGGAGACTGGGACAGGAAGGCTGATGCTGAGGGAGGCTGGGAGGGGGAGGCTGGGAGGAAGGAAGCTGGGAGGAGAGAGGCTGATCCTTGGGAAGGCTGGGAAAGGGAGGCTGATGCTGAGGGAGGCTGGAAGGAGAGAGCCTGATGCTAGGGACAGAGACGCTGATGCTGGGAGGAGAGAGGCTGATGCTGCGGGCAGAGAGGCTGATGATGCGGGTAGAGAGGCTGATGCTGGCGCAGCATGGCGGATGGAGCACGTTTGGTAATGCGCAGCATGGCGGATGGAGCACGTTTGGGAGTGCGCAGCATGGCGGATGGAGTACGTTTGGGAGTGCGCAGCATGGCGGATGGAGCACGTTTAGGAGTGCGCAGCATGGCGGATAGAGCACGTTTGGGAGTGCGCAGCATGGCGGATGCAGCACGATGGCGAGTGCGGAATATGGCGGATGGAGCATGTTTGGGAGTGCGCAGCATGGCGGATGGACCACGTTTGGGAGTGCGCAGCATGGCGGATGGAGCACGTTTGAGAGTGCGCAGCATGGGAGATGGAGCACGATGGGGGGTGCGCAGCATAGGGGATGGAGCACGATAGGGAGTGCACTGCATGGGGGATGGAGCACGATGAGGAGTGCCCAGCATGGCGGATGGAGCACGTTTAGGAGTGCGCAGCATGGCGGATGGAGCACGTTTGGGAGTGCGCGGCATGGCGGATGGAGCACGTTTGGGAGTGCGCAGCATGGATGATGGAGCACGATGGGGGGTGCGCAGCATAGGGGATAGAGCACGATGGGGAGTGCGCTGCATGGGGCATGGAGCACGATAGGGAGTGTGGAGTATGGCGGATGGAGCACGTTTGGGAGTGCGCAGCATGGTGGATGGAGCACATTTGGGAGTGCGCAGCATGGCGGATGGAGCACGTTTAGGAGTGCGCAGCATGGGAGATGGAGCACGATGGGGAGTGCGCAGCGTGGCGGATGGAGCACGATGGAGAGTGCGCAGCATGGGGAATGGAGCACGATGGGGAGTGCGCAGCATGGCGGATGGAGCACGTTTGGGAGTGCGCAGCATGGCGGATGGAGCACGTTTGGCAGTGCGCAGGATGGGAGATGTAGCACGATGGGGGGTGCGCAGCATAAGGGATGGAGCACGATGGAGAGTGCACACCTCTCCCCAACACACACACACGCGCGCGCGCGCACTGCACAACACACCACACACACACACTGGAAACCACAAACAACTGCCCTACACAGACACCCACACACAGACAACGCTGCACACACAAATATACGCACATACCGCACATATATATAACAAAAATCATACATGAACTACACAATACGTAAATTCTAGAATACCCGATGCGTAGAATCGGGCCACCTTCTAGTATATATATATATATATATATATATAGATAGATAGATAGATAGACAGATAGATGTTTTTTAGTGTATCATGATTATTATTGTGTGAGAACTAATTTAAAGATTCTGATAAGTCATAACAATTTAATACTTTGGTGTCACAAATCAAAATCGTACAGATAAAAGCTGTGATCTCTGCCATTCAATCTAAAAGTGTAAGTAAGCATCAAGCAAGTTATAGGGGAGGCGAGATACAATGTCTGACTTAAGTACAGTTTCCTTTCCACGTGACTGAGAAAGACAAGGGCACTTGATGCGTAACTGAAGTTTGTTTCTAATGAGACAATCTCTGCCTGTTCCTGAGGGATGACAGAACCCGGCTCATCACACACCATTTTTAGAAGAAGTTCAGTTGTAGGAGAATAACAGAAAAATTAAATTGAAAAAATATGATATGTCTTGAATAATTAAGAAAATGCAAAAATACTAAATAGGATTTTTCTCCTTCCCCCGACCAAAAAAAGAAAAACAGTTACACTCTTAATTCTATTTTCATGAATAAGTCAATGCCCTCTTAAAACTCTTTAGTTATTACTATACTCATGTGCCTACCCCTTTCCTTACCCTTTCTTTTAATTTCTCTTGATTTCAAATATTCCAGGATTAATGTTGTAAAATGAGAAAGCTACTCGAAATATTACGGCATTCGGGTTACTCATTACATTGAGAGTATTTCCCATTGGCTTGCATTGCACGCATTATTCGGAACAAATATGCGAGTATGAGACAGTAATCGTTACGAGTATCGTGAATCCGAGTATTTCAAAACTCGGTTAGCATTAATTACTATATAAATGAAATTATCTAACAGTACTAAAAGGTAAATATAGCCCAATATCTTCTTGCTTTTGGGATTTTTTTTCATTAGTTCTACTGGACAATATTTAGAGGTTGTTCCAAAATAACCCAGATAAACTACTCAGTATTTAACTCAGTATTCATATTCATAACAGCTCTGAAATTAGTATTCAGGTTCATTCAAAAGTCCGATTTTTGCAAATGAGTGCTATCCGTGTTTTTCACTGACTGCATTCGCACCTGGTGTAGTCCATGATTTTTTGCTGATTATGCACACCGCAGGAAATTATATAGACTTGTCCAATTTTGATCCAAGTGTCCAATCCAAATTGACAATGCAAGTATATATGGGTCTGTAAAAATATCAGAGCAGAGTCGGATGGCAGCTGTGTGTGAAATAACTTTCATGGACTGACTAATGTCAAGGAAGGTGTATAACAGGTGCCCAGGGAAGACAGGGTAACCTATGGAGACCCTAAAGCTGGTGTCCCTGAGTACACCCTCACACTCGGAGGTACCCTTAAGGTAGGACGATCCGGGCTCCCTACCTGGCCCTGACTCCTGTCCTGACCCTGATGACAAGTTCACACCACACCCACCATCCAGGGGACTGGCCAGGACAGAGATTCACAAAACCCCTAAAACATGAACTACATACAGGGGTAAAATAAAACATCATGCACACCTAAAACCTGCAAGGAAAAACCAAGGATGAACAGGTAAAGGATAACAAGGGAAAGGAGGTAGAACAAAAATAAAACAACTTGCAACAAACTTCAGCAGATAGCAACAGCAGCAACAACCACATTCTCTCTGTTCCCAGGTTAGCTCCTAACTGAATAGAATAACCCCCACCAAGTCCAGAGGGCAGAAAGCTTAAACCCCGGCTGGAAGATGATTTACTGCTGCCAGCTGAGCAAGTCTGCTTCCAGAGAAGGAATTAACCCTTAATGTGCTCAAAGAAAAAACTACATTTAAAGTGCATGGTCCCGGATGAGCCTGTCCCTATACACATGATAAATAAATGAAGAAGGTGGAGAAACTTTTTTCTTTCTCTCCACCTCTGAGAAAAACGGATCCCACTCTGATCAAACTCTGAACAAAAAGTCTACTTAGCAGATCAGACTGTTTTCCTTATGAAGAGAACTCTGATTTTAAGAGACTCAGTGAATTGATCAACTGATCACTATGGATGTGTCGCGGGCGGGGAGGAGGGTGTCAGCACACCGCGCTCACCCCTTCTGCTCGGGTCCGGCTGCTCAGTGGTGGCTCGAGCCGTAGGCCGGATCCCGGGGGTTTTCCTCGAGCGGCACTCCTCGCCCGTGAGTGAAAGGGGGGTTTGGGATGTTGGGATAATGTCCGTGACGCCACCCACGGTTGTGGTGATGTGTAGCACCACCGCTGCTTAATGCGGGGATCCCGGGGATGGTGATGGGGAGCAGCCAGGTGTTGTGTTGCCCCTCCGTGGGTAGGGGTTGGTGATCCCGGGGCCCGGTGATGGCTTGGGAGGTGCAGGGCTTGGTGGGCGCAGGGACGCGGGGACAGCGCTGTGCCTTGCGGCACTGTGGTACTCACTCAGCCTGAGACGTGACACAGTTTGTACGGTAAACCAAACGGCTGGTAGGACGGTCCCACAGACGGCTGCTTTGCTTCCCCGGCAGGTGACGGTGATGTCTCTCTTCCCTGCACCTGTATGTACGGATGGTTGCGATGGGTCCCCACCGGTAACCCGCTCCCCGGCTTCAAGCTGGACCGGAGGAGCACTACACTTTGCCCGCAGGCGCTGGCCCTCAGAGACTGGTGCCCTGGCGGTGGCGGTGCCTCTGTTGTACGGGTTGGGCTGTTGCCTTCAATCGGGACTTGGTTGTTGGGGGAATCTACGTCCCCTTCACTGACGGATTCGGCAAATTTGGCGACTCCTAGCCTTGCCGGGGTCCGAGAGGCCCCTGCCCTGGTGCTGACTGTCCTTCGGAACACTGCTCCAGACCACCGGGCACACAGCCAACGGGGTCCTTCCAGGAACTTCCAAACGGTCCCCCTCCGGACTGTCACCGCCGTCGCTGACCTTGCTGTTCTGGCCCTACACAAAGCTGGGCTCTCAGGCTTGGCACACTCTCTGCTCTGTCACCACTTCTTGCTTTCCTCCTTTACTACTCTTCTTTCCTCCACTTTCCACTTGCTGTTTACTTTAGCCCTGCCTGGGCTACTCCTCCACTCCTTCCACTTCCTCCTCCCTGACTAGACTGCCTGGTTTCCCCCGCCTCCAGAGCTGTGATCTCCTTGGTGGACGGAGCCAACCGCCTGGCCCACCCCCTGGTGTGAATCATCAGCCTCTGGAGGAAGGCAACAAGGATTTTTGGTTCAGCTTGGGTGTGCCTACCTGGGGTGTGGGGTGTGGTGGTGTTGTGACCTGTGACCCCTGGCTTGCCCAGGGCGACACATTCCCCTTTAGCAAAATGCAGACCGTCCGCGGGCTGCCGTCCTACACCGGTTTTATTTTTCTGTAAAAAGGGGATAACAGGGTTAAACAACATGCATAACATTTTTAAATTCTTCCCAAGACGGGAGGCACATTTCTTAAACGTTGCAACGGTTTACGGTTACGGTTTCCGCTCTCTCCCACCCAAGTAACCTGGCCCTGATGCTGCCCCTAAAACCCAGGCAGCACCCCTTGACCCACAGTCCAGCACACGGTACCCGAGCGGGATCTGTCCTTCCCTCCAGAGGGTAGCCACCGGTTCCTTTGGCGGCTGGGCCCTGGCCTGCTCTGCTCAGGGCCCTCAATCCAACCTGCCTCTCCGGAGGTGGCACTGCGGAAACGGTAACGGTAACCAACATATTTAAAAGCCACTAACGTCTGTGGTTGCCCTGCAAGTTCACGGGCTTGTCCATGGATAGTTCCCATGCATTTTTAAACGGTCCCCACGGGGACAACGGTGCCGGCTCCAGCCGGTTGCAAATCACACGGTGAATCAGGTGAACTTCGGATCATTTTCATTTATCATTTTCAACTTTCAAAACTTTGCAAACAAACAGGTGGTCCCAACGGGGACAGTGCTGCGGGCATCCATTGCCCTACTCCGGCCCTTCAAGCGCTGGGGTCACTGGCAAGGGGTAGAGGTCTGCACTCGCTCGGGCCTCCGGGCCCCTCCTGAGTTTAGCGTCCAGTGCGAACCATCCTCGCTCCCCAAAGTGTCGGGTGTATTGCACAATGTCTCCCGGCATCAGGTTGCGGCCGGGATGTTCTTCGGGCAGGTGGGCATGCACATCCCGCCGGGCTACAAACACCTCGGCCTCCAGGCCCGGCTCGTATATGAACCCGTAGCCCCGGCGGACATCAAACCGCCTCACCTGCCCCTCGTACAACGGTCCCCGGACACGAGAGGTTGCCTGCCGGAGATGCTCCTTGTCCCGGATCGCTCTGGCCACCAGCTCGGCCTTCTTCCGCTCCCTCTCGGCGATCTCCAGGCCCAGCGGTACCGGCTCCCTATCCCAGTACGGCGCTGCCGCCAGCGCCGGCGCACGGGTCGGGCCCCGTAGGACATCCTGGACATTACCCACTGTCAGGACCACGGGTGGCATGTCCCGCGGTGTCTTGGCCTTGGGCGCTGCCTTACAGCAACAACCCGGCGCGACCTCAGCCGAGGTGTGGGGGATGGGCATAGGGGCTTTCCGCTGCCGGGCCTTCGGCTCGGAACGGGTCATCGGCTCCGGCTCGGGGAGTTTTTCAAGGGATGCCTCCGGTTCTACTTTCGGTGTCTTCCACGGTAACACCTCCGGTGTGCCGCGGGCTCCGGTTACAGGTCGGCCCGCTTGGGCGGGGACGCTGGGTACTGCTACCGGTTGCGGTGGTAGCAGGCCTAGTGACGGGGTCACGGCCTCCGGGACGGGTGGCGAGGGAGGCAGCGAAGGGAGAGGGCTTGGACCGGGCCCCACAGCCGCGATGACCGGCCCCTCAAGGGCGTCGGGACGTGGGTCACTCACCCTCCCTTTCTCCGCTTCCTCCTTGCGTCTCCGCACGGTGGCTACAACGTCCGCCATGTCGCCCTCCCACTCCTCCATGAAGAGCTGCATCCTGACCTGCAGCCTTTGGTAGAGCTGCGCGGTTCAGATCTCCACCCACGCCGCGGTTCCAGGCGCGGGGGCTACGGTGTCACGGGACGGCATCCACATGATGGCTGGTTCGTTTGCTTCCAGGAACGGTTTGTTTGCAGAGTCCTGGCGTCCCTGCTTTTATAGCTGCAGCTACATGCGGCCGGCCGCAATCGCGTCCCCCTTAGCTCTTTTCGGCCCCCCCTCTCTCGGGGCGGGGTTCTGGCCTTCGCGCCTCTACTGCTCGAGAAGACGCTCGAGCGGGAACTTTTCGCGCCAAAGATGGCGGCTTCTGCAATTTTTCTGCCGGATACCTCCGGCGGTAACAAGGCGCACCTCTACCAGACGGCAGAGCGGTAAGATCCTGTTCGTGACGCCAAGTTGTCGCGGGCGGGGAGGAGGATGTCAGCACACCGCGCTCACCCCTTCTGCTCGGGTCCGGCTGCTCAGTGGTGGCTCGAGCCGTAGGCCGGATCCCGGGGGTTTTCCTCGAGCGGCACTCCTCGCCCGTGAGTGAAAGGGGGGTTTGGGATGTTGGGATAATGTCCGTGACGCCACCCACGGTTGTGGTGATGTGTAGCACCACCGCTGCTTAATGCGGGGATCCTGGGGATGGTGATGGGGAGCAGCCAGGTGTTGTGTTGCCCCTCCGTGGGTAGGGGTTGGTGATCCCGGGGCCCGGTGATGGCTTGGGAGGTGCAGGGCTTGGTGGGCGCAGGGACGCGGGGACAGCGCTGTGCCTTGCGGCACTGTGGTACTCACTCAGCCTGAGACGTGACACAGTTTGTACGGTAAACCAAACGGCTGGTAGGACGGTCCCACAGACGGCTGCTTTGCTTCCCCGGCAGGTGACGGTGATGTCTCTCTTCCCTGCACCTGTATGTACAGATGGTTGCGATGGGTCCCCACCGGTAACCCGCTCCCCGGCTTCAAGCTGGACCGGAGGAGCACTACACTTTGCCCGCAGGCGCTGGCCCTCAGAGACTGGTGCCCTGGCGGTGGCGGTGCCTCTGTTGTACGGGTTGGGCTGTTGCCTTCAATCGGGACTTGGTTGTTGGGGGAATCTACGTCCCCTTCACTGACGGATTCGGCAAATTTGGCGACTCCTAGCCTTGCCGGGGTCCGAGAGGCCCCTGCCCTGGTGCTGACTGTCCTTCGGAACACTGCTCCAGACCACCGGGCACACAGCCAACGGGGTCCTTCCAGGAACTTCCAAACGGTCCCCCTCCGGACAGTCACCGCCGTCGCTGACCTTGCTGTTCTGGCCCTACACAAAGCTGGGCTCTCAGGCTTGGCACACTCTCTGCTCTGTCACCACTTCTTGCTTTCCTCCTTTACTACTCTTCTTTCCTCCCCTTTCCACTTGCTGTTTACTTTAGCCCTGCCTGGGCTACTCCTCCACTCCTTCCACTTCCTCCTCCCTGACTAGACTGCCTGGTTTCCCCCACCTCCAGAGCTGTGATCTCCTTGGTGGGCGGAGCCAACCGCCTGGCCCACCCCCTGGTGTGAATCATCAGCCTCTGGAGGAAGGCAACAAGGATTTTTGGTTCAGCTTGGGTGTGCCTACCTGGGGTGTGGGGTGTGGTGGTGTTGTGACCTGTGACCCCTGGCTTGTCCAGGGCGACACAGATGCAACTCCTGGAAAATTTGGTGATCATTGTAGTTAATCCATTTATAGTAAAAATATAACATCAGCTATTCCTGAAACACAGAATGTAGTTGAAATGGAATAAGGGCAAAAAAGTCAATGGCCCTGATTCAACATTTATTATTGAATTAACTTTTCTTTTTTTGTCTTGTCATACTCTCTAATGTATGTTGTGCCAAATTCATTTGAATTGCTACACATTTAATAAGTTTGTTGCAAATCAAAAATTCTCTCTATTTTTTACTTTAACATTTTTTTGCAACTTTTTTAGCATCAAAAGTTGAATAATGTGGCAACTTTAAAAATCTAACAGAAATCTTACTCCAGGCAGGGAATGGAGTGAGATGCGCCAAAAAGTAACCCCTTCACGACCGAGGACATACAGGTACGGCCTAAATCATGAAGGGGAATCACCGCCGGCTGCTGCAGTGAGCCAGCGGTGATCCCCGCTTGTCAGCTGATTTAAACAGCAGACATGTGTGCCTCACAGGAACAGGTAGATCCACCCACACCTGTTAAGCCCTTAAATTGCGCTGTCAAAATGTGACAGCGAAAATTAAATACCCAAAGCTAGTAACGCGCACTTACCCGCTGCCATTGCAAGACCCATGAAGTGGTAATGAGTAGCCGATGGTTGCCATGGTAGCACAGGGTCATGTGATGACTCCTGTGCTATTATGACTCACTTCCTGTAACAACTGGCAGAGTGCTGCCTGTTACAGAAGATAAGCTTTTCTGTGATCTGTGCTGTGCAGCTCTGATTTACAGAAATGAATGGGTGATCAGACTGCTGATCCTTATAGCCCCCTAGGGAAACTAGTAAAATAAAAAAAGTAAAAAAAAAAAAACTTTTAAAAATAAAACCTAAAAATGTAAATTACCCCCATTTGCCCCATTGAAAACTAAATGGTTAAAAAAATAACACATTTGGTATCGCCACGTTCAGAAATTCCAAATCAAAATATAAAATCAATTAACCTGATCGGTAAATGGAGGAGCAGCAAAAAATTCCAAACGCCAAAATTACATTTTTTGGTCATCGCAAATTTTGCACAAAATGCAATAACAGGCAATCAAAATGTTGCATCAACGCAAAAATAATATAATTAAAAACATCAGTTCGAGACGCAAAAAAATAAGCCATCACTGAGTCTCAAATCCCAAAAAATGAGCATTCCAGGGTTCACGGAAAATGGCACAAAAAGTACGCATTTTTAAGACAAACTTCAGAAATTGTTTTTTATCTCCTTAGATAAAAGTAAACCTTTACATGTTTGGTGTCAACGAACTTGTACTGACTTGAAACATAACACCAACAAATCAGTTTTACTATACAGTGAACATGGTGAATAAAATATCCCAAAAGCCATCATGCAATTGCACTTTATTTGCAATTTTTCCGCACTTGGAACTTTTTGCTGTTTTCCAGTACACTGTATGGTAAAATGTATGATTTAATTTAAAAGTACAACTCGTCCCGCAAAAACCAAGCCCTTATATGACAAGATTGACGGAAAAATAATAAAACTACGGCTCTTAGAAGAAGGGGAGCAAAAAAAATTAAAAATGGAAAATCGCCCGGGCGTTACGGAGTTATAGTTAAAATGGGAAATTTACTAAAAGTCACGTTTCATGAATCTGTCTGAAACATCTGGATAATAATTACCAAATATATGTCACACAAGGGATATAACGAAATGTTCAATGGTGATTTGCAAACAGTCCTCTGATGGGTGTGGGGCAATATTAATCAGCCCCCCTTCCTGACGTCCGACACCACACACCCCTGATGAAGGCCTCATGCCGAAACACGTAGTGGGTCTGGTGTTGGCACGGCATTGGGACATGCCCTCAAGTAAAACACTTGTTCAAATACATATATATATATATATATATATATATATATATATATATATATATATAATACTCTCATATACTATTGTGTTTTGCCTATTCATTGCTCCCTGTTATCACCTTTTGACACATCAATACCCTGTAAGCTATTTTCTTGTTTACTATCATCATGCACTTTATTGACATCTATATTTAGGTGTCGTTGTTCATCAATTCGCACCTTATTGCTATCATTGACATCCATTTATAATTTGCAATTTATTTAAACTTGCACTTAATTAGCCCTATTTTGGTGCTGTCTTTCTATATAATTTTTTATATTTTATATTATACAGCTATTGTATATTGAGATTCATTTATATTTTAAGATTACATTTTTATAAGTTCAAATTTGTGTCTTGTGCATGTGTCATCTTTTGTTATTTGTGCAATTGCTAATTTATTATCGCTGCTATACGGGTAGAGATACTATTCATGGATATGTATTGTTTTTTATTTTTTTCGCTGTATCTCATATATCGTAATTATTGGTATTTATTAATATTGGCTGTACTCCTTTTTGCATAATGTTTTGTTTTTTTTTGACATTATATATTTATTGGAGTACACAGTACCATTTTTTGAGATATATATTTATTGAGCTTTTTTAGATATTCTGCTTCTTGTCCCTTGCCGTGCCATTTTGGGGTGCATTTAGCACTATCTTCATCACTTTTCATCTTGTTTTTAATTATTCATTAAAAAACTTTCACTTTTATATTTTGGATTCTTGTATTGGCTATTTTTTGGTTTGTAGGGGTATAAATATCTGGATAAGTAAAGTTGTTGAAGAAAAATTCTAAAGACTAAAGGCCCCATTACATGTAATGACATCGCTAACGAGATATCACTGGGGTCACGGAATTCGTGACGCACATCCGGCGTCGTTAGCAACGTCGTTGCTTGTGACACCTATGAAAACCGCTAACGATTAGAAAAACGGCAAAAAAAATCGTTGATCGTTGACACGCCGTTCCTTTCCCAAATATCGTTGCTCATTTTGGACGTAGGTTGTTCGTCGTTCCTGAGGCAGCACACATCGCTACATGTGACAGCCCGGAAACAATGAACAACAGCGTTCCTGCGTCCTCCGGCAACGAGGTGGGAGTGACGTTAATGCGACTGCTCTCCGCCCCTCCACTTCTATTGGTGGCCCGCTGTGTGATGTCACTGTGATGCCGCACGAATCTCCCCCTTAAAAAAGAGTTTGTTCGCCGGCCACAGCGACGTTGCTAGGAAGGCATGTGCGTGTGACACGTACTAGCGATATTGTTCGCCACGAGCAGCAACTTGCCCGTGATGCACAAACGACGGGAGTGGGTGCGATCGCTAATGACATCGCTAGCGAAAAGAGGCCTTAAGAAATTAAGACATCTTACAAAATGGTTCAAAACGTATAGAGAATAAGGCATAAAGACTAAAGTCAATAAATAGGAGGAAATTACTCCAGAAAATTGGAGAAACCGCAATAGTGAATCAAGAACCACATGTTCAGAACAATGAATATTTCGTACTTCTTTAAAAAAACATATTTAAGGTTTTTTTTGTCTCATATACAGTCTTCCCTATATGTACAGTGATACAAATATATAGTCTAGGTGTGAAAATTTTAAAGGATCATTTTCTACCTTTAGGAAAAAGGAATTGCAGTAAGCTCCTGCTGTGAACACTGTAGGGAAAGAAACATATCACACTGAAAGCGAGATCATGGCCTTCAGAACACCAGGCACAACAGGTGAAATGTATTTTCCGATCTTGCAACATATAAAGCACAGACTGTTAGAAGCAAAGACTGTCATTATCAATAAACTTAGATTCAGAATAGTTTTCAAGTATGACTATACCCTCTAAAAAGCCCTGTGATCAACCATTTTCAAATAGAGGGATAATTGCAGCAACTAGAACTTGTCCTATTCCTCGGAAAATGAGTACTGTAAGTAATAATGTACAGCTGTTCTATGAAAACTGGCAAATATGTTTTTTGTAATTATATTATTTCTTAGTTTGTCACCATGAAATGACATGGAAGAAAAAATATAAATATATGGAGAAATCTTCTGATGCTACCACCGCTTGGAAGATAATCCATGATCCTTGAAACGGTATAAATCCTCGTTAATTCTAAATAAATATAAAACTGGTTTACATAAAGTGCTCAAAACAATTTTGATCTCTAAAGAGGAGTCTTCAATTTTATACACTGGGTCCAGAATTATTAAGCAAGTGAGTAATTTGATGATATCTTCCTTTTAATGTTATATTTTCCAACACCATCTGTAAAAGCTTGAAGTCTTATTGGTTTCAAGTAGATAATGTTATGTGTATTTGTGTAACGAGGGATCATTTGATCAAGGGATATACTTATTAGCAAGTTGTGCCAACTTATTGGGCAGCTTGTTTTCCTCAGATAAAATGGGCCAAAAAATAAATAACTGACTGAAAAGTCAAAAAAATGGTTAAAAGATTTTAGGTGGCTTGATGTTATTTACAATTCCAGATTATGGCTCCAAAAGTGCGCACTGGAAGCTTCAGTTGTTTAGAAATTCTTCTGTAACCAATGCCATCAGTATATTTTACATAATTGGTTGGAAAGGTCTTGAGACAGCTCACTGGTTTTACCCACCATGAGATATTTCTTGTGTGGCAACTTGGAAATGAGACACCTTTTAAAGTGCCATCCGTTGGACCAGCTGATAATATTTTTTACTAAGTGGCAGGATTGCTTTCTAATTACTGATAAATCTCAGCTGGTGTCATGACGTTCATTGGCTATTTGCACCTCTTCTGCTTTTTCATGTATTAAATACCTTTCCCCGTGTCATTACTCATATTACACATCACTAAATTTATGGACATCTATGGTTTGATGTCTTTGCCTATGTGGATTGTATAGGTTGTTACCAACATCTGTTGAGACTATGATGTCAATAGAACCTTTAGAAATACATTTAGCAAATTTTTGATGTGTCCAATACTTATTTCATACACTTTGTGTACCATATGTTTTGCTTTTTTGCCCCAAATTTAGAAATAAAAAAGGTAAAAAATAAGGGGTCAGATTTATACTCCGGTGGTATCGGAGGGGGGCGACAGTGGTGGGGAGTGGGGTCACAGAAGGCAGGGCGGTGCTGTTGTAGAGATGCTGCAGGTGCTGTGGTGGGGGTTGTGCTGGCTGCAATGGGGACTGGGCTGGCTGCAGGTGCTGTGCTGGCTGTGTAGAGCGGGGCGGTGCGGCGGGTGTCACAGGTGCTCTGTTGGAGATGCGGGCTTCAAAGACATGGTGCCCATAGCCGGCACGTGTGCAGATTGAGCTCATGGCTCAATGACAAGCTGAGATCTCATCTCACTGCCGGGTGCCATTTTCCTTTAGTCCACTGATGGGAGATCAGTGGTCCAGAGGCGCCGCGTGCGCAGATGAGATCTTGAACTGCAAGCTCAATCTGCGCATGCGCCATTGCTAACTCTGGGCATTATTTTGAGGCCCACACCGCTGACAGAGCATCTGACATGCCCCATCATCCTACACCACACAGCTCCCACTGCAGCCAGCACAGCCACCATCGCAGCCAGCATAGCACCCCACAGTTAGTACAGCGCCCATTTTCCACCTTTTGTTAAGCTACATTCGCATTATAAGTCGCATCCCTCATTTTGCTCCCAAATTTTTGGGAGGAAAAGTGCATTTTATAATCTGAAAAATATAGTATATAAATACATGAATGAAATTCTAAAAGAGTCAGTCATATCTGGTTATTTTTGATTGTTTAGCTGTATAGAATAGTGTCATATTTGCTGTTTTGTTTTATACGGAGGCATCTAACAAGCATAGCAGACATTCAATATGCATTTTTTCGCCAGTGAGTCTATGCCCCATATACCTGTTTTCCACTGTAAGCTTATACAGTTGCATTTATCGTAAAAAGACGTCAGGACTCCTGAAGTACAACATAACAGCAAAGTGCATGCCCCTAATCCTTACCTCTGATAGGGATCGGATTCTTGTCTTCCTTGTGATTTGGACAGTCCTCTGTATATAAAAGGCACTTTACACGCAGCAACATCGCTAGCGATGTCACTGCCGATCGCACCCGCCCCCGTCATTTGTGCGTCACGGGCAAATCGCTGCCTAGCGACGTCGCTGTGGCCGGTGAACAGCCTCTTTTCTGAGGGGGCAGTTCGTGCGCCATCACAGCGACATCACACGGTGGGCGTCCAATAGAAGTGGAGGGGGGAGTGCAGCAGCATGAAAGACACCTCGTTGCCGGATGATGCAGGTACGGTGTTGTTCGTTGTTCCTGGGGTGTCACACGTAGCGATGTGTGCTGCCTCAGGAACGACTAACAACCTGCGTCCAAAAGCAGCAACGATATTTGGGAAAGGAATGACAAGTCAACGATCAACGATTAGGTGAGTATTTTTGATCGTTATTGGTGGCTCGTAGCTGTTAGATGCAACGATGTCGCTAACAACGCCGGATGTGCGTCACGAATTCCATGACGCCGACGACATATCGTTAGATATGTCGTTGCGTTTAAAGCCCCCTTAAGACTTTAACACAAGTTACAATTTTTTCTGTGCAATTTTAGAACCTAAAACCAGAGCAAACCTATTAAATAATAATGATCCCGAATGCTTTTCCTTAGGCCTCCGACACACATCCGTGCCGCTGGTATGTGTTTGGCAGTTTTTTCACGTACTGGCGGCACGGACACACGTGGACCTATGTTTTCACTATTGTATGGACACACGTAAGTATTTTGGAACGGAACGTGTGTCCGTTCCGTACTTACGTGTGTCCGTGATTTTCTCACGCTGAAATGTCCACGTATTCTCCGACAGCACGGGTGTCACACGTCCCACACCCGTACCACACGTATGTAGTGTGGCTGCGGTTCTGTTGACACGCGCCGGAGAACACGTGTCATTAATTTAAAAAAAAAAAAAAAATACTCACCTCCACCAGCCCCGCAGATTCAACCGCTGCAAACTGTTCCTGCCGGCCGCCGCTCGTTATGAGCGTGTAAAGGAGGTGGGCGTGCTGTCCCGGGCGCTTATCTCCGCCCCTCCACTCGGCCTGAAGCAGCGTCAGCGGAGAGTGGGCGGGGCTGGAGCCGAAGATCAGGACCCTGGACAGCAGCGCGGACCACGTGAGTATGTAAATTACCTGTTCTCCATGTGCTATCGTGGATAGCACACAGAGAACACACATGGACCGCACGTACTCAAGACACATACTTACCTCACGCAACACGCAGGGAAAATAAGTGTCTCGCGGCACGTGCATGTTTTTAAAGGATGTGTGTTTCAGGCCTTATATTGTGTCAAAGCTGAGCACTTTAATTTGACTAATACGTATAACGCAGAGTAACCTAGTGTCCTTTGTGCTAAATGAATTATGAAAGATTGTGAAATATTCAATGGATTCACCTTTAATGACATAACGAGTGTATTAATTAGCATGTTGTGCAATTTTATAGATCTCAAAATGGGCAATCTGAAGAATTGAAGGCTTGATATATGTCTAAATAAAAGGGCAAAGTATAACTCAGACTGAACCCAGTGGTATACTCGTACAGTGCCTACAAGTAGTATTCAACCCCCTTCAGATTTAGCAGGTTTACACATTCAGAATTATCTTGGCATTGTGACATTTGGACTGTAGATCAGCCTGGAAGTGTGAAATGCACTGCAGCAAAAAAGAATGTTATTTCTTTTTTTATTTTTTTTTTTTAAATTGTGAAAAGTTTATTCAGAGGGTCATTTATTATTCAACCCCTCAAACCACCAGAATTCTGTTTGGTTCCCCTAAAGTATTAAGAAGTATTTCAGGCACAAAGAACAATGAGCTTCACATGTTTGGATTAATTATCTCTTTTTCCAGAATTTTCTGACTAATTAAGACCCTCCCCAAACTTGTGAACAGCACTCATACTTGGTCAACATGGGAAAGACAAAGGTGCATTCCAAGGCCATCAGAGACAAGATCATGGAGGGTCACAAGGCTGGCAAGGGGTACAAAACCCTTTCCAAGGAGTTGGGCCTACCTGTCTCCACTGTTGGGAGCATCATCCGGAAGTGCAAGGCTTATGAAACTACTGTTAGCCTTCCACGGCCTGGACAGCCTTTGAACGTTTCCACCCGTGCCGAGGCCAGGCTTGTCCGAAGAGTCAAGGCTAACCCAAGGACAACAAGGAAGGAGCTCCGGGAAGATCTCATGGCAGTGGGGACATTGGTTTCAGTCAATACCATAAGTAACGTACTCCACCGCAATGGTCTCCGTTCCAGATGAGCCCGTAAGGTACCTTTACTTTCAAAGCGTCATGTCAAGGCTCATCTACAGTTTGCTCATGATCACTTGGAGGACTCTGAGACAGATTGGTTCAAGGTTCTCTGGTCTGATGAGACCAAGATCAAGATCTTTGGTGCCAACCACACACGTGACGTTTGGAGACTGGATGGCACTGCAAACGACCCCAAGATTACCATCCCTATAGTCAAGCATGGTGGTGGCAGCATCATGCTGTGGGGCTGTTTCTCAGCCAAGGGGCCTGGCCATCTGGTCCGCATCCATGGGAAGATGGATAGCACGGCCTACCTGGAGATTTTGGCCAAGAACCTCCGCTCCTCCATCAAGGATCTTAAGATGGGTCGTCATTTCATCTTCCAACAAGACAACGACCCAAAGCACACAGCCAAGAAAACCAAGGCCTGGTTCAAGAGGGAAAAAATCAAGGTGTTGCAGTGGCCTAGTCAGTCTCCTGACCTTAACCCAATTGAAAACTTGTGGAAGGAGCTCAAAATTAAAGTCCACATGAGACACCCAAAGAACCTAGATAACTTGGAGAAGATCTGCATGGAGGAGTGGGCCAAGATAACTCCAGAGACCTGTGCCGGCCTGATCAAGTCTTATAAAAGACGATTAGTAGCTGTAATTGCAAACAAGGGTTATTCCACAAAATATTAAACCTAGGGGTTGAATAATAATTGACTCACACTTTTATGTTGAAAATTTATTAAAATTTAACTGAGCGACATAACTTGTTGGTTTGTAAGATTTATGCATCTGTTAATAAATCCTGCTCTTGTTTGAAGTTTGCAGGCTCTAACTTATTTGCATCTTATCAAACCTGCTAAATCTGCAGGGGGTTGAATACTACTTGTAGGCACTGTATACTCTATAGATAGTCCTTACTTGTCACTGTGTAGTGACAACATTGTATCAATTTAATAAGGCAAATGCATAGTGATTGTGATTGATGTATCTTCTCCATTTACGTTTTATCGTTCACCTATATTGTAGCAGTCTTTCATTGCCTGCATGTGACAGAAGTGGTAACATTCTTTGACAGTCGGTTCTAATGAAAGCTAAAAACTGCTGAAATAGGTAAACATATTTTACAAAACAATATCACCGGATATTTCTTTGTATACAACATGATTCATGGATATGACTTTATAACATAAGAAAATTAGCTGTAAAACATTACTATAAAAGCATACATTTAGTGATTTTAATGTGTGAAATTAAAATTTTTAATCTTGATTTAGGAACTAAGTGCTGTCTATTACTTGCAGTGTCAGTGAAGAAAAGGTTTTAACCAGCTCCCCTGTATAGGAACACCTCCCTGTTTTGGAAGCAAGGATAACAGCATTGCATAACATGTATTACACATATAGCAGTATGTCTCATGTTATGGGACTACGTTTAACTCATGGAGGTCTGTACCATATCTAATATGTATTTATCATGTGATCATAATGGTGTCCCAATGGAATGTTTATTTTGTTGTCGGTATATAATATACAAAATTAATTCACAATTTATTATTACTATTTAATGATCAATGCATTATATTTTGTATCAATATACATTTGCAAAGCCCTTACGGGTACTATACTGCCACAGCTTGGTACTAATTTCCCCCTTATTTGGGATCATTTGATTATACCACCTGTGTCATTCATCCCCTAAAGGTTAAAAGTGATCCTCTATGAAACATAAGCTATATGCTCTGACAAAGGACATCTTGTCTGAAACGCGTTGCTTTTCAAGTTGCTCTTATTATTTTGGATCAAGTCCTGTATTTTGGATTTTAATTTTTGGAATAAAAGAAATTGATCTTATGCATTTGAAAGCTGGAGATCTTTTCTATTTCAAATTACTTTCAATTACTTTTAAGGTAAACATCCTATTTATTTCAATGATGAAAAATTGAAGTATCCCTTTACGTCTTCTCAGCAAACGTAGATAGATAGATAGATAGATAGATGGATAAGATGTGACTGGGGGCTACTATACTGTCCCTCACACTAAGGGACCCTAGGCTATCCCTAAAATTTGGATTACCTCTGATAGTGGAGATGCTGGAGTCCCGTGCCTTACCATTCTCCTTACTAGCACTAAACTGTTTCCCCCTCCCCAGGAAAAGAAGGGAAAGGAGTGAATTGGCAACAGAGATAAAGACAAAGAATCTGCCACTCAATGGTATGATAAACAAAAATAGATCCCTTTAATTTGGTTCAAAAAGTTGTAGTGTACAGTATCCTGATGTTTTGGTCTGAACGACCTTCCTCATATATATACTATCATAAGCTCTAGGAGGGGATGGGTAGTCAGCTGAAGGAGGCTTTGTGTTACAGCTCTGTGATCAATACTCAAGTCTGAGATGAGTGCTGCATGCCTGTGGATTGCTGTATTGCTGTGGAGGGTGTCTATACCACTACGAAGTTGGTTCCTATCTGGGCACTAGTCATAACCCCAGGAGTGCCGTATTCCTACTTCGGCAACACATATAAAGACAGACAGGAAAAAAAACCAAAACTCAGACACACTGCAAATTCACAAGACCAAACAGTAACAAACTAAGGAGAAAAGCAAGAGCAGAGAGGTAGCAACAAAATGTCAACAAAGGTTAATACAACAACTACTCACAGCAACAAAGTACTACAGTCACCAGTAAGTCTGGATCACAACACCTCACCAGACCAGTATAGAAAAGATATAGCTGGCATTAATGGAGCATATTTAGGGGGGAGCGAATGTTACTGGCTCCCCCACAGAATCTGATCACAGGAGACTAACAAGCAACCCAGCAAAGATTAACTCTTTCTAGCCTGCCTATAAACTACAGGTCTGTGAGTCAATGCCTGAGTCTGCCTGCCCTCATTACAGACATCAGAGAAGTTAGCAGACAGAATGTCAGAATGTGTAGTCTCCACAGATCCCAACACCGCTATGACAGCTGGCAGTGTTTGTAAAAACCTCCTTGTGACATAGATAGTTAGACAGAAAGACAAGATGTTACTGCCAGAGGGTGAGGGACAAAGGGATCCTATACTGTACTTCATGCTAAGGGACCCTAAGCTATCCTTAATCACCAGATTACCCTTATTGGTGGAGTTGCCAGAGTCCTGTGCCTTACAAATTCTCCTTACTAGGACTCCACTGTTTCCCCCTCCCCAGGAAAGGAAGAGGTAGGAGTGTAATGGCAAGACAGACAGGGTAAAAGCAAAACTCAGACACACTGTAAACTCACAGGAACAAACAGTAAGAAACTAAAGAGAAAAGCAAGAGAAATAAGGCAGCAACAAAAGGAAAACAAGTGTGAACACCCCAACTGCCCACAGCAACAAAGTATTACAACCACCAGTAAGTCTGCATCCCAACAACTCACCAAACCAGTATAAAGAAGCTATAGTTGGCATTAATGGAATAGTTCAGCATATATAGGAGGGGAGCAAATGTGACTCGCTTCCCCACACAGCATGTGATCAATGGAGACTAACAAGCAGCCCAGCAGAGATTAACTCATCCTAGCCTGCATATGAACTACTGGTCTGTGGGTCAATGCGTGAGTCTTGCCTGCACTGATCACAGATGTCAGAAAAGGTAGCAGGCAGAGTGCTAGAATCTATAGTCTCCACAGATGCTGACACCACCATGACAGTTGGCGGTGTTTGTAAAAATCTCCTTCTGACATAGATAGATAGATACAGAGATAGATAGATAGCTAGATAGATAGATAGCTAGATAGATAGATAGATAGATAGATAACAGGGTATTTTCAAGAACTAAATATATTGACTATAGAAGGACAGCTAGATCATTAGATTTCTAAAAACCACTACTATATCACCCAAACTAGAAACTATAAGCTGTGCTCATATTTGTAAATAGAACTTGCTAGTTAATAAATACATTTGATTACAGCAGCCTCTGCACTGATGCAGACAGTGTGATGGATTATTAACTGCTGTAATAGTATATGTAAATCACGACAAGAAACTTTTTTGTTTAGTCTATTTCTCCTAATTCACTTACATGAGTTTTGAAGGGTAAGACTTCACTCAGCTTCTATAAATGAGGCTGTAAGAGCAGGCTGACGTTTGTATTTATATTGAAGGTAAGCTTTATTCAATAATGAAATTATCCCTGGTTTTGCAGACAAAGCGTATTATGCACGTTATAATAAATCACATCAATCTGCTATATCCCTGACAACGTGTATAGGAAGGTATATATATTGTTTTATAGTTGACAACTAATAGCAGTGCCTTTCTTTTAATCTCAGCCTTTATTGTGATGGTGATGAATCACCTCCGTCCTTGTTACAATAATAATTATCAGTCATGTTGGCGAACTCTATCTGGTTCAATTTGTAGAATTTGTCTGCTTGAGGATTATACTTATTAGCTCGGGAAATTGCTTATGTACGGATATGATAGATGGCTCGGCTTTACATGTACTCCGGTTAACACTAGCGTTGAGTTTTCTTTCCTCCATAGATCACAGTGAGGTTTAGCGTCGTTCCTTCCAAGGCATGTTGAATCTAAAATATTCCGGTGACACACCACCAAGAGAGCAGTCACCATCTCCCTTAACTAACTGATTCATTTTCCCTGATGAGGCAGACATATCTGAAATTAGCCTGTTTTCTTGCCAGAATGACCCAGGCTAAGGGAACGAATTACCAGGATAGATGTGCTGTCTAATCCTATTACTGCTCAATGAATGAACAGGATAAATATGGATGCACTCAGACTGGCGCACTAACTCAATCTATGTGTCTCTCGTTTCCTTCAATTTACGGATCTTGTCCTACTTATCTTTTCCTTTGGCTCATCATCTTACTGTATCCTTTTCTATTGTACATCAGTAGACTGAATAATATATGATCATTTTTTTTACGTTAGGGCCATATTAGTATATAAATACATCAATTTTCAATCACACATCACCTTAATAGATATTTGACCAAGGTTTATTCTATGGTTTCTTGCTGATTCCATAACATATAAGTACAGGGATAAGTTTGTATGGATAGCAACAACCAAGAAAAATACTTATCAGCCACTGCACCACTGCACTGCAATTCCTGGTACAGGGAAGGGTATGTTTAGCTGGTCACCGGAAGAGGCAATCCAAAAAAATCCAAGAAAAATCCAGCAATTTCAACGGATAAAAAATTCCAAAACTTTATTTCACATTTTAAAATTCCATGGTTTACACTCCATTAAAAGGCAAACAGATGACACGTTTCGGATCCATCAGATCCTTACTATATGAGTAATGATCTGATGGATCTGAAACGCATCTTCTGTTTCCCTTTTAATAGAGTGTATTTTATATTTTAAAATTCCTTGTTTTACACTGCATTAAAAGACAAACAAATGATGCGTTTCGGATCCATCAGATTCTTACTCATATTGCTTGATATGAGTAAGGATCTGATGGATCCGAAATGCGTCATCTGTTTCTCTTTTAATGGAATGTAAGCTATGAAATTTTAAAATGTAAAATACACTCCATTAAAAGGGAAACAGGTTATGCATTTCGTATCCATCAGATCTTTACTCATATTGCTTGATATGAGTAAGGATCTGATGGATCCGAAACGTGTCATTTGTTTCCCTTTTAATGGAGAGTAAACTATGGAATTTTAAAATATAAAATACACTCTAATAAAAGGGAAACAGATGACGCGCTTCGTATCCATTAGATTCTTACTCATATTGGTTGATGTAAGGAATAGATCTGATGGATCCGAAATGCGTCATCTGTTTCCCTTTTATTGGAGTGTAAACCATAGAATTTTTAAATGTAAAATAAAGCTTTGAAATTTTTTTATCGTTTGGGATTGCTGGATTTTTATTGGATATTTTGTACCCATAGGCCACGATTCATCATTGCCTTAATGCCTGTTTGTCTAGTTTTGTGTGCTTTGTACCATTTTTTACAGTCTATTCTATACGCGCTCACCCAGTTTTTTGTTTTCCACTTTGTGGGTGGAGTTTAATTGATCCAGACGTTTTCTACTTTTTAACCCTTTTGCAACGCAGGCAATTTAAATTTTTATTTTCTCAATTTTTCCTCCCCTTCTTCCCAGATACAGAACTTTCTTATTTTTGGTATATGAGGGCTTAGTTTTTGGGGACAAGTTGTACTTTTGAATAAAATGAGTGCACATAATGTACTGAAAAACGGGAACAAAATTCCACCTGGGGAGAAATTGTGAAAAAAATCCTCAATTTTGACATGGTTTTTAAGGAATTGTTTTTATGGTGTACATTTTGTGATAAAAAATTAACAAGCAATAAGATTATCCTCATCAGTAAGTTTATGGTGACAGCAAACATGCCCAGCCTTTGATTAATTTTAAGGGTGAAAAAAATCCGAAGTTTGAAAAAGAAAAAATTTGGTGGGTTGTGTCGCTATTTTCCAAGACCAGTAACATTTTCATTTTTCAATCATTGGAACTGTGTGAGGGCTTATTGTTGCTGAGTGAGACATTTTTATTGATACCATTTTGACATAAATAGGACATTTTGATTGCTTATTACAGCATTTTTTGTGGTATTTTAGTGACCAAAAAAAATGTAATTTCAGCATTGTTGGATTTGTATAATTTAGTGTTAATTATCTTTATATTTTGCTCGATTGAACTTTTCTTAATGTATCCATACCACATATGTGTGTTGTTTATAAACAAAATATTATCTTTATTTTTAAAGGGGAGTAATTTGAACTTTTATTTTTTCTTTATTTTTTCCATGTTTTTTCCCGCTATTTTTTTATTGTCCCCTTAGAGGACTTGATACTCTGATCATCTGATCACTTCTGCTATATACAGCAATGCCATAGATTTGCTGTATATAGCAGACATCACAGATTCCCTTGTAGCCCAGCCACAGACAGGTTTGAAAGGAGCACTGTAAAGGCAAGCACGGTGGTCTTTTGTAGACCCCGACTGTCACAGCAATCTGTCGGTAATCTGCTATCATGTCATGGTGGCATCAATGGGCGCTTAAAATGGTGCGCCCTCCATGTCGGAGCGTGTTAGATCCCACTGTCAAAACCAAAAGAAACACAAGCCTATGCGAATCACCATGAAAACAATTTTCATTTTAAGGAATAATAAAAAGGTACAACACCAAATATAAAACTACACAGGTACAAGGAAGGAAAGAAGGGAAAACACCTGGCAAACTCAGCTGTATCCAAAAATATAATTAATCAACACATAAATCCTTCAGTGCAAACAATAAATATTGTAATAGAAATTATAAATGGTAGTGAATACATAAATATATAAATATAGGAATAATATATATATAACTGACACCAGTGTGTCAATAAATAACAGATTAGGTCTATTATTATTATTATTATTATTATTATTATAGCACCATCAATTCCATGGCGCTTTACATATGAAGGGTATACATAATAGGGACAAGTACAATAATCATAAACAATACAAGGCACAGACTGGTACAGGAAGATAGAGGTCCCTGCCCGCGAGGGCTCACAGTCTAAAAGGGATAGGTGAGGTTACAGTAGGTTAGGGTAGAGCTGATTGTGCGGCGCAATATCAGACTGAGGGTTACGGCAGGTTGTAGGCTTGTTGGAAGAGACTATAACAGCATAAGTGCCGAAGTGCACATGCAATTACCGGTCCAGCGAGCCACACGTAAGGGCCAGGTCCCACCACACTCGATGCGCGTTTCGCAAGAAAAGCTTCGTCCAGCAGTTTGAGAGTGGAATTTAACAGGTTATCAAACGTAGGCAGAACTACACTCCATCCCGCACTTATTAGAGGTGCTTATTATTTCCATTTGCACTTTTTTAAGATAAGTTTTAGGATACTAATATTTTCTTATATTCAGCTTTAGACTGTATTCAGAGATGTGCTAGAGCTGATGCAGACTTTCAATGCACATTTTGGGGGATCCCTGTAAATTTTCCTACTACAGTACTAAATTAGTCATTTTAAAGTTGTAACTGAAAAAATTAGTGCAATCTGTTTAATGTTTAATGGGAGCAGGTTTTTACTATATCATCTAAAGGTGGCTTTACACACTGCAACATCGCAAACGACATCGCTGTAATGTCACCGGTTTTGTGACGTAATAGCGACCTCCCCAGCGACATTGCAGTGTGTGAAACACATCAGCGACCTGGCCCCTGCTGTGAAGTTGGTGATCGCTACAAATCGTTCAGGACCATTCTTTGGTCCTTTGTTTCCCGCTGTGCAGCAAAGTCTCAGTGTGTAAAGGGGACTTAAAACACTGGAAACAAGTGATGTGTCACAATATCTGTCAATCACTATTCTCTGTCAGTCGGTCTGTCCCTCTCGGTCTCTATTCTCTCTCTGTCGGTCCGTCACTATCTCTGTCCCTCTCTCACAGTCTGTCGGTCATTTTCCCCTCCTCTCTCATACTCACCGATCCCCGGCGCGGCGCTGCACGGCATTCACACTGCTGCAGCGGCTTTTACTATTTTGAAAAAGCCGGCCGCTTATTAAACAATTTCGAATTCCCTACTTTCTCTGCCCACAGGCGCCTATGATTAGTTGCAGTGAGACACGCCCCCACGCTGAGTGACAGGTGTCTCACTGCACCCAATCACAGCAGCCGGTGGGCGGGTCTATACTGTGCAGTGAAATAAATAATTAAATAATTTAAAAAAACGGCGTGCGGTTCCCCCCAAATTTAATACCAGCCAGATAAAGCCATACGGCTGAAGGCTGGTATTCTCAGGATGGGGAGCCCCACGTTATGGGGAGCCCCCCAGCCTAACAATATCAGTCAGCAGCCGCCCAGAATTGCCGCATACATTATATGCGACAGTTCTGGGACTGTACCCGGCTCTTCCCAATTTGCCCTGGTGCGTTGGCAAATCGGGGTAATAAGGAGTTTTTGGCAGCCCATAGCTGCCAATAAGTCCTAGATTAATCATGTCAGGCGTCTCCCCGAGATACCTTCCATGATTAATCTGTAAATTACAGTAAATAAACACACACAACTGAAAAAATCCTTTATTAGAAATAAAAAAAACAAACAAATTCCCTCATCACCAATTTAATCAGCCCCAAAAAGCCCTCCTTGTCCGGCGTAATCCACGGACCTCCAGCGTTGCTTCCAGCTCAGCTGCATGGAGGTGACAGGAGCAGCAGAAGACACCGCCGCTCCTGTCACCTCCACGCAGCTAATGAAGACAGCCGTGCGATTGGCTGAGCTGTCACTGAGGTTACCCGCTGTCACTGGATCCAGCGGTGGATGCAGCGGTGGCCGCGGGTAACCTCAGTGACAGCTCAGCTGATCGCGCTACTCACCACCGCTCCGGTCAGCTCCAGACAACAACTGAGGTGAGTAGCGCAATCAGCTGAGCTGTCACTGAGGTTACCCGCGGCCACCGCTGCATCCACCGCTGGATCCAGTGACAGCGGGTAACCTCAGTGACAGCTCAGACGATCGCGCGGCTGTCTTCATTAGCTGCGTGGAGGTGACAGGAGCGGCGGTGTCTTCTGCTGCTCCTGTCACCTCCATGCAGCTGAGCTGGAAGCGACGCTGGAGGTCTGTGGATTACGCCGGACAAGGAGGGCTTTTTGGGGCTGATTAAATTGGTGATGAGGGAATTTGTTTGTGTTTTTTATTTCTAATAAAGGATTTTTTCAGTTGTGTGTGTTTATTTACTGTAATTTACAGATTAATCATGGAAGGTATCTCGGGGAGACGCCTGACATGATTAATCTAGGACTTATTGGCAGCTATGGGCTGCCAATAACTCCTTATTACCCCGATTTGCCAACGCACCAGGGTAAATCGGGAAGAGCCGGGTACAGTCCCAGAACTGTTGCATCTAATGTATGCGGCAATTCTGGGCGGCTGCTGACTGATATTGTTAGGCTGGGGGGCTCCCCATAACGTGGCGCTCCCCATCCTGAGAATACCAGCCTTCAGCCGTATGGCTTTATCTGGCTGGTATTAAATTTGGGGGGAACCGCACGCCGTTTTTTTTAATTATTTATTTATTTATTTCTATACTCCATAGTGACACGCCCACCGGCTGCTGTGATTGGGTGCAGTGAGACACCTGTCACTCAGCGTTGGGGCGTGTCTCACTGCAACCAATCATAGGCGCCTGTGGGCGGTAAAGTAGGGAATACGAAATTGTTTAATGAGCGGCCGGCTTTTTCAAAATAGTAAAAGCCGCCGCAGCAGTGTGAATGCCGTGCAGCGCCGCGCCGGGGATCGGGGATTGGTGAGTATGAGAGAGGAGGGGAAAATGACCGACGGACTGTGAGAGAGGGACAGAGATAGTGACGGACCGACAGAGAGAGAATAGAGACCGAGAGTGAGAGACCGACTGACAGAGAATAGTGATTGACAGATATTGTGACACATCACTCGTTTCCAGTGTTTGACTAGCTAGGTCGTTCTGCAGGTCCAGATCGCTGTTGCGTCGTTGGCCAGGTTTGCCTGTTTGACAGCTCACCAGAGACTCACCAGAGACTTTGTAGCGATCCCGGCCAGGTTGGGATCGCTGGTGGGATCGCTGAAAGTCTCAGTGTGTAAAGGGGCCTTTATAAGGGTATGTGCGCACGTTGCTTTTTACCTGCTTTTTACCTTCTTTTTTGCTGCTTTTTCTTCTGCGCTGTTTAATGCCAAAATGGATGTGTTCTTCTATTCAAGCAAAGTCTATGGGAATTTGGGTTTCTTGTTCACACTATGTTGTTCAAAATGCTGCCTTTTTGTGGCAGAACTTTGGTCAAAAACTCAGCTTTGCAGTGCAAAACCCAAATGGCAAAAACAATTGACATGTTGCTTCTTTGAAAAGCTGAGTTTTTGACCAAAGTTCTGCCACAAAAAGGCAGCATTTTGAACAACATAGTGTGAACAAGAAACCCAAATTCCCATAGACTTTGCTTGAATAGAAGAACACATCCATTTTGGCATTAAACAGCGCAGAAGAAAAAGCAGCAAAAAAGCAGGTAAAAAGCAACGTGCGCACATACCCTAAGACTTCTGCTGTAGATGTGAAAGAGCTAAGATTTCGTGATTGTGTCTAACCCCACACACACTCATAACTGGCTGCTGTGTACACTGTGCATTGTCAGCAAGCACAAGCTGCTAATCAGTTGTGGGGGCGAAGTTACACAGATTAGCCTGCCTGCTCTGCTTGTGATACATAGGGGTGCTTCACACACAGCGAGCTCGCTGCCGAGATCGCTGCTGAGTCACGCTTTTTGTGACGCAGCAGTGACCTCATTAGCGATCTCGCTGTGTGTGACAATGAGCAGCGATCTGGCCCCTGCTGCGAGATCGCTGCTCGTTACACACAGCCCTGGTTCGTTTTCTTCAAAGCCGCTCTCCCGCTGTGACACACAGATCGCTGTGTGTGACAGCGAGAGAGCGACAAATGAAGCGAGCAGGAGCCGGCATCTGACAGCTGAGGTAAGCTGTATCCAAGATAAACATCGGGTAACCAAGGTGGTTACCCGATATTTACCTTAGTTACCAGCCTCCGCAGCTCTCACGCTGCCTGTGCTGCCGGCTCCGGCTCTCTGCACATGTAGCTGCTGTACACATCGGGTTAATTAACCCGATGTGTACAGCAGCTAGGAGAGCAAGGAGCCAGCGCTAAGCAGTGTGCGCGGCTCCCTGCTCTCTGAACATGTAGCTGCATTACACATCGGGTTAATTAACCCGATGTGTACTGTAGCTATGGTAGGAGAGCAAGGAGCCAGCGCTCAGTGTGCGCGGCTCCCTGCTCCCTGCACACACAGCTGTGCGCTGGTAACTAATGTAAACATCGGGTAACCATACCCGATGTTTACCTTAGTTACCAGTCTCCGCAGCTTCCAGACGGCAGCTCCGTGCAAGCGCAGCGTCGCTTGCACGTCGCTGCTGGCTGGGGGCTGTTCACTGGTCGCTGGTGAGATCTGCCTGTTTGACAGCTCACCAGCGACCATGTAGCGATGCAGCAGCGATCCTGACCAGGTCAGATCGCTGGTCGGATCGCTGCTGCATCGCTAAGTGTGAAGGTACCCTTAGTCCTGCCGTGATAATCTCTTGTTGATAAAAGACTAATTGTATTGACACAACAGCACACAGTATAAGTGATACATCCTGTAATCGGGCTCGTTTGCCCTATATTATGCTACTTTCAGATTAACCCTTTCATGATTGAAGATGTACCAGTATGTCCTAAATTATGTCAGGGTAATCACCGCTGGCTGCTGTGATGAGCCAGGTGTGATCCCTGCATATGTCTGCTGATTTGAACAGCAGACATGTGCGGCTAACAGGCGCAGGTGGATCCACGATCTACCAGAACCTGTTAACCCTTTAGATCGTGCTGTCAAAATGTGACAGCGTGATTTAAATGGCCACAACGGGGAATGCGCCTTTACCCGCTGCCATCAGAGGCCCCATGACGCGATCATGTGGAGCCGATGGTTGCCATGGTAGCAGTGGGTCATGTGATGACTCCCGCAGCTATCATTACATATTTCCTGTTAGAGCCAGCAGACGTTTCTGCAGCGTTCAAACTGTTGATCCTTATAGTCCCCTAGTAAAATAAAAAAAGTAAAAAAGTATACATTTAAAAAAAATCAAAAAACAAAAAAACAACTAAAAATTCAAATCACCCCTCTTTCACCCCATTGAACATTAATGAAAATATACACACATTTGGTTTGCCCCTTCAGCAACCCCCAATCTATCAAAATATAAAATCAATTAATCTGATTGGTAAATAGCGTAGTGGCAAAAACTACCAATCTCCAAAATTAAGTTTTCTGGTCATCGCAAATTTTGCACAAAATGCAATAACAGGCGAGCAAAACAGCGCATCTGTACAAAAATGGTACCGTTAAAAATGTCAGCCCAAGATGCAAAAAAATAAGTTGTCAGTGAGTCCCATATCCTGAAAAATGATAACACTACAGGCCACAGGAAATGGCGTAAAAAGTGCGCCACTTTTTTGGACAGATTCTGTTTTTTTTTTCACCCCTTAGATAAAAGTAAACCTATACATGTTTGGTGTCTATGAACTCGCATTGACCTGAGACACCCCACTGACTTATCAGTCTTACCATATAGTGAACATGGTGAATAAAATATCCCAAAAACCATCATTCAATCATGATTTTTTTGCAAGTTTTCTGCACTTGGAATTCTTGTGCCGTTTTCCAGTGCACTATATGGTAATACTTATGGTTTAATTTAAAAGTACAACTTGTCCTCCAAAAAGCAAGCCTCCATATGGCAAGATTGACAGAAAAATAAAAAAGTTACGGCTCTCAGAAGAAGGAGCACAAAAAAAATAAAATGGAAAACCGGAAAATTGCTCAGTGGTGAAGGGGTTAACACTTTGTCATTTCACAATGCTTATCTACTCTAATATTTAAAAGCTGCATTAAAACTGATAATTTCAGTTTTTTGCAATTTTTAAGAACTGTGATCTAAAAAATTAGATATTTCTTTGCAAATTTAAAGTCTTTTAGTATGCACTTGGTTTTCTTCGGACCCATGAGCAAGATGTAAAAAATAAAAAATACTCATACTTCAGTGCTCACCTCTCTGGCCCCTCCACTCCTCACTGTCTTCATTCCGATTTTCAGCTCAATTTATCACTGCAACCCTGTGCCTTCTTTATGCTTGACATGGACTTCTGGGTGTCATGAGACCCAAATGCGTAAAGTCATAACGTCACAACATGTGGTGTGAAATTGCATGCGTACACTTTGAAACATCCTGGGATTTATCAGAGCTGGTCATCCCAGCCTAGCATGAAGGCCTAGGGATTTAATGCTATTTAGCAGTAGTAAGAAGATGCACAAGCGACAGTACAAAATAGAGGGTATGGAGAAATGAGTGGTATGGTGAGTATGTAATGACAGGACAGGTGCCCCTAGGCTGGCCCTCATACTTAAGACCCTGTGCTGTCCCCTATGTGTAGGTAGTCTTGATGGTAGCCAGGTTTGAGCTTCGACTGTGACTGTTAAATAATTCAGAAAACCCCGGCACACAGATTGAGAAAAAGAGAATATCCAATCAAAGGTTACTTTTAATATACTGGTGTTTAATTCGTGAAAAATTCCATAACAGTCAGTGTGTGGCATTCCTCTACCCTGATTCCATCCAGAACCACGGATTCTATTAGTAGCCTTGTGCTTCTCCTATAACCTACATTGTCTCTATTTCCACTTTATACTGTGTGTGCAGGACTCTTCCTTTACACAATACGGTATTTCATGTCCCTGGTGAAGGCTCTCATATGAGCCGAAACGTTGGACCTTGCATTGCTTTTTATTGCCACACACTGACTGTTATGGAATTTTTCACGAATTAAACACCAGCATATTAAAAGTAACCTTTGACTGGATATTCTCTTTTTCTCAATCTGTGTGCCGGGGTTTTCTGAATTATTGGACAACGTTTTTCTCCCGAGCACAAGTTCCTTCAGTAGTAGAGCGCAGCTTATCTCTTCTCAACTGTGACTGTGACTCCAGTCCGAGCCTTGATCTCACTCCCTTGGGGCGGGCAAGAAAACACAATGACAAAACCCCACAAAATGACATGGACAAGGGAGAACGGAAACTCGTACACACAACACTCAAAACACATGGGGGAGACAATATGTGCTCCAGGGAACAACGAAAAAAGGAAAGAAATAACGCACAACAGTGGGCCGTTCACACCACTCAAAAGCGGTCACCTAAACAGAATTACCTCCAAGACCAGGATCCCAGGAGCTTATGCTGAAGCTATCATCAGCGCATACTGTAAGAAAGCCGTGCTTTAAATAGTAAATAGGGAGGAGACAGCTGCACGAGGCAATTAGCAACCTGAGCTCCTAGGTCCTTCTCACCAGTTTGCAGGAATTAACTCCTGCAGAGCTGAAGACCAGTAAACCTGAGCCAGCCGATGCTCGGCTCTGGCTGAACAATCCAGAAGCCTCAGGTTCTTTGTCAGACTCTGTGGTGTGAACAGAGTGTGATGACGCAATGCCAGCAGGTGTGTGCAGAGTCGAACATTGCATGACAATAAGTGTTGAATTTCGTAACATTTTCATGATCCTTTATGGTTCAGCAACCTGATGGTCTGTGGGTGCCATTTTATTTCTATCCAAGTAGAACTGAATTCCAATCAAATATATTCACTCATCTTTACAGTAATTAGTAAGTTACATTTTTATTTTTAAATTTTGTTTTCCACTTAGCACAAACATTGTTCCTGTTTCTTCGTTATCTCTGTTAGTTAAGTCTTGTGTGTATCTAATTTAGTAACTGTATATTTATTTTTTTACAGCATTGTGTTATTGTATTTTATTTAGAGCATCTCTAAAATGATGAAACCTAGCATTCCTCTACTTGTAGTGCTCTTGTAACCCCTCTATACAATATCTGATTAAAATTGGCAGAAAATGAAAACACTTGGACAACATAAGATGAGGACTTCATAATAGGTTGGGTAACATATGGCTCATCTGTTGAAGTGGCACTTCAATGCTCACCTTATTCTGGAAGAATCTATGCTTAATACAGACCACTGTGTAGATCACTTTCCTAGCAATATGTGGCGCTCCATCTGTAACAAAGTGGTAGAAGAAAGGTGTGTGCGGATTTCAAAAAAGACTTTTAAGTTTCAACCAATGATGTCTTTTTATGTTTTATGCACATTTTTTCTTTGTAGGGAAAAATCCATATATACAGTATTACTGAAGTAGATGACATCCTATGGTTACCATGAAAAGTCCAGTACTAGACAAGAAAGAAGCAGCTTTTTTACACTAGCCTGTATAACAAATCCTGATTCCTTCTCATAATAATGTGCTTAGCCCTTGCCCCTTTCTACAATAATGTCCCCATCCTATGCTCCTACCTGCTACAATGTCCCCCATGCTGGCCCATTCCTGTAATAATGTCGTCAATTCTTGCTCCTTCCAAATATAATGTCACCCATTATGGGCCCCTAACAGGTATAATGTCCTCCATCATGGGCCCCTTACTACTTTAATGCCCCCTATCCTGGCCCATTCCTGTAATATTGTCCTTAATCTTTGCCTCTTTCTCCAATAATGTCCCCCATCCTGGACCCCTTAATGGTATAATGTCCCCATCCTGGCTAGTTCCTGTAAAAATGTCTTCAATTCTTGCTCCCTACAATTATAATTTTCCCATCCTAGTACCCTTACTGGTATAATGTCCCCCATCCTGGGACCCTTACTCGTATAATGTCCACCATCCTTGCCCATTCCTGTATTAATGTTTCTCAATCTCTGCCCCTTTCTACAATAATGGCCTCCATCCTGGACCCCTTACTTCTATAATGCCCTCCATCCTGAGCCCCTTACTTCTATAATGTCCCCCATCCTTGCAAGTTCATGTAATAATATCCTCAATCCTGGCTCCTTCCAATTCTAATGTCCCCCATCCTGGGTCCCTTACTGGTATAATGTCCCCCATCCTGACACATTCCTGTAATAATGTCCTCAATCCATGCTCTTTACAATTATAATGTCCTCCATCCTGTGCCCCTTACTGATGTAATGTCCCGCATCCTTGGCATCTTCTTGTAATAATATCCTTTACTCTTCCTCCCTTCTCCAACACATTTTGAAGAAAAATTAGCTATTATTCTTACCATCTCCCACTTCCCTGACATTTGACGTCCTCTTCCATAACCAATGCAGGGGCTGGCAGCTGTCTCCGATGAACCCATTACGGGCGGCGCATCAACATCACTTAAACATTTGGTTAATTGTATGCACTCTAAATTAATACATAAATCCAAATGATATTCAAATAGTAAAATAAGTATTAAGTAAATAAAATATAGGATTTAGAAGAAAATATAATATTTAACGCATGTGAATTTATATGTTTTTTATACTGATTTATAGCTGTTTACCGGACAATACAGTATACTTATCCAGTGTAATTGTAAAAAAAAAAAAACAACCCACAAACAAGCAATTGTTTCCTCCGAAGCCATAAAACATACAGTATTCTTTTCTAATTGTTAAAATAAATAACAGCAATAAAACATACAAGATAGTGGATGACCACAGACATAAAAAGTGAATAGAAATGTAAGATCACACTAAGACAAATAATTCAATTTCCACATTTATCTCCTTAGGCACCTGAGTATCCATCTGGAAAATCCATTTACTCTCTGCCATTGACATTGCCTCAATGTAATTACATACTCAACAATTTTTATGGAAGAGTACAACAGTTAGACATTTGACTGTGATTTAACCTATTGGAAATGCCATACACGAGATTACATTTACAGTATGTATGTTGTTGTTTTTAACCCTTTTATCTTTATTGCAGTGCTTTTAGAATAACATTTTAGTGCAATAGAACTAAAAATTGCAAGTTCCAACTGAAAACAGCAGTGGAGAATTAGTTGAGATTGCCATTTAAACACATTTTATTATTAGCTTGTAATTATGGCATATAATGGCTTTTTCATATTATTGTTATTTTTATATTTTCAGCTTAAATACTGTTCATGAATTGTGGTGCACTTTATGAAGTGAAGCGCCATGGAAATAATAATAATAATAATTATTATTATTATTATATAATTATTATCTGGTAGCCCAACCAGATAAAAAAACATTAAAAAGTGTGGTATTGCTTTGTGTAACGTTTAACGACCACTTTAGAAAGTGTGTCAAGTATTGGGTGTAATGAATGACCAGGGAAGATAGGGTAACCTATGGAAACAATAATGCTGGCGTCCCTGAGCTCACCCTTACACCTGGAGGTACACATAAAGGTAGAGAGGTCTGGGCCCCCATCCTGGCACTGACTCATGTCCTGACCCTGATGACAAGTCCCCACCATACCCACCACCCAGGGGACTGACCAGGACAGACATCCCCAAAACCCTTACAACAATGAACTACAGACAGGGGTAAAATAAAACTCATACACACCTAAAACCTACACCAGGGAACAACCAAGGAAATATGGGTAAGGGATAACAAGGGAAGGAGGTAGTACAAAAATAAAACAACTTGCAACAAACCACAGCAAACAGCAATAACAGCAACAACCATGTTCTCTCTGCACCTAGGCTAGCTCCTAACTGAATAGAATAACCAACATTAAGTCCAGGAAGCAGAGGGCTTAAATCCTGGCCAGGAGATGATTAACTGCTGCTAGCTAAGCCAGTTTGCTGCTACACCAGAGCAGGAATTAACTCTTAATATACCTAAAAGAAAAACTACATTTAAAGGGCATGGTCCAAGACTGTAAGGTAAGGGCTAGCCCAAAGCCTGTCTCTATACAAGTTACAGAGTGTGTTCCAACATACACACATGGTTTAAAACCAAATTAAAGGCATATATGGACCTCATTATAAGAGTAAAGGGCAACAACTACATATGATATAGAAACAGAGGACCATATAAAAAATAATATTATATATTTATTTTATTAATTATCAAAAAACAGTGTACAGGGATAGAAAAACATGTAAAACACGATGTACATACAGGACAACAACATACGGTGAGTGAAAAAATTCCACACATTCACCCCAGGTACATAAATCAGGGCTCATTTATGTTGCTCTAGAAGCAATAAATATATAATCAAAGACGTAGGAACAATCACCCATATGGTTACCTAAAAAAGCTTTCCCATAAGGGATAATGAAACCCATGAGTCAGGGCTGGGGAAAGTTCCACTGCATTCTGCAGTGTCTAATACAAACCGAGCAACCATCTGCAGAGCTCACCTAGTTGTGAACAGCGTATCAGGGTGGGGGTGTGGAAAAGTCCCAACTTGTGTTTCACATTCTTCCTCGGGGGAGAGGGGATAGTGAAAGGGAAAGAACCATCATGACCAAAAGAGTATATACTCTACAGAAGAAAGAGAGAGAAGAACCTTCAGAGCTGACAATCTACAGAAGTGAAAGAGGAAGAGACAGAGAGGCCTGTTGACCACAAGAGCTTACACTCTATCGAAGAGAGAGAGAGGACCCTGTTGACCATAAGAGCTAACACTATACAGGAGAGAGACACTACTAACCATAAGAGCTTACACTCTGCAAGAGAGAGGAAGCGAACAACGCTGACCAAAAAAAAGCTTACACTCTGCAAAAGAAAAAGGGAGAGGACCTTGCTTATCTTAAGCGCTGATACATTACAGGAGATAGAAAGAGAGTGAGATGATCTTGCTGATCATAAGAGCTTACACTCTACAGAAAAGAGGGAGAGAAAAAGGACTCTGATGACCATAAGAAATTACACTTTATAGTAACATATTTACACAGTGATTATAGGAAGAAAACAATTTATTCTACAAGTTGTGCTCCGCTGGCAACCGCTGATCTGTAATGTTAATCAAAATTGGAAAAAGTGTTATTTTTGCTAACCTATCCTTTTTTAATGAAAATACATATTTATATAAAAAGTGCATTGAATAAGCAAAAAATGAAATGTACTAGTACACTGGTAGCCAAGCAATGTGCATATATAAAGTAGAATAAATCCAGTTCAGGATATAAAGTATAATGAACACAATTGTAAGGAAAAGCTATAACCCCAGCATATAGTTATAAATATGTATATATGGCGAGCAGTATAAGTGACTATAATAGAGTACACAGCTTCAAGGACACGCGCAGCTTGATAATATATTTCAGGTAAACGAGAAACCTCTCACAAGGGGCACAGGTATTCTAAATAATGGACATAGTGCTCAAAAAAGACTACATTCCCAACATGTGCAAATTTATATATGCATGGCTGAGATATCAATGTACATAGTACAGCCTGGTTGCCGGAGATACTGTCATGGCTTTCCTTCAGTCTCATAGACTCTCCCTGCCTCCTCTTTCCCCTGGCACCAGTATTAACCTTTGTGCCCAGTTTCCGTAAAACATTCCCACTCTAGTCTACTTCAGGATCATTTTGCCTTGACAAAGGCTCACCATTGAGCGAAACAGTCGCAAACGACGGTTTGACTTTTTGCAGAAAAAAATACAAATAAGAATTTAAAAAAACCTTTTCCATACCCATACATGTGTCAGAAATTTTTCTTTCTATTATGTATACATTTTATCTGAGCACTGGCTTTACATGGTTGCAGAAGAGCCCTACCACATTTACTGTCATGGTTGTGTCACGGTTAACAGACAGTCCTGTGGTGATCGGCTGTAGAAGGTCGCAGAGTTTGGCTACACAAACTGCTCCGTGACATTCTATTCTTCCTGCTGTGGTGTAAATTGTATCTTATGTATCTTCTCAGCTTGGGGTTAACACCTTTCCTTTTAGGACCTTGCAGATATCCTCCCTTTTAAGCTGTTACTCATCACTCCAAATTTTGTCTTTTATACCCACATTTGCCCTTGGTGTTTGCTGGTGATAATTATATTCCTATACAGGCCGTAGGTGCAAGCAGTCATCTTGTATTCATCTAAAGAAACATTGTGGTTTGTTGCTGTTCCTTCCCCTAAAGGCCCCGTCACACTAAGCAACATCGCTAGCAACATCGCTGCTAACGAACAACTTTTGTGACGTTGCTAGCGATGTTGCTGTGTGTGACATCCAGCAACAACCTGGCCCCTGCTGTGAGGTCGTTGGTTGTTGCTGAATGTCCTGGGCCATTTTTTAGTTGTTGCTTGACCCTGGAATTGTAGATTCCGGCCAAAATTAAGCACACACACCCCTTTTTCAATTCCCCCTTATCTGCTAATAACCACTCAGACACCAATTTATCTTTGGATAATTTTGGCCATAGCAGCCATTTATTAAACAAATACATAACATGTAAAATTTTGCATTGTGGTAAAGGTCCTTGAAGCTAAAACCCTGGTGATTCACATAACCAAGCCATATAACCAAATTGCTCCCAGCCGTTACCCACACTGGCTCAGGAGCACCAAAGTGTAAGGGTTATTCCTTCATTAACCACCAAAAACACCCACGGGGGCCCCGACATACCCCGTCGGGATCCCCCAAAAATCACCAGGTGACCAACCATTCTGCCAATGAGGGGATCCATACCCGGATGGGTTCCCCGAACCAATTTAGAACCAACTTCAAGGACCCACCAAAAACCTGCCACCAGGCCACTACGACCCAATAAACTTCCATATCGCCTCCCACAAAACTTCCAGCCCATTGCGAACTCAAAGTCTTTAGGGAGGGCGGGTGGGACTCTCACTGGTGTCCCAGAGCGGGAAAAGTGCTGCTCCTCCCCCAGCTTCACCTTTTAACTGTACCCTGACTTACTCCCCCTCCCCTACCCGTGACATCATGACCTCCACTCCAATCAGTGTCATGCTGGCCTCCACACATGCCCGGGGGGAGGGGGGGGGGGTCAGTGCTCCGGCCATTCTTGACCCTGAAATTGTAGATTCCGGCCAAAATTAAGCACACACACCCCTTTTTCAATTCCCCCTTATCTGCTAATAACCACTCAGACACCAATTTATCTTTGGATAATTTTGGCCATAGCAGCCATTTATTAAACAAATACATAACATGTAAAATTTTGCATTGTGGTAAAGGTCCTTGAAGCTAAAACCCTGGTGATTCACATAACCAAGCCATATAACCAAATTGCTCCCAGCCGTTACCCACACTGGCTCAGGAGCACCAAAGTGTAAGGGTTATTCCTTCATTAACCACCAAAAACACCCACGGGGGCCCCGACATACCCCGTCGGGATCCCCCAAAAATCACCAGGTGACCAACCATTCTGCCAATGAGGGGATCCATACCCGGATGGGTTCCCCGAACCAATTTAGAACCAACTTCAAGGACCCACCAAAAACCTGCCACAACGAGGGCACCTTGATAACCTTCAAGTGCCTGAGACCCCCCTCAATAGCAAAGCTCGCTCAATACCTCCCTGCAATCCAAGGGCCCACAATCAATCCGTACTGCATTCAAATGCACCCCATCCGCCTACCAAAATTCGTCATCCTCTCGCTCCAGCTCAAAATGCCGAGCTGCAACTCCCACGTTGCAGCCCACAAATTTTTTGAGATAACCCTATTAACTTTCACCCGCGCCTTACTCAGCTTCTCCACAGACCATGCTTTCCGCCCAAACCCTTCTTGGAACAATGTCCCACCACACAATTATCACGCCTGGAAAAGACACCCATAACCGCAACAAGTCATGCTTAATATCTTTATCAAAATGCGAAAAAGCCGCTCACCCAAATAAGTCCCTCGACGCGTAAAACCAAAATGTCAGGGGGCCTGCCCAAATGAGCATAGTTATGCACCCCCTGCAACACCGTATTCCACCCCATACCCCTGATCCCAGCCATCCGACAAGAGCCCTATCCCTCCGACAAAAATAGCTGTCTCCTGTTCCTTCTCGTATCTGCTCTCTGTGTTCCCCAGCACACATTAGAATGGCCCAGGATCCAGACCAGGCAAGAAAAAAGGGGGGGGGGGGCATCTGGAAAACAAAGCACTAACAAAAATACCAAGTAGCTCCAATACAAACACAAAGAATGACACCCCCCCACCCCCCCTTCATCAGAACCAGTCTTCCGATCAATTGCCCCTGAAAAACATTGCGAACCCACGACTTACAACGCTGAGACTTCCATCGACCAATCTGTTTAACTGTCTCAGCAGGGAGACCACACCTAGAGGTTTCCATCGCCGCCCCAATACGAAAAGAATGCAACGCAAACATCGCCAAAACCAGTCCCAATGATCTCAAACATGCCCAAAAAACACTAATGAACTAATATCTGGACAAAAAGACCCGTCCTCGAGACATAACAATGGGCCATCCTGACTCGGGTGGACCTTTGCAAAGCTCAAAACGCACTGCCAATGGCACATACCTGATGCCATAACCTTCCCTAAACGAACCCGCCTGCCCCCACTTGATCCGTTTTTGATTTCTGGATCCAAAATTCGATCTCCATGCTCCAAAATTAGGACGTCACTATTACCCAAGCCCCCGGGGCACGTCATACTGGGAAATACCAATTCGCCAATACACAAAGCCCCGAAAAACCGCCAACGAAAAGCCAACCGCAACAATGATACCTTAATTCCCTACCCAAACATTCCAATAAGCTAAATAACACAGGCCGTCTACTTATGGCCCCTATGCAAACCCTTCAACGCCTGAACTACCCAAAAAAAATTTTCCAATCCTGTACACCTCGCAACCAGAAATCGAATGCCAAACCTGCAATCAAATGACTCAACTTCGTGGAAGACCAACCTGTTATCGCCACTCCCCCGATTTTCCCAGGAACAGTCCTAACTGGGAATCCTCATTCAGCATGCAACCACCCAACCACTACTCCCAGGAACCCATGTGGCCTGATACGCCGCCCACGTGGTACCAGCCAAACTGCCTGAATCCGTGGTCTTGCTGCTTGAAGACCACGCTCCAAAGCTGCGCAGGGGACTACAAGCTGCTGCCGTCCGCCTCTACCGCAAAATCCCGGAAACAATCTCACTGAAACAGGAAAGGAAATCCGCTATTAGGTTCTCTATACCTGGTACCTGAGCTGCTGCGACCCGTATTAATTTCCAAACAAATAAAGACCAACTGCCGCAACACCCGAACAACTTGTGGTAGAATATGCCGAGCCGTTATTAATCGCCAGCACCACCCCCATATTGTCCCAGTTGAACCGGATCTACTTATTCTACAACTGGTCACTCCCCAAATGGAGTGCGACCATCATTGGAAAAAATTTCCAATAGCGACTCATTCCTTGTCAACCCCTCCGCCATCCAACTTTCTGGTCACCAATCCGCACATCACTGACCCTGAAAAAAGGCCCCGAAACCTGAGTCACCCGCAGCATCTGTAAACAATTCCAATTTGAAATTAACCACTACCTCATCCTTAAGCAACGAACCACCATTGCCCTGCTCCCCAAAAAATTCTCCCCAAACCAACAAGTCCGCTCAATGTTCCTCCGACAAACTTATGTAGGGGTGCAGAGCAAGCACTCCAGCTGTAGCGCAAGCTAGCCGACATGAAAACTCGGCCCATTGACATTACCCGACACGCAAAATTAAGTTTCCCCCAATAGTGATTGAACCTCCTTTAATTGTAACTTCCTCACCCGGCATGCCCTTGCTACCTCAACCTTAAGCGTGGCAACCTGTCGTCAGGAAGCCGAACCTCCCAAATCACTGAGTCAATTACAATGGCCAGAAACTAAATACAAGTATTTGGCCGAACAGTTTTTCCCCAGGTGCCAAAGGCACCCCAAAGCCTCTCGCTATCCATTCCATTGCTGCTAGAATTCTTGTGCCTGTGCCGAAACAGCCAATCCCACACACCAAAAATTCATCCCGGTAAGGTACCAGTGATGCCAAACCAGAAACATCACGCCCCACCCATTCTAAAAAAGAACTAAAGGTTTCAACAAATGTGCACGATACTGCACAACTCATTGGCAAGCAGGGGTCTCCAAAACAATCTCCCTTCCAAAAACAAACCAATAACGAACACATTTTGGATGAACTGGTAAGAGCCGGACAGCTGCCTCAATATCTATCTATTGCCATCAACACACCCCTCCCACAACTCTTTACCTACTTTGTAGCCTCATCCAACGACGTATACACCACCTAACGAAGCTCAGCCAGTATACCATCATTCGCTGACCTACCCCTGGGATGAGACAAATGGTGGATTAGCCGAACTTTACCTGGCTCCTCCTTGGGCCCCCCCCCGAATGACGAAACCACAAAATAAGAAAAGGTAGGAGGGTGACTAACTGTGCCCCCCATTCCCCCCAACGCCACCTCCTTTCCTAACTTTCCACCTACCAGCGCCAAATGTTGATCCGCCGAGGGAGATTCCTGGTTGTCCCTGGAACTTCAAAAACAGGGGAAGGAATCCTGAAACCCTCCCCAAAACCCAACCTCAAACTTCAGCTTTGTCCCTAACAGGATCCCTATTTAGGTACGGCAGCATCGCAACTAAGCTCACCGGTGTCTGACCCTTGGACACCCCATGGGATGCTCCGTTACAATAGGTGCGTAGATGTCCAAACAACGGCAAGTGGCACTGACTTGCCTTCCCCCTCATTAACTTACCAACACGAACTTGACTTCTAGGACCCTGTCTGTCCGTACTGACCACTGGCACCCCAGCTTCCTGACCGGCCGGGGAACCCTGCCCCGCCCTGAAATGACTGCCCATATCTGGCTGCCGCCATCACCCGCAACCACAAACCTATATCCTTCTGATCCCATCTTATGGATGGACGGTAGCCATCCTCTGATGACACTGCTCCTAATAACGGATCCAGGTCTACCCCCCATAAATCCTATAGGCCTCACCAATCGAGCCCATATAGCAAAACAACTGAAAACAATTCTCTGGCGCCTTTCGCCAATTACTCTTGCCCAAACTGCAACGCCTTAAACCAATTAGCATAAGTCTGAGGAATCAAGTGCCATCGCCACTTCTCCCCATCTTCCTTCTTGCTATCGTCTTTTCCCCCTTTGTCAAAATAAATTTTGCCACCTCCTTACTCCTTTCAGTTTGAACTGCCACTAATACTGGGGAAGAGATGCTCCCAACTGTGGACTCACTAGCCGCAATGACGGACAAATTAACCCAAGCCGCCACTGGCGCCGGGGTTTCCCTGGCCCCTAATCCGTGCCCGCAACTGGCGAACGCAACTTAAATTCTGACAACTCCCCACTTAACGCATTCCCCCTAACACCCGCTGGCACCCCCAAACCTAACCCCAGCTGACCCGTCACCCCCCCTTTACTGTGTACCTAACCAGCATGTGAAGACAAACAATACATGTAATCATACTCACCAGGCTGCACAAAGGTAGAACCTCGCCAGCCGGACCACCTGTATCCCGACGTCCCTCCCGCCGATCTAGCATGACTTGGCTCCTCCCATCCGACTCTGCTCCATTGCTGTTTTAGCCGCGCGGCCCGAGGCCCCCGCCGGCCGCATATCCTGGACCTGACGATCAGTAGCGCCGACCAACAGGGGGAGCTGCATATTATCTTCAGGGCTCTCCAAGCACGGCCCCCCCTGCTCCGCTCCATGTGGCCCCTCTCCCAGACAGGGCCTCTGTAGCCGCAGGCCCTGAATGCCAGGCCCGATGTAGTTCCGACCGCAGCCGCCTGGCTCCGCCCACCTCACAGGGATCCATCCGGGATACTATCGCAGCAGGGAGGAGGGGCTCAGGGCGCTCGGCCGGTACATCACCAGAGCGCCCCGCCGCACCGCTGACGTCACTCGCCGACAAGGCAGCAGCAGGCCCCGCCCCCAACTCCAGCGCAGGCCTGCCAACTGCCGCCGGGCCCAGCCGCCCGTCTGAATTCCTCCCAGGCCGGGGCCTGCCGGACCTCGCAGCTCGCGGCGTCCGGCCTGGAGGGTCCCCGGAGGGGCTTCTGTGGCGACGCTGGGCCCTGGGAGTCAGGTCAGGTGACCGCCTCTCTGCCGGTCCAGACCTCCGGGGGTGCCGCTGTCGCAGGAGTGCAGTCCTTGCCCCCCCCGGACTCCCACCGAAGATCCTCGCTACCATGCTCTGCAGCCACCTGGGGGGATGGTCCCAGCAGCAGCTCTCAGCCGCTCCAGGAGCTGATCCACGGCGCTGGTAACCAAGGTAAATATCGGGTTGGTTACCCGATATTTACCTTAGTTACCAAGCGCAGCATCTTCCACGCGGCGCTGGGGGCTGGTCACTGGTTGCTGGTGAGCTCACCAGCAACTCGTGTAGCCACGCTCCAGCGATCCCTGCCAGGTCAGATTGCTGGTGGGATCGCTGGAGCGTCGCAGTGTGACATCTCACCAGCAACCTCCTAGAAACTTACCAGCGATCCCTATCGTTGTTGGGATCGCTGGTAAGTTGCTTAGTGTGACTGGACCTTAAGTCTTTTTGGAGATAAGTTATTGGTTTACTTCTCCCTGTGTGTGTTCTCTGTGTTTTCTTTAGAGCTTAGTGGGTTTGACTAAAGGTACTGTCACACTAAGCGACGCTCCAGCGATCCCACCAGCAACCTGACCTGTATAGACCTGTCTATAGAGGTATAGGTGACGGCCTCCAGCCACGTGGTGACCATCAAATGACTACTGACATGACTTCAGGTATGGACTAGAGATAGGCAGTGTTTGTATATGGAGATTTAACAAGGGTATATACCGGAGTGTGGACTGTTTGAAATCCAACGATGGCATGTATATTATTTTAGATCAAGTATACTATCTTATTACCATTAATCCCTTTTGAGTTATATGGATATCACCGGTGGTCCACATATGGATGCATACATGCATACATGTTAATGTATTAGGATCTTTACATTGTCTAGCACTGCTAATTGAACTACACTGAGGTAATTTATCCTGACTTTGCAGGTCTGTACAGTAAATGGTATCTATTTGTGGTCCCAGTGTGATTCATAGTCACTATATTCATAAATCCATCATGTGTCTCTCTAGATAAAAGTGTCTCATTGGATTTTTACGTGAGGACATATACTGGTATGATAACAGAATTAGATATGTACCAACTCCTGCATAAATGTCTATAAATACTGGAGTCTGATAATTGATACATGATTTTTGGTCACCATCTGCTTGGATATCGTCACCTTATTAATGTATGTGCGGCTATACTATCTTCCCCCGTTTTTCACGAAACTGTTGTCCTATGTCTATTTTTGAACTATATGATGATATGCATTATGTGTAAAAATAAAAATAATTTTCACTTTTGATTAACAAATTGCGGATTCCTGTACAATTTTTGTAGGTTGAATTAGGTTCTTTATGGAATCGTCTTTTTGATTTAAGGGGCTCATTATTGGTGGATCAGCAACCTGACCTGGCAGGGATCGCTGGAGCGTCGCTACATGGGTTGCTGGTGAGCTGTCACACAGGCAGATCTCACCAGCAACCAGTGACCAGCCCCCAGCCAGCACCAACGAGTGGAAGTGATGCTGCGCTTGGTAACTAAGGTAAATATTGGGTAACCAACCCGATATTTTCCTTGGTTACCAGCGCACACCGCTTAGCGCTGGCTCCCTGCACTCCTAGCCAGAGTACACATCGGTTTAATTACCCGATGTGTAGTCTGGCTGTGTGTGCAGGGAGCAGGGAGCCGGCACTGAAAGCGTGAGAGCGGCGGACGCTGGTAACGAAGGTAAATATCGGGTAACCAAGGAAAGGGCTTCTTGGTTACCCGATATTTACCGTGGTTACCAGTGTCCGCAGAAGCCGGCTCCCTGCTCACTGCACATTCAGTTGTTGCTCTGACGCTGTCACACACAGTGATGTGTGCTTCACAGCGGGATAGCAACAACTAAAAAATGGCCCAGGACATTCAGCAACAACCAGCGACCTCACAGCAGGGGCCAGGTTGTTGCTGGATGTCACACACAGCAACATCGCTAGCAAGTCGTGCTTCAGCAGCGATGTTGCTAGCGATGTTGCTTAGTGTGATGGTACCTTAAGTGATCCTATGTGTTCCTTAACTAGGGCCCAGTTTAAGGTCAGCCAAGGCCAGGTATCCTGCTTGGTGCATAGGTGAGGAACCTATCTAGGGTGGTCAGAGGATCAAGGGGACAGTGAAAGTTTTGGTCAGGGATCACCATTTCCCCCCTTCCTTAGACACAGGATTTCACTTTCCTGTCGCCGTAAGCGTGATACTTCCCCATGCCTAGCGCGACTTATACATAATCCACAATCTGCATTTCGCGTGTGATTTTCTTGCTTCCTCAGGGAGTTAATACATTAAATTTAAACCACAGGTCCCAAAATACCATAAAACATGTGATCACATGATTGTAAGCAATAAGACCTGAGCTGCAGCGAATTTGCACCATGCTGAGTGTGCCTACCACACAGCCTGTGGTCATCAAGGTAGTCTACACGTGACAGCAGAGACCTGTAACCATGACTCCCGAACATGTGCAGACCCCATGGAGATGCCGAGTTCCAGGCATATGCACGGGGAGTGGGGCACGTATACCCACGTGGATTCCCACAGGTGAAAGGCTGAAATTAAAAGAAGGGGGAATATAAATGATACCGAGCCATAGAATAAAGAGCCAATGCTTAAGAGATTACAAAAAACAGTTCATAGAACAGATATATATAAAGCATAAACATTTATCGTTTAAAGCATACATATAGTAGTGACAGATAGATAATGCAGACAAAGATTTAAAGTGCCAGTGCATTGTAAAGTACAATAAGCAGTGCATTGATTTTTATATCAGTATGCATTATTATATAGATACACCGAAATATATAAAATATTGATAAATTACATAATCCATACAGTTCATTAATAAAAAATGAAATACAAAACAAAAAATAAAAATAAAGAAAACATAATTATGATAAATTATTAGTGATGAATTCACTAACACAGCAATATAATATCACCCACATCCGCATGGAGAGTGAGAGAATGATCATAAGAGCTTATGTACCGCCCCGGGAGCTCGGCTGCGACCGACAAGCCCATCGGATCCGTGCTCGTACGGTGGGTGGTGGCTCGAGCTCCTCACGGACCCGGGGGTCTTGTCGCTCTGCAAGGGGGTTGGTGCTACACGCAGGGACTTCAGTGGGGGAAGTACCACGGCCGGGGCCACGGTCGTTTGGTAGGGGTGTAAGTTTGTGACGCCACCCACGGCTTCTGGTGAATAGATGGACACCACCGCTACCGTTAACTAGGCCTCCCGGAGACGGTGTTGCGCAGCTTGGTGTTGACCCCTCCATGGGTAGGGGAGTGATGGTCCTGGGGGCCCGAGGGAGGTGCTGAGGTGGGGGAGCGGGTGCGGGCGTATGCTGGTGCGGTGCGGCTCGGTGCATGGCCCGAAGGCACTGGTGTACTCACTATGACACAAACCACTGGAGTCTCTGGTAAACCAAACAGGATGATGAACGGGGCCCGCAGCCGGCTGCAGCTTCTCCATGAACGGGTTGGTGGTTCCCGCCTTTCTCCTGCACCTTTTTATATGAATGTTTGACTCCTATGCCTAAGCAACGGTAGTCCGCTCCCCAGCTTGCTGGTTGTCGGAAGAGCCCTGTTTGCCCGCAGATGCTGGACCTTTGGGTCTCTATGTCTTGGCGGTGTCTTTCCCCTGTATGGTTGGGCTGTTGTCTTCTAACGGGTCTTGTGTGGGATAGGTCCTTAAATCCAGTCCTCAATCAGTTGATTTGACTCAGGCCTGTCGGTTCGGGGCTTTGTACTGGGTCTGAGTACCCCTCCTGGTGCTCCGGTTTCCAATCGGTTCCCCGGTTCGGTACCGGCGGGCCACCGCCCGACTCCGGTCCCTACGGTTCCACCGGCTGTAATCCCAGCTCCTGCAGGCAGCCACCACCATCTGCCTCCTTGCCAGAGGTGACTGGGCTCCGACCCAGCCACCTGAGTAGACTATTGGCAGGCCTGGTCACAGGTCTGCCCTTGAACTCAACCTCTCTCCTTCACTGTCAAGACTACTCTCTACACTAGAACTAGAACTTGTGTGTCTTTCCCGCCTCCAGGCCTGTGAACTCCTCGGTGGGTGGAGCCAACTGCCTGGCTCCGCCCCCCCCCCTGGTGTGGACATCAAACCTGGAGGGTGGTGACAAGGGTTTCTTGGTTGGCTGTTGTCACCTTTTCAGGGAGGGGGTGTGTGTGAATGGGACTACCTGGGATGACCTGACTAGTCGAGGGCATTACACTTACACTCTACAGGCAAGGGAGAGTGAGACAAAGAAAAGATCCTGCTGAACATAAGAGCTTACCCTTTACAGACGAAAGAGAGGATCTGGCTGACCATTAGAGCTTACACTATAAAGGAGAGAGAGAGAAAGAAGATCCCGCTGACCATAATAGCTTATACTCTACAGGAGAGAAAAAGAGAAGATCCTGCTGACCATAAGAGCTTATACTCTACAGGAGAGAGAGAAAGAGAAGATCCCACTGACCATAAGAGCTTATATTCTACAGGAGAGAGAGAAAGAGAAGATCCCGCTGACCATAAGAGCTTACACTCTACAGGAGAGAGAGACAGAGAGTATCCCGCTGACCATAAGAGCTTACACTCTACAGGAGAGAAAGAAAGAGAAGATAACGCTGACCATAAGAGCTTAATCTATACAGGAGAGAGAGAGAGAAAGAAGATCCCGCTGACCATAAGAGCTTATCATCTACAGGATAGAAAAAGAGAAGATCCCGCTGACCATAAGAGCTTATACTCTACAGGAGAGAGTGAAAGAGAAGATCCCGCTGACCATAAGAACTTACACTCTACAGGAGAGAGTGAAAGAGAAGATCCCGCTGACCATAAGAGTTTACACTCTACAGGAGAGAGAGAGAAAGAAGATCCCACTGACCATAAGAGCTTACACTGTACAGGAGAGAGTGAGAGAAAGAGAAGATCCTGATGACCATAAGAGCTTACACTCTACAGGAAGAAAGAGAAAGAGAAGAACCAGCTGACCATAAGAGCTTACACTCTACAGCAGAGAGAGAAAGAGAAGATCCCGCTGACCATAAGAGCTTTCACTCTACAGGAGAGAGAAAGAGAAGATCCTGCAGACTATAAGAGCTTACACTCTACAGGAGAGAAAGATTTACCCAGTGACTCTGGAGATTGAAAACATCTCTGCCAAAGAAACTATGCTCCACTGGGAACCGCTGATCTTCAATGACTTGGTACTGACACCTACCATACAATGCATGAAAAATCATAAGATTTCATAGCTGCAGGACATGATTATGTGGAAGCCCACACAGCAACACAAAATTATATTACTCCCCTCTCTGATGTTTCTGCAGTGGGATATTGTCCATGGTAAGTTTTCTTTTTTTCTTTGAGAATTGAACCTCAAAATGAATGAATTTGTGTAAAACAGCGAATTTCAGGAAATTTGACTCTAATGCAGGCTTTACACGAGATGACCGTTCGTGTGATGCATCATCGGGGTCACGGTTTTCGTGACGCACATCCGGCATCGTACATGATGTCGTCTCGTGTGACACCTCCTAGCGACGCAGTATCGCTCACAAATCGTGAGTCGTGTACTCGTCGCTAGGTTTCATAAAATTGTTTAATTAAAATGGCGCCGGTTGTTCATCGTTTCCGTGGCATCACACGTTGCTCCATGTGACACCACGGGAACGATGAACACAGCTTACCTGCGTCCCGCAGCACCCGCCGGCTATGTAGAAGGAAGGAGGTGGGCCGGATGTTTACATCCCGCTCATATCCGCCCCTCCGCTTCTATTAGCCGGCTGCCGTGTGACGTTGCTGTGACGCCGAACGTCCCTCCCACTTCAGGAAGTGTACCTTCGTCGCCCACAGCGAGGTCGATCGGAAGGTAAGTGCGTGTGACGGGGGTTAAACGAGTTTGTGCGCCACGGGCAGCGATTTGCACGTGACGCAAAAACGACGGGGGCGTGTACGATCGCTCGTGCTATCGCACAATAGATCGACTCGTGTAAAGCAGGCTTAACTCGATCCTCTGTGGATTGATCTTCTCATGTCTTCCTGTAAATTATAAATCCAGCAATACCTTATTCTACATTTTTAAATATAAAAAAATTACATGCTACTCAAACAGGCAGCCCCAGTATTAAATCTGTACATTGATAAAAGCAAACTATAAACAACAATATACAAAAAAATGGTACAACAGAAACATAACTGATAAGTGTAGTTCATACAAAATGCAGTATGATGTCCACAATACTAGTGCATTATAATAATTACCAATAACCAAAAAGAAAATAAGTAAAAAAAATGAACAGGTACAAATTTAGAAATTAAACTTTTATGGAAATAATAAAGAAAATAACAATGAGTAACTTCTTAGAAAAATGACGAGAAAACGTGAACATGATATCATTCATAATATTCAAAAAAGGATGTACTCAGAAAATGTATGTGTTAATAAATATAGTACAAAGAAAAGAAATCCCAAGAGGTCTCCTTTGAGGAAGCTAGGTGCGAAACACCCGTTGGGGTGTGGGTCTTGGAGACCCGTATGGGTCATCTATTATAATGTATTTTCCCATCTGTTTGATTTGATGTATTTATATATTCATTCTTTGGATTACTGATTGTGTTTTTTATGCAATGCCTGGTAATGTCGATTATCCACCGGGTGATCATTTTTATTCTTTAAACTACTTTCATGAAGATCACATTCTAATATTAAAAAGACAAGAACAAAGTCGCTCCCTGTGTTAACCAGTACTGATAAGCAGACTTAAGTGAGTAATATACTGCTCATCTGAAGTAGGTGTGCTGGGCAGACACAACACTGGTGAAAGCTGTAGGGGAACTACCAAGGTTGCTACACTGACCACCAATTGCTGAGGCACGAAACTGACATTAGAAGTTGAGGAGAGAATGACATGCGGTATCATCTGGGCACTGCTGTGGATAGATTGGCACAGGATCACAGTAGGTTTTTAGACTTAATGTCATGTTAGGTACGGGGAAGTACCAGCGAGCAGTGAAAGGTAAGGGAAGGGGGAGATCATGACCCCTGACTAAACCTACAGCTGGTCTCTGGAGTCCCTCACCACCCTAGATAGGTTCCACACCTATGCACCAAGCCGGATGCCGGACCCTAGGTATCCATAGTGCTGAACCCTACGTAGGTAATGGGTGGGATGAGCTCTTCGTCAACCTCACTAAACGCTAAAAGGAAGACACAATGGGGACACATGAGGAAAAAGCATGAACTACTTTACCACAGGTGACTCAGGCAGGAGTTCAGCAACGATACTACAGATGAGAGCAAGCCACCTGCCTGCAACTAGAGCTAGAATGAACTGAATACTATCAACAGTACCAGTGCAGTGAAGAAGGGAGTATTTAAGCACCAAGAGAATACTGATGATCAGCAGCTGGGTAAAAGGTGAGCTCCTGCTGGGACCCAAAGGGGGAGGATTGAAAATCCAGCAGGAAAGCTACCTATTACAATGAAAACTGACAGAAGGAACAATAGAAAGTCAGGGAGCATTTTGTGCAGCCAAACACTGTGACCTTCTATTGCCCAAAATCCCATGACTGTCACCCATGATATATCCATGATACTTTATTGGACTACACATTTCAGGTATTCCAACCATTATGGAATTGAAGGAAGAAAAATCCAGCACCACTCAATAAAAATGAAAACATGACTTTATTGAAAAAATCTGAATTAAAAGCCAAGGAGTAAATCCATAATAATGCATTCGTAGACCAGATAAGCGTCTGTGTCTATGCGTTTCAGGAAAAACATGCCTTTAATCCCGACTCATGATCATAATACCTTCTTCAGGTTTAATTATACACTGCTAAACAAAATAAAGAGAACACTAAAATACCATTTTGTTGTTTAAGTGTTCCCTTTATTTTTTTGAGCAGTATATTACAGTGGAACCTTAGATTACGAGCATAATTGGTTTCGGGACTGTGCTCTTAAACCAAGTTACTCTTATATCAAAGCAAATTTTCCCATAGGAAATAATTGAAACATAGACAATTCGTTCTACAACCCAAAAATATTTACTGTATTTACACAAGCTTATTACAGTAATACAAAATAATGTACTGTATTCATATAAAATTATTGCAGTACACTAATACAAAATACTGTACAGTAAAAAAACATAAAAACAAATTAAACTGCACTTTAGCTGACAATAAAATTGCTGGTGTGCGGGAGATATAGTATAAGCAATGTGCTGTACTGGTTATCAATAAGAAAGTACAATACTGTATCCACAAATGTAAATTGATAGACATGCTATATATTATATACTGTACAGTACAATGGTATACTGTATACAGTACATATGTACAGAAGGTTACCTTCTGAGCGGGTCAGAACGTGGTGAAAGGACGAACCAGACGTGTGCACGGTGAGTGTTTGCTCTTATTGCAAAGCATTGCTCTTAAACCAAGTTACAAATTTTTAAAAAGCTTTGCTTGTCTTGCAAAACACTCTCAAACCAAGTTACTCTTAAACCAAGGTTCCACTGTATATACTTCTTCAGGTATAATGATAATGTAACATACCTGAAGAAGGGGACGGATCATCCCTGAAACGTGTAGTCCAATAAAGTCCGTAAACCTATTGTGGTCCAGTGCCAATCTATCCAAGTCAGCGTCCAGATGATACTGCATCTCTTTCTCTCCGCGACTTTTTAATATTAGCCACTTGTGCATTTTTTATTATTTTCGTCTCATTAGTTTTCTTTTCTACAAGCAAGATATAAATAATATTGTAAGGATCAAGAATAATAATACAGTCAAGGTGATTTTACATGATGACTACCCTTCTGAAAAAAAATATGATAGTAATAAAATGCTGCATCAAGTAAAGTCATTGTTTTGGTCTGTGTGTGTTACCGTAAGAGCAGAACAAGGTCTCGTTTCACCTGACAGATGAGTTTTGATCAATGAGAGGTCATCGGTTCATTAGACACAAGTTCTGTATAGGAGATCTCCTGCTGAGCCACAGATACACTTGGCCCATTATTCCGCTTTGTTACTCCAGATCAGTCAATGCTTTCCATTCTTTTCTTAGTCTTGTTTCTTGTCTTTCTATTCCATTCCACAGGGAAACATGTAGAGAAGCCCCAATCTTGGTAAAAATGCTCGTGGAATAGGTAAATGGGAGAAATCGTGTTTTCCACATCAGTTTGCTGACAGGAGTGACTAAAGAACGAATTTAGCCTTGGGGCTGGGATGTTTGTGTTTACCCCATAGGGTGATTGATTTCCCTGTCATTGAATCTTCCCTTCAGTGGTCCCATGAACTTCCATAAATATAGGAAACAGAAAATGAATGATGACAATGATGATCCTTCCTGCCTTTATCTGCTAATATTTTTCTTTTCGTTTTATGATGACTTTACCTCAATTTTGTATTAAGGTAAATATAAGAATGATTTTTTTGCAGAACAAAGACTCTAATGATTCATGACACATTGGATTTCATTGGAAATATTGTAGATCTATTGTAGTAACATCATTTGAGAAATCCTTCGAGTTTTTGTGGAATTGTGTTTCTTTGTGTTAACGTTATGATATTATCCGTTTATTCTTGTTTATTTAAATACTAGAAATATTTTATACTTAATTTAGGCATTTCATAGAATTATCACGAGATACACCTTCTACTTCCCAAAATTATTAGGCTAGAGACTAAATTTGGATTTGCCACAATTACTTTCTCTATTAGGGTTTTGCGCATGAGTATACGCACTGGATTACAATTTTGCACATACTTTAAAGTGAACCAGTCAGAGGCAATATGCACTCAGAACCACGGGCAGTTCTGGGTGCATATTTCTAATCCCTGCCTAACCGTCCCTGTATCTAGTAACATATATAAAGAGATCTTTAGAAAAAGTATTTCTAAAGATCCTTTATGATATGCTAATGAGCACAGGGATTAGTCGCAAGGGTGTTAGTTCCCCCGACTAGTCCATTTTCTTACCATGTTAGCTCGCCCACAGAGATATGCTAACATGCTGTTCAATGCCAATTGCCCAGCGTCATCAGCGGTGACGTGTGTACCTGTGTCCATTGTCACCACTTCAAAACACTAGGTTTAGAGTCAGTGTGTATGATCAGAAGTCCCGACACTTCCGGTCATGCGCATTAGACCTCTCTGAAGCCGGTACGTGTACACCCAGCTTCATAGTGCGCATGACCGGAAGTGTCGGTACTTCTGATCATGAACACTGCCCCTAAATCTGGACACATGTATATGAATCACTGCTGATGACGCTGGGCCATGGGCATTGAATAGCATATTAGCACATCCGCGTGCTAAGATGCTAAGAAGGCGGACTAGTTGGGGGAATTAACGCCCTTGCGACTAGTGCCCGCATTCATTAGCATATTATAAAGAATATTTAGAAATACTTTTTTTAAAGATCTCTTTATCTATGCCAGAAAAGCCATGTCATCAGGACTGCTGACGTCCGACGGCCAATCCGAAGATGCCACGTCCCGCGCATGAGCATTGGCCAAAGAGTCTCACTTAGAAAAGGACTTGGCCCGTGAATCCACATTCACCCACTTTCCGCACTTAGATTCAGGTGGCTGAACAGAAACCAATAACACAGCGGAGGATTGGGCCAACCGCTACGAACAGCGCCGAGGCGAAGCAGCACTTGCAAAATGGGTCTTGGGCAGCGGAGAGACAAGAGTCACCCTGACTCTGACCCAAGAGGGAGGACGCCTTCGGCATATAGCTGTAACACATGCAAAGAGGGTAGACTAGTTGGGGGAACTAATGCCCTTGTGACTAGTCCCTGCCCTCATTAGCATATCATAAAGGATCTTTAGAAATACTTTTTCTAAAGATCTCTTTATCTATACTACTAGATAAAGGGACAGTTAGGCAGGAATTAGCAATATACAACCAGAACTGCTCATGGTTCAGAGTGCATATTGCACCTGACAGGTTATCTTTAAGTTATAATTAAGCATTCTAAAGTACACATTAGAAGTGTAGTGTAAAGGTCCAGTCACACTAAGCAACTTACCAGCGATCCCAACAACGATAGGGATCGCTGGTAAGTTGCTAGGAGGTTGCTGGTGAGATGTCACACTGCGACGCTCCAGCGATCCCACCAGCAACCTGACCTGGCAGGGATCGCTGGAGCGTGGCTACACGAGTTGCTGGTGAGCTCACCAGCAACCAGTGACCAGCCCCCAGTCTCCTAGTTACAGCACACATCAGGTTAATTAACCCGATGTGTGCTGCAGCTAAATGTGCACAGAGCAGGGAGCAGCGCACAATGCTTAGCGCTGGCTCCTTGCTAGTTACAGCACACATGGGGTTAATTACCCGATGTGTGCTGCAGCTAAATGTGCACAGAGCAGGGAGCAGCGCACACTGCTTAGTGCTGGCTCCTTGCTCTCCTAGTTACAGCACACATCGGGTTAATTACCTGATGTGTGCTGCAGCTAAATGTGCACAGAGCAGGAGCCGGCACTGACAGTGAGAGCAGCGGAGGCTGGTATCAAAGGTAAATATCGGGTAACCAAGGACAGGGCTTCTTGGTTACCCGATGTTTACATTGGTTACCAGCCTCCGCAGAAGCCGGCTCCTGCTGCCTGCACATTTAGTTGTTGCTGTCTCGCTGTCACACACAGCGATCTGTGCTTCACAGCGGGACAGCAACAACTAAAAAATGGCCCAGGACATTCAGCAACAACCAACGACCTCACAGCAGGGGCCAGGTTGTTGCTGGATGTCACACACAGCAACATCGCTAGCAACGTCACAAAAGTTGTTCGTTACCAGCGATGTTGCTAGCGATGTTGCTTAGTGTGACGGGGCCTTAAGGCACCAAAATATTTCCCATATGAATACAATAGCAAAACATAATTTCATGCTCCATTGGATGCAACTTCCATAGAATATATCAAATAGAATTGTTTTTATGTGAGCAATTTTTTAGGGGAGTAAAACCACTTCAATGGTACAACAGGGAGCACCATATCACTGTGCACAAAACTATTTACAAAGAACCGGTTTCTAAAGTGATTTCTCGATATTCACGGCAAAGTCATATCAAGATATTCTCTATTGTAGTATTATTAGAAGAATCACTTCACGACCGCGGGCAATAAAGTTACGTCCTAATTTTATGTGACTTAAAGACCAGGGGCGTAATTTTACTGCCTAAAATTCATTTGATTGCCGTGGCCATAGAAACGGCTTTCAAATGATGTTCCCTGCTGTTTCTTACAGCAGGGGGCCTTTGCTTGACCCCAGAGAGGATGGCATAGCCACCCCCCCATCAACGATTCTTGTGATTGGCTGTTCAAATCTGAACCGCCAACCACATTGATCGCACTGGTTTTGGCTAAAACAATGCCTGAACCAGTGCGATCCTGCTATGAGGTGCTGCAACAGCTGCAGCAGATCATAGCTAGAGCTCAAACATGGCGCCCCCCAGCCCCTGCAGCACTGATTGGAGCGATCGTGCTATGACGCGCAATCGCTCCAATCAGCGTGCAGTGGGGCTGTCTGATCTGGAGGTGACCGCTCTCCCCAGGTTTGTGTTGGTGTGGGGAGCCCTCCCCCAGCATGTCTGCAGCGTGCACTGGCTGGTACTTGTAGTACCACACCGCCGCTGCTGATACCGCACGCCGATGCCGCCACTGCTGATGCCGCTGCCCGATTGCCTCTCCTGCTCCCCGTGAGTATTGCGTGCTCCCCCTGATTGCCCCTGCGTGCTCCCGTGATGGCCCCTGCGTGCTCCCGTGATGGCCCCTGCCCGTGCCGATGTGCCGCCCCCTGCCGTAATCTGCCCCCCGCCACAATCTCTTTTCTGCTCCCATTCTCCTGCCTCTGCTTCTCCAGTCTCCCCCTCTCCATCTGCTCTCCCTGTCTTTACCGAGTCGTCCGAGGTCTTCACTGGTCCGGTGATCCCATCTGCCTCCATCACTGGGTCCTTCCTGGGTCCTTCTTGGGTCTTCTGATGAGCTGTCCAACTTCCTGCCTGCTGCTCCTGTAGCTGTCTACCTGCTGCCTTCTATTCCTCCTGCAGTTCCTCTGGTCAGTGATCTTCCTGCTAATGCTGTGGGTCCTGTGAGTATAACTTTTTTTTTTCCTGTATCCCCTGTCCGTTTTTACACCACATCCGTCCATGCGTGCCGCCGAGCGCTGTTCAGTGATGCAGATAATTTATCTGCATCTGTGGTCAATTTTCGGCGGGAAATTTTTTTTTGTCCATATCTGGCGTTGTTTCCTGCACCTCATCCGTGTGTGCGTCCTACAGCAGCCGAGCACTGATCAGGGATGCACATAATGGATCGGCGTCCCTGTTCAATTTTCGACTTGACTTTTTTTTCTGTATCCCTGTCGCTTTTTGTATCTCATCCGTCCGTGCATCCTGCAGCGGCCAATCAGTGATGCACATCACTGCACGGCATCTGCGTTTGAAAAGTCAAATGGCACTCCTTCTCTTCTAAGCCCTGCCGTGCGCCCAAAAAATTACTTTCCACCACATATGAGGTATCTGTGTACTCAGGAGAAATTTCACAATGGTGCATTTTTTCCTGATACCCTTGTAAAAAAAAAAAAGCTACCTGGTTGAAGCAAAAATTTTGTGGTAAAAAAAAAATAATTTTCACGGCTCAACGTTATCAACTTCTGTGGAGCTCCTGGAGGTACAAGAGGCTCACCAAACATCTAGAAAAATTACTTGAGGGGTCTAGTTCCAAAATGGGGTCACTTGTGGGGGAGCTCCACTTTTTAGGCACCATAGGGGGTCTCCAAATGTGACATTGTGTCCCCTAATGATTCCAACCAATTTTGCTGTCAAATGGCGCTCCTTCCCTTCTGAGCCCCGCCATGCGCCGAAACAATGACTTTATACCACATATGAGGTATCTGCGTACTCAGGAGAAATTAAACAATAAGTTTTATGGTGCATTTTTCCTGATACCCTTGTGAAAAAAGCTACCTGGTTCAATTAACAGTTTTGTGGTAAAAAAATATATATATTTTCACAGCTCAACATTATCAACTACTGTGAAGCCCCCGGGGGTTCAAAAGGCTCACCAAAAATCTAGATAAATTTCTTGAGGGGTCTAGTTTCCAAAATGGGGTCACTTGTGGGGGAGCTCCATTGTTTAAGCACCTCGATGGGTCTCTAAACTTGACATGGCGTCCGCTAATGAGTCCAGCTAATTTTGCGTTCAAAAATTCGAATGGCGCTCCTTCTGTGACGCCCCTGGACTAGTCAGGTCGTCACAGGATACTACACGCTCTTTATCTTCCAGTGCAGGACTCAACCCCCATGGTTCTGGGTTCCCATCTTGTAGTACTGCCTCCACCAGCATCTACAAATCCTATTGACACCCCGCATCACACCCTGTCAGGCACACCAGTGGGCTGCGTAAGCTGGAATAGGGATGCCAACTAGGGGTCAGGCAGGGAGGTGGGAGGTGACAGTTTAGTTCAGTGGTATCCCTCGAGCTGTGTGGAGCTCGGAAGAAGCTGGGAGTTGGAGCTCCCAGGGGAGAAGCAGACAAGGTCGCAGACGGTGGTCTGGACCCGGAGGAGTCGGAGACCCGGTCGCGGGAGATTGGGACTGTGTGCTTGGCTAGTCTTGGATGATAGCCAGCAGCCACAGTTCAATAGCCAGGCTGGGACCGAAGGCACGTCGGGATACACGACCCTAGGTCGGGGAGAAGCTTCAGGGAACCCGGCAATTAACCTAAGGAGAACGGGGCCTTTATGAACTGTTCTCACTAGCTCAGAGATCGGGGGCACTAGCGCAACGAGGGGGATAGGGCTTTCCAAGCAAAGCAGCCAACTGAAATCCCAAGCGTGAGCTCCTGGGAGCAAGCTCCTCTGCTACTATTAGTAAGGAGCAGGGCCCAGAAAGATCCAAGCTGACAGGCCACCTGAACACTCTAAAATACGGTGCCAGGAGGCAGGCCACGGACCACCAGGCAGTGCTGCCGGGGACAAGACCCAGACGAGCTCCCTCCAGAGATTTGGTTTACTACGTTGTCAGCGTCTGCTTTCATGCTGAGTGAGTACCTGATTAACCCCTGCAACCAGCAAGCCTGCACTCCCCCTTCACTCCATTCCACCATCCAGGGTCCCGGGGCCTTTCCCTACCCTTGGAGGGTAACGTCATCTAGCTGCCCCATTCCATCACCCCGGATACTCCCAACGGCAGCGGCAGTACTCCTTATTACTGCACACCACAGGTGGCGTCACGAACTATCTAACTCCCCTGTTAGCGGTTCGATCGCTTCTGGGGAGGGACTCGTCCGAGACACTTACCTTCAGGGCACTGTTGTGTGCCCAAACAATTGATTTTTACCACATATAGGGTATTGTTGTACTCAGGAGAAAATGCACAATAAATTTTATGGTGGATTTTTTCCTGATACCCTTGTGAAAAAAAAGCTAACTAGTTAAAGCAACAGTTTTGTGGTAAAAAAAAATCTTTTCTTTTTGCGGCTCAACATTATAAAGTTCTGTGAAGCCCCCAGGGGTTCAAAGTGCTCAACAAACATCTAGATAAATTCCGTGAGGGGTCTAGTTTCCAAAATGGGGTCACTTGTGGGGGAGCTGTATTTTTTAGGCACCTCAAAGGGTCTCCAAACCCGACATGGTGTCCGCTAATGAGTCCAGCTAATTTTGCATTCAAAAATTCGAATGGCGCTGATTACTTTCAGAGCTCTGCTGTGTGCCAAAACAACTGATTTTTACCAAATATGAGATATCAGCGTACTCAGGAGAAATTGCACTATAAATTGTATGGTGCACTTTCTCTTTTCTCCCTTGTGAAAATTTAAAGTTTTATGGTTAAAGTAACATTTTTGTGTAAAAAAGTACAATTTTCATTTTTTTCCTTCACATGGCTTTGGTTCCTGTGAAGCACCTAAAGGGTTAATGAACGTCTTAGATTTGTTTTTGAGCAATGTGAGGGGTGCAGTTTTTAGAATGGTGTCATTTTTGGGTATTTTCTGTCCCTTAATGGTAGAGTTGAGCGCGGTTCGTGGTTCGTGGTTCTCCAGTTCGCGGTTCGAGTGATTTTGGGGGCTGTTCTAGATCGAACTAGAACTCGAGCTTTTTTCTAAAGCTCGATAGTTCTAGTTACGTTCGAGAACGGTTCTAGCAGCAAAAAGACAAGCTAATTACTAGCTGGCTTTCCGCAGTAATAGTGTAAGTCACTCTGTGACTCACACTATTATGAAATTTCAGCGTATAATGTGCGGGAACAGCGCATTCAGATCACTGCTGTTTGGATAATGGCCATTTTTTTTTCCCTTGTCTTCCTTCCCTAAGCACGCACGTGTAGTGGGGCGGGCCAGCATGTCAGCCAAACCCAGACACACACACAGCTAAGTGGACTTTTAGCCAGAGAAGCAACGGCATGTGTGATAAGATGTCCATGTCACATGTCCCTGCATTATAAAAATGGACATTTTCCTCCAGCACGCCATTATCTGCCTTCTGCGTCTGAGTGTCAGTCACCGCTGGCGTAGCTCCTGTCTCTGATACTGCTGTGTACGCTCTATACACAGCGCTATACAGAATAGGGATAGAAGTTTCTATTAGTCCTTGTAAGGGTTAATGCCGGCAGGGTCAGAGCCATAGGTGACAGGTCCGTGAAAACAGATTTTAACAGCTACACAAGATGACAGCGTCTGTGTAGCTAAGGTCAGGGATTTCCTCGCTGCATTTCCCCATTAGGAGGGATAGAAAGGCAGGCTTCCTTTCCTCTACCCAGACCCACAACCCTGCCACTGTACCCTCCTGCCCTTTGCACACTCAAACTCATTGTTACTAAGCCATTATACTAGCAAACACTGAGGAAACTTAGTGGCATCCTAAAAGTGGCTGTTGGACTTCCATTAGTGTCCCACTGGTGCAAAGCTATTTGCAGCACCACTGCATTGCACACTCAAACTCATTGTTACTAAGCCATTATACTAGCAAACTATGCTGCCAGTTTAAGGGCCGTAGTTGCATTTTCAGGGATAGTTATTGTTGTTTATTCTGCTGTTAATAAAGCTAGACCACCGCTGAAATCTACACCACCTGTCAATTTTTACTACCACATTTTAAGTGCACAATCTTGTCGCAATCAAAATGAGTGGCAAAATGACAGATGCTGGTGGAAAGGGGAAGAGGCGTGTTGGAAAAGGAAAAAAAGGGTTTGTCCATGGGGAAGGTGGCAAAGCTCCATTAACATCTGCTGAAGATAGACCATCTTCCAGCAAAAGTAAGATGTCTACTACTTACCGTGAACAATCCGATGTGCTCCCTTTTTTACGGACACGAACAACTGGAACAAAGGTGGATAGTCACACCAGTCAAACAAAAACCCTTGTTGCCTCCCTCCAGGGTCTGATGTCCACACCAGGTGGGGCGGAGCCAGGCGGTTGGCCCCACCCCCCGAGGAGTTCACAGGCCTGGAGGCGGGAAAAGTGTCAGATTCGTTTTGGAGGTGAAAGTGTGAGGAGTAGAAACTGCAAGTGTCTGGGTTGGAGCCCAGGCACTGACAGCAAGGTTGGCAGATGGTGGTGGCCGTCTGCAGGAGTTAGTGGATCTCTGCGTAACCGTAGGACCGGGGTCGGGTGGTGGCCCGCCGGTACCAAACCAGGGAGTGGAGTGAAGCTAAGCACAAAGGCAGGGCCATCGGACCCCGACTAGGCTTGGAGCCGCCGACAACGGTCAAATCCGAGTGTGACCGGAACCCCAGGGGTTTCCTAACAACCAAGATCCGACAGAAGTCAACAGTCCATACTGTGAGGATACACAGCCACCACCATAGGCTAGAGATCCAAGGGCCAGCGCCTGCGGGCAAAACGGGCTCCTTCGGTACCTATACGCCGGGGAGCGGACTACCGGTGGGCAACCACAGGAGTCAGAACATTCTAACAAGGTGCAGGGAAAGACAGCGACCATCACTCTATCCGGTGAGAGCACAAACACTGCAGCCGGCTGCGGGACCCGTCCATCCAGCCGTTTGGTTTACAAGAGACTCTGCATCTGCATCTGTTTCTGAGTGAGTACAACAGTGCCATCCGGCACCGCACCGCGCTGCGCCTGCAACCCTGCACCCCAGCCATCCAGCCTCCCCATTACACCACACGGCCCTGGGATCACCAACCCCTACCCACGGAGGGGACAACATCCTAGCTGCTCCCTACCATCGCTCCCAGGATCCCCGTCACCAGCAGCAGTGGTGCCTATTATCACCACAACCCGTGGGTGGCGTCATGAACTCTCTCCCAAAACAAACCACCCCCTTTTCACTCGTGGGCGAGGAGTGTTGCTCGAGTCCCCGAGTCCGGCCCACCACTCGAGCCACCGAGCAGCAGCAGCGGACCCGAGCGTAGTGAGCGCGGCCCCTCCGCCCGCGACATGAGCACTCCACATAGTCTCTCTATATACAGTTTGAGCCCCAATAAGCCCCTCTATATAGAGTATGAGCCTATAGCTACTCTATATACAGTGTGAACCCCCACATAGTCGCTCTAAAAACAGTATGAGCCCTCACATAGCCCATTTATCCCCTCTACACACAGTTGATCCTCGTCCCTGCGGCAGCACACATCGCTACGTGATAATGTTTGTTTGTTTGTTTGTTTTTTATCGGTGGGGGTCCCCATTCAGACTTTTGCTATGGTGCCCCATGATTTCTATGTACTCCCCTGATTAAGGGGTTAATTGCATTTTGAAGTCACCTACTGAGGATCTGGATACCAGGAAGAAATTAAATTTATTCATAGACATTTTTATTTTATTAGCTTAATGGTGTTTACTGACTGGATAATTAATTTTATATTTTGATACATTTGACTTTGCAGACACTGGGATACCTCTTATGTTTTTTTTCTTTTGTGATATTTATTGAAAAAAAAATGCTAAATACAAATTTTATATGTTTTATTTTTTATTTAATAATATTTTTCTTAATTTTCTCAGGGGACTTGAATCTTTGGTCGTCTGATTGCTTATTACAGGGCTGGGCAAAGAGTGGCACATGGGCCACATCCGGCCCACTAGCAGTTTCAGTCCAGCCCACTGACTGAGACAACTGATGGGCTGAAAACAGTGGACCGTGAGCAGCACCATTCCCTCCCCTACTACCACTGACTGTCCACTGCAGCCTGTGGATCAACTTTGCCCACGTGACAGCAGCGATATTTGAGAATGGACCCCAATGAGGAGCGATTTTGGACGTTTTTGCAACGATCCAAAATCGCTCCAAGGAGTCACACACAACGAGATCGCTACAGCGGCCGGATGTGCGTCACAAAATCCGTGTCCCGAACGAGATCGCTGTATCAATCTCGTAGCGTGTAAAGCCCGCTTTAGACATATCCTGTTGTATTTGTACAAGTTATGGAATAAAATTGGTTTTTAACCTCTTTTCTTGGCCATGATGCTGGAAACAACTTTTGTTCTATTGCCGGACTTTGCCTCTTTGAACATGGAGCTGCCATCCCTGCACCGTCCCCCAGAGAGAGGACCCAGGTGATGCCTTTACCGGGGGAGCTGAGATCCTCCTTAGCATACTGACTTCCAACCTTCCACAATCCACCATCACTCTTGGAAAATCTCCAATTCTGCAAACATCAATCAAACATTAACCGCTAGTCATTTTGACTGCCCGAAAAAAGCTGCATGCACCATTTTTTTGGGTCATTAAAATGACGAACCCCAGACAGAATCGTCAGCCATATGTGTATATCTAATATATAAAGCTGTGTATGTGTGTGTGGATAGATTATATTATAATAATATATATTATAATATATATATTATAATATATATATATATATATATATATATATATATATATATATGTATATATATATATATATATATATATATATATATATATATATATATATATATATATATACAGTGCCTACAAGTAGTATTCAACCCCCTGCAGATTTAGCAGGTTTACACATTCGGAATTAACTTGGCATTGTGACATTTGGACTGTAGATCAGCCTGGAAGTGTGAAATGCACTGCAGCAAAAAAGAATGTTATTTCTTTTTTTATTTTTTTTTTAAATTGTAAAAAGTTTATTCAGAGGGTCATTTATTATTCAACCCCTCAAACCACAAGAATTCTGTTTGGTTCCCCTAAAGTATTAAGAAGTATTTCAGGCACAAAGAACAATGAGCTTCACATGTTTGGATTAATTATCTCTTTTTCCAGCCTTTTCTGACTAATTAAGACCCTCCCCAAACTTGTGAACAGCACTCATACTTGGTCAACATGGGAAAGACAAAGGAGCATTCCAAGGCCATCAGAGACAAGATCGTGGAGGGTCACAAGGCTGGCAAGGGGTACAAAACCCTTTCCAAGGAGTTGGGCCTACCTGTCTCCACTGTTGGAAGCATCAACCGGAAGTGGAAGGCTTATGGAACTACTGTTAGCCTTCCACGGCCTGGACAGCCTTTGAAAGTTTCCACCTGTGCCGAGGCCATGCTTGTCCGAAGAGTCAAGGCTAACCCAAGGACAACAAGGAAGGAGCTCCGGGAAGATCTCATGGCAGTGGGGACATTGGTTTCAGTCAATACCATAAGTAACGTACTCCACCGCAATGGTCTCCGTTCCAGACGAGCCCGTAAGGTACCTTTACTTTCAAAGCATCATGTCAAGGCTCGTCTACAGTTTGCTCATGATCACTTGGAGGACTCTGAGACAGACTGGTTCAAGGTTCTCTGGTCTGATGAGACCAAGATCGAGATCTTTGGTGCCAACCACACACGTGACGTTTGGAGACTGGATGGCACTGCATACGACCCCAAGAATACCATCCCTACAGTCAAGCATGGTGGTGGCAGCATCATGCTGTGGGGCTGTTTCTCAGCCAAGGGGCCTGGCCATCTGGTCCGCATCCATGGGAAGATGGATAGCACGGCCTACCTGGAGATTTTGGCCAAGAACCTCCGCTCCTCCATCAAGGATCTTAAGATGGGTCGTCATTTCATCTTCCAACAAGACAACGACCCAAAGCACACAGCCAAAAAAACCAAGGCCTGGTTCAAGAGGGAAAAAATCAAGGTGTTGCAGTGGCCTAGTCAGTCTCCTGACCTTAACCCAATTGAAAACTTGTGGAAGGAGCTCAAGATTAAAGTCCACATGAGACACCCAAAGAACCTAGATAACTTGGAGAAGATCTGCATGGAGGAGTGGGCCAAGATAACTCCAGAGACCTGTGCCGGCCTGATCAGGTCTTATAAAAGACGATTATTAGCTGTAATTGCAAACAAGGGTTATTCCACAAAATATTAAACCTAGGGGTTGAATAATAATTGACCCACACTTTTATGTTGAAAATGTATTAAAATTTAACTGAGCAACATAACTTGTTGGTTTGTAAGATTTATGCATCTGTTAATAAATCCTGCTCTTGTTTGAAGTTTGCAGGCTCTAACTTATTTGCATCTTATCAAACCTGCTAAATCTGCAGGGGGTTGAATACTACTTGTAGGCACTGTATATATATATATTTACACTGTATGTGTGTCCGCTATAGGAACCTGCACCGTCTCATTTACAATCATGCTATTTTGCTCAGACACCTCATGTGACCCAGGGAACGTCATAGACTATTTTTTGAGGGGAAAATGTAACCCCCCCGCTTTAGGCTGGGGCCACACAGGACACTACTGTGATCCTCGCATGACACTCGGCTCACGCTGGGAGCACAGCAGGAGCCAACTGTCAAGCGAGTGTCACTGCGACTGGGCTCTGATCATGCGATCGGACCTCAGCTGCAGGGGACGGGCCGGCACTCAGGAGGGGCGGGCCAGTGCTTCGGAGGGGAGGGAGGTATTTATCTCTTTCTCTCCTCCATTGCCGGCTATTGCCATTCTCGCACTACACTCGCGGTACACCGGTGTAACGCGAGTGCAGTGCGATTCTTCTCTCGCCCAATACACTTGAATGGGTGCGAGAGAGTCTCGCATAACAATCACAGCATGCTGCAATTGTTTTCTCGGTCCGATTGATTGGGGCCGAGAAAATAATCGCTCATATGCGCTGGCACATAGGCTAATGTTTGTCTGAGTGGAATACGATGTTTTATCGCATCACACTCGCTCCGATTTTCATGCCGTGTGTCTTAATAATAATAATTAGAATAATAAATTTATTCATTCATATAGCGCTATTAATTCCACAGCGCTTTACATACATTGCCAATACTGTCCCCATTGGGGCTCACAATCTAGAGTCCCTATCAGTATGTCTTTGGAGTGTGGGAGGAAACCGGAGTACCCGGAGGAAACCCACGCAAACACAGGGAGAACATACAAACTCCTTGCAGATGGTGTCCTTGGTAGGATTTGAACCCAGGACCCCAGCGCTGTAAGGCTGCAGTGCTAACCACTGAGCCACCGTGCCGCCCTTACAGTTACTCTCCAAAAAAATTCCTTACATTAAAGTCAGTGGAGCTAGTAGGTGAGGTCATTAATAGGAGCTGTGATTGGTTATTATAGGCAACAAAGGACATTGCTAATGTAAAGCTGGGTTCACACATAGCGACGCAGCAGCGATCACGATGGGCGACCTGACCTTATCAGGATTAGAGTTGAGCGCGGTTCGTGGTTCGAGGTTCTCCAGTTCGGGGCTCGAGTGATTTTGGGGGCTGTTCGAGATCGAACTAGAACTCGAGCTTTTTGCAAAAGCTCGATAGTTCTAGATACGTTCGAGAACGGTTCTAGCAGCAAAAAGCAGGGCTTTTTACAGCTAGAGTGTGCAGGAGCCATCGCTGGCAGCCTGCCAGAAGATGGTAACCAAGATAAACATCGGGTATCCAAGCAAAACGCTTTGGTTAGTAACCCGATGTTTATCTTAGTTACGTGCAGGAAGCCCACACTTTCCCGCTCAGCTCGCTCCACCCCCTCCTGCCCGCGGCATGTACACACGTACACACGTACACACACACACACACACACACACACACACACACACAGACGGTCCCGCTCGGCTTACCTGCGGTCGGCCCGGGGGCAGCAGTCCTTGGCACTGGAAACTGTGGCTGCCGGCCCTTTAAGGCCACTGTGTTCTCCTGCATTGAGCATCATCTGTGGGCGGAGCTACCGCCCGGCGTCCTGCTCGGTCGCACAAATGAAGGAGTCACAGTGCCAGCCAGCGACCCCCAGCAAATCGCTTCCCTCCGGCGCTGTGTGGGCCCCATCTGCACCGTGACCTGATCAGTATGTGGGACATCACTCCCTCCCCGCCCATCCCTGTCCCCCCGTGCGTGTGTGGGCCCCGCAGAGCCGTGTGTGTGACCCCCGGAGCCGCGTGTGTGGGCCCCGCAGAGCCGTGTGTGTGACCCCCGGAGCCGCGTGTGTGGGCCCCGCAGAGCCGTGTGTGTGACCCCCGGAGCCGCGTGTGTGGGCCCCGCAGAGCAAGGTGTGTGTTTGTATGTATGCATGCAGCAGAGCAGTATGCGTGTCTATATGTATGTATGTATATATGCAGCAGAGCAGTATGCGTGTCTATATGTATGTATGTATATATGCAGCAGAGCAGTATGCGTGTCTATATGTATGTATGTATATATGCAGCAGAGCAGTATGCGTGTCTATATGTATGTATGTATATATGCAGCAGAGCAGTATGCGTGTCTGTATGTATGTATGTATATATGCAGCAGAGCAGTATGCGTGTCTGTATGTATGTATGTATATATGCAGCAGAGCAGTATGCGTGTCTGTATGTATGTATATATGCAGCAGAGCAGTATGCGTGTCTGTATGTATGTATGCAGCAGAGCAGTGTGTGTGTGTGTCTGTATGTATGTATGCAGCAGAGCAGTGTGTGTGTGTGTCTGTATGTATGTATGCAGCAGAGCAGTATGCGTGTCTGTATGTATGTATGTATGCAGCAGAGCAGTATGCGTGTCTGTATGTATGTATGTATATATGCAGCAGAGCAGTATGCGTGTCTGTATGTATGTATATATGCAGCAGAGCAGTATGCGTGTCTGTATGTATGTATATATGCAGCAGAGCAGTATGCGTGTCTGTATGTATGTATGCATGCAGCAGAGCAGTATGCGTGTCTGTATGTATGTATATATGCAGCAGAGCAGTATACGTGTCTGTATGTATGCATGTATGTATGCAGCAGAGCAGTATATGTGTCTGTATGTATGTATGTATATATGCAGCAGAGCAGTATGCGTGTCTGTATGTATGCATGTATGTATGCAGCAGAGCAGTATGCGTGTCTGTATGTATGTATGTATGTATATATGCAGCAGAGCAGTATGCGTGTCTGTATGTATGTATGTATGTATATATGCAGCAGAGCAGTATGCGTGTCTGTATGTATGTATGTATGTATATATGCAGCAGAGCAGTATGCGTGTCTGTATGTATGTATGTATATATGCAGCAGAGCAGTATGCGTGTCTGTATGTATGTATGTATATATGCAGCAGAGCAGTATACGTGTCTGTATGTATGCATGTATGTATGCAGCAGAGCAGTATATGTGTCTGTATGTATGTATGTATATATGCAGCAGAGCAGTATTCGTGTCTGTATGTATGCATGTATGTATGCAGCAGAGCAGTATGCGTGTCTGTATGTATGTATGTATGTATATATGCAGCAGAGCAGTATGCGTGTCTGTATGTATGTATGTATGTATATATGCAGCAGAGCAGTATGCGTGTCTGTATGTATGTATGTATATATGCAGCAGAGCAGTATGCGTGTCTGTATGTATGCATGTATGTATGCAGCAGAGCAGTATATGTGTCTGTATGTATGTATGTATATATGCAGCAGAACAGTATGCGTGTCTGTATGTATGTATATATGCAGAAGAGCAGTATGCGTGTCTGTATGTATGTATATATGCAGCAGAGCAGTATGCGTGTCTGTATGTATGTATATATGCAGCAGAGTAGTATGCGTGTCTGTATGTATGTATGCATGCAGCAGAGCAGTATGCGTGTCTATATGTATGTATGTATGCAGCAGAGCAGTATGCGTGTCTGTATGTATGTATGTATATATGCAGCAGAGCAGTATGCGTGTCTGTATGTATGTATATATGCAGCAGAGCAGTATGCGTGTCTGTATGTATGTATATATGCAGCAGAGCAGTATGCGTGTCTATGTATGTATGTATATATGTAGCAAAGTAGTATGCATGTCTGTATGTATGCATGTATGTATGCAGCAGAGCAGTATGCGTGTCTGTATGTATGCATGTATGTATGCAGCAGAGCAGTATGCGTGTCTGTATGTATGTACATATATATGCAGCAGAGCAATATGCGTGTCTGTATGTATGCATGTATGTATGCAGCAGAGCAGTATACGTGTCTGTATGTATGTATATATGTAGCAGAGTAGTATGCGTGTCTGTCTGTATATATATATGCAGCAGAGCAATATGCGTGTCTGTCTGTATGTATGCATGTATGTATGCAGCAGAGCAGTATACGTGTCTGTATGTATGTATGTATATATGCAGCAGAGCAGTATGCGTGTCTGTATGTATGTATATATGCAGCAGAGCAGTATGCGTGTCTATATGTATGTATGTATGCAGCAGAGCAGTATGCGTGTCTGTATGTATGTATATATGCAGCAGAGCAGTATGCGTGTCTGTATGTATGTATGTATATATGCAGCAGAGCAGTATGCGTGTCTGTATGTATGTATGTATATATGCAGCAGAGCAGTATGCGTGTCTATATGTATGTATGTATGCAGCAGAGCAGTATGCGTGTCTGTATGTATGTATGTATATATGCAGCAGAGCAGTATGCGTGTCTGTATGTATGTATATATGCAGCAGAGCAGTATGCGTGTCTATATGTATGTATGTATGCAGCAGAGCAGTATGCGTGTCTGTATGTATGTATATATGCAGCAGAGCAGTATGCGTGTCTGTATGTATGTATGTATATATGCAGCAGAGCAGTATGCGTGTCTGTATGTATGTATGTATATATGCAGCAGAGCAGTATGCGTGTCTATATGTATGTATGTATGCAGCAGAGCAGTATGCGTGTCTGTATGTATGTATGTATATATGCAGCAGAGCAGTATGCGTGTCTGTATGTATGTATATATGCAGCAGAGCAGTATGCGTGTCTGTATGTATGTATATATGCAGCAGAGCAGTATGCGTGTCTGTTTGTATGTATATATGCAGCAGAGCAGTATGCGTGTCTGTATGTATGTATATATGCAGCAGAGCAGTATGCGTGTCTGTATGTATGTATATATGCAGCAGAGCAGTATGCGTGTCTGTATGTATGTATGTATATATGTAGCAAAGTAGTATGCATGTCTGTATGTATGTATATATATATGCAGCAGAGCAATATGCGTGTCTGTATGTATGTATGCATGTATGTATGCAGCAGAGCAGTATACGTGTCTGTATGTATGTATATATGTAGCAGAGTAGTATGCGTGTCTGTCTGTATATATACATGCAGCAGAGCAATATGCGTGTCTGTCTGTATGTATGCATGTATGTATGCAGCAGAGCAGTATACGTGTCTGTATGTATGTATGTATATATGCAGCAGAGCAGTATGCGTGTCTGTATGTATGTATATATGCAGCAAAGCAGTATACGTGTCTGTATGTATGTATGTATATATGCAGCAGAGCAGTATGCGTGTATGTATGTATATATGCAGCAGAGCAGTATGCGTGTCTGTATGTATGTATGTATATATGCAGCAGAGCAGTATGCGTGTATGTATGTATATATGCAGCAGAGCAGTGTGCGTGTCTGTATGTATGTATGTATGCAGCAGAGCAATATGCGTGTCTTTCTGTATGTATGCATGTATGTATGCAGCAGAGCAGTATGCGTGTCTGTATGTATGCATGTATATATGCAGCAGAGCAGTATGCGTGTCTGTATGTATGCATGTATGTATGCAGCAGAGCAGTATATGTGTCTGTATGTATGTATGTATATATGCAGCAGAGCAGTATGCATGTCTGTATGTATGTATATATGCAGCAGAGCAGTATGCGTGTCTGTATGTATGTATGTATATATGCAGCAGAGCAGTATGCGTGTCTGTATGTATGCATGTATGTATGCAGCAGAGCAGTATGCGTGTCTGTATGTATGCATGTATGTATGCAGCAGAGCAGTATGCGTGTCTGTATGTATGCATGTATGTATGCAGCAGAGCAGTATGCGTGTCTGTATGTATGCATGCAGAGCAGTATGCGTGTCTGTCTGTCTGTATGTATGTATGTATGTATGTATGCAGAAGAGCAGTATGCGTGTCTGTCTGTATGTATGTATGCATGTATGTATGCAGCAGAGCAGTATGCGTGTCTGTATGTATGTATGCAGCAGAGCAGTGTGTGTCTGTATGTATGTATGCAGCAGAGCAGTATGTGTGTGTCTGTCTATATGTATGTATGTAGCAGAGCAGTGTGTGTGTGTCTGTCTATATGTATGTATGCATGCAGAGCAGTATGTGTGTGTCTGTATGTATGTATGCAGCATAGCAGTGTGTGTCTCTGTATGTATGCATGTATGATGTGTATCTATGTATGTCAGTGTATATGACTGTATAGATTTGTCTGTTTATATGTATTTTTGTGAGTTTGTCTTTAAATATGTATATGTACGTGTATGTATCTGTGTATGTGTGTGTGTCTGCGTGTGTATGGGACCCACTGAGACTCTTCCGCCCGGGGCCCACAAAAACCTGGAGCCGGCCCTGCCTGCGGTGATGAAGTCCCGCCATCCCGACCTCAGCGCTGTCACTGTCCTCCATGGCCGCCGCTTGTCACATCACCTTCTCTCGCTTCCGACCCGAGACTGACTAGCGGTGACGTCACGGGCCTCTCGCGATACTTGGTGTGAAGGCGCCGGTCATTGAACTCAGTGACAGGGGCTGTCAGTGTGCTGGAGATCAGCGCAGGTAATGTACCTCGCTGACAGCAGCACTTGTCATGCCCTGCAGTGACCTGGGCTGACCCATTGATGTTAGCTCAGGTCACTGCATTGCTCTCCCAGCCAATGGGGAACATCCTGCTCTTCATTGACTGGGACAGTGTGGATCGTCATGGCAACCCCTTGGATTACACCAGACCTGGATTTGTTTTTCATTCTAATAAATTGGTTAAAGAGGGAATGTTTTGGGGAGTGTTTTTTCAAATAAAAATGTGTTTGTCGTCTATTTTTTTTATTACTGACTGGGTTGGTGATGTCGGGTATCTGATAGACGCCTGACCTCACCAACCCCAGGGCTTGATGCCAGGTAACATTACACACCTGGTATTAACCCCATATATTACCCCGTTTGCCACCGCACCAGGGCGCGGGATGAGCTGGGGCGAAGCACCAGGATTGGCGCATCTAATGGATGCGCCACTTCTGGGGCGGCTGCGGCCTGCTATTTTTAGGCTGGGGAGAGTCCAATAACCATGGACCTCCCTAGTCTGAGAATATCAGGCCCCAGCTGTCTGCTTTACCTTGGCTGGTGATCCAATTTTGGGGGACCCCTACGTGTTTTTTTTTTTAATTATTTATTTAATTTAAAATAACAGCGTGGGGTGCCCTCAGTTTTGGATTACCAGCCAAGGTGAGGTTGCCAGCTGTGGTCTGCAGGCTGCAGCCGTCTGCTTTACCCTAGCTGGCTACAAAACTAGGGGGAACCCTACGTCATTTTTTTTTTCATTTTTTTGGCTAAATACAAAGCTAAGCACCCCTTAGTGCCACATGAAAGGCACCAAAGGGTGCTCCACTTTTTCTCCACTTTTTCTCCATTTTTTTCTCCACTTTTTCTACATTTTTTTTCTCCATTTTTTCTCCATTTTTTCTCCACTTTTTCTCCACCTTTTATCCATTTTTTCTCCACTTTTTCTCCACTTTTTCTCCACTTTTTATCCATTTTTTTCTCCATTTTTTCTCCACTTTTTATCCATTTTTACTCCACTTTTTCTCCATTTTTTTCTCTACTTTTTCTCCACTTTTTCTCCATTTTTTCTCCACTTTTTCTCCACTTTTTCTCCATTTTTTTCTCCACTTTTTCTCCACTTTTTCTCCACTTTTTCTCCATTTTTTTCTCCACATTTTCTCCACTTTTTCTCCACTTTTTCTCCATTTTTTTCTCCACTTTTTCTCCACTTTTTCTCCATTTTTTTCTCCACTTTTTCTCCACTTTTTCTCCACTTTTTCTCCATTTTTTTCTCCACTTTTTCTCCACTTTTTCTCCACTTTTTCTCCATTTTTTTCTCCACATTTTCTCCACTTTTTCTCCACTTTTTCTCCATTTTTTTCTCCACTTTTTCTCCACTTTTTCTCCACTTTTTCTCCACTTTTTCTCCACTTTTTCTCCACTTATTCCCCACTTTTTCTCCACTTTTTATCCACTTTTTCTCCACTTTTTCTCCACTTTTTCGCCACTTTTTCGCCACTTTTTATCCACTTTTTATCCACTTTTTCTCCACTTTTTCTCCACTTTTTCTCCATTTTTTCTCCACTTTTTCTCCATTTTTTTCTCCACTTTTTCTACATTTTTTTCTCCATTTTTTCTCCACTTTTTCTCCATTTTTACTCCACTTTTTCTCCATTTTTTTCTCCACTTTTTCTCCATTTTTTTCTCTACTTTTTCTCTACTTTTTCCCTACTTTTTCTCCATTTTTTCTCCACTTTTTCTCCACTTTTTCTCCATTTTTTTCTCCACTTTTTCTCCACTTTTTCTCCACTTTTTCTCCACTTTTTCTCCACTTATTCCCCACTTTTTATCCACTTTTTCTCCACTTTTTCGCCACTTTTTCGCCACTTTTCCCATTTTTTTCTCCACTTTTTCTACATTTTTTTTCTCCATTTTTTCTCCATTTTTTCTCCACTTTTTCTCCACCTTTTATCCATTTTTTCTCCACTTTTTCTCCACTTTTTCTCCACTTTTTATCCATTTTTTTCTCCATTTTTTCTCCACTTTTTATCCATTTTTACTCCACTTTTTCTCCACTTTTTCTCCATTTTTTTCTCTACTTTTTCTCCACTTTTTCTCCATTTTTTCTCCACTTTTTCTCCACTTTTTCTCCACTTTTTCTCCATTTTTTTCTCCACTTTTTCTCCACTTTTTCTCCACTTTTTCTCCACTTTTTCTCCATTTTTTTCTCCACATTTTCTCCACTTTTTCTCCACTTTTTCTCCATTTTTTTCTCCACTTTTTCTCCACTTTTTATCCACTTTTTCTCCACTTTTTCTCCACTTTTTCTCCACTTTTTATCCATTTTTTTCTCCATTTTTTCTCCACTTTTTCTCCATTTTTACTCCACTTTTTCTCCACTTTTTCTCCATTTTTTTCTCTACTTTTTCTCCACTTTTTCTCCACTTTTTCTCCATTTTTTCTCCACTTTTTCTCCATTTTTTTCTCCACTTTTTCTACATTTTTTTCTCCATTTTTTCTCCACTTTTTCTCCATTTTTACTCCTTTTTTTCTCCACTTTTTCTCCATTTTTTTCTCCACTTTTTCTCCATTTTTTTCTCTACTTTTTCTCTACTTTTTCTCTACTTTTTCTCCATTTTTTCTCCACTTTTTCTCCACTTTTTCTCCATTTTTTCTCCACTTTTTCTCCACTTTTTCCCCATTTTTTTCTCCACTTTTTCTCCACTTTTTCTACATTTTTTTCTCCACTTTTTCTCCATTTTTACTCCACTTTTTCTCCCCTTTTTCTCCATTTTTTTCTCCACTTTTTCTCCACTTTTTCTCCACTTTTTCTCCACTTTTTCTCCATTTTTTTCTCCACTTTTTCTCCACTTTTTCTCCATTTTTTTCTCCACTTTTTCTCCACTTTTTCTCCATTTTTACTCCACTTTTTCTCCACTTTTTCTCCATTTTTTTCTCTACTTTTTCTCCACTTTTTCTCCATTTTTTTCTCCACTTTTTCTACATTTTTTTTCTCCATTTTTTCTCCATTTTTTCTCCACTTTTTCTCCACCTTTTATCCATTTTTTCTCCACTTTTTCTCCACTTTTTCTCCACTTTTTATCCATTTTTTTCTCCATTTTTTCTCCACTTTTTATCCATTTTTACTCCACTTTTTCTCCACTTTTTCTCCATTTTTTTCTCTACTTTTTCTCCACTTTTTCTCCATTTTTTCTCCACTTTTTCTCCACTTTTTCTCCACTTTTTCTCCACTTTTTCTCCATTTTTTTCTCCACTTTTTCTCCACTTTTTCTCCACTTTTTCTCCACTTTTTCTCCACTTTTTCTCCACTTTTTCTCCATTTTTTTCTCCACATTTTCTCCACTTTTTCTCCACTTTTTCTCCATTTTTTTCTCCACTTTTTCTCCACTTTTTCTCCACTTTTTCTCCATTTTTTTCTCCACTTTTTCTCCACTTTTTATCCATTTTTTCTCCATTTTTTCTCCACTTTTTCTCCATTTTTACTCCACTTTTTCTCCACTTTTTCTCCATTTTTTTCTCTACTTTTTCTCCACTTTTTCTCCATTTTTTCTCCACTTTTTCTCCACTTTTTCTCCACTTTTTCTCCATTTTTTTCTCCACTTTTTCTCCACTTTTTCTCCACTTTTTCTCCACTTTTTCTCCATTTTTTTCTCCACATTTTCTCCACTTTTTCTCCACTTTTTCTCCATTTTTTTCTCCACTTTTTCTCCACTTTTTATCCACTTTTTCTCCACTTTTTCTCCACTTTTTCTCCACTTTTTATCCATTTTTTTCTCCATTTTTTCTCCACTTTTTCTCCATTTTTACTCCACTTTTTCTCCACTTTTTCTCCATTTTTTTCTCTACTTTTTCTCCACTTTTTCTCCACTTTTTCTCCATTTTTTCTCCACTTTTTCTCCATTTTTTTCTCCACTTTTTCTACATTTTTTTCTCCATTTTTTCTCCACTTTTTCTCCATTTTTACTCCTTTTTTTCTCCACTTTTTCTCCATTTTTTTCTCCACTTTTTCTCCATTTTTTTCTCTACTTTTTCTCTACTTTTTCTCTACTTTTTCTCCATTTTTTCTCCACTTTTTCTCCACTTTTTCTCCATTTTTTCTCCACTTTTTCTCCACTTTTTCCCCATTTTTTTCTCCACTTTTTCTCCACTTTTTCTACATTTTTTTCTCCACTTTTTCTCCATTTTTACTCCACTTTTTCTCCCCTTTTTCTCCATTTTTTTCTCCACTTTTTCTCCACTTTTTCTCCACTTTTTCTCCACTTTTTCTCCATTTTTTTCTCCACTTTTTCTCCACTTTTTCTCCATTTTTTTCTCCACTTTTTCTCCACTTTTTCTCCATTTTTACTCCACTTTTTCTCCACTTTTTCTCCATTTTTTTCTCTACTTTTTCTCCACTTTTTCTCCATTTTTTTCTCCACTTTTTCTACATTTTTTTTCTCCATTTTTTCTCCATTTTTTCTCCACTTTTTCTCCACCTTTTATCCATTTTTTCTCCACTTTTTCTCCACTTTTTCTCCACTTTTTATCCATTTTTTTCTCCATTTTTTCTCCACTTTTTATCCATTTTTACTCCACTTTTTCTCCACTTTTTCTCCATTTTTTTCTCTACTTTTTCTCCACTTTTTCTCCATTTTTTCTCCACTTTTTCTCCACTTTTTCTCCACTTTTTCTCCACTTTTTCTCCATTTTTTTCTCCACTTTTTCTCCACTTTTTCTCCACTTTTTCTCCACTTTTTCTCCACTTTTTCTCCACTTTTTCTCCATTTTTTTCTCCACATTTTCTCCACTTTTTCTCCACTTTTTCTCCATTTTTTTCTCCACTTTTTCTCCACTTTTTCTCCACTTTTTCTCCATTTTTTTCTCCACTTTTTCTCCACTTTTTATCCATTTTTTCTCCATTTTTTCTCCACTTTTTCTCCATTTTTACTCCACTTTTTCTCCACTTTTTCTCCATTTTTTTCTCTACTTTTTCTCCATTTTTTTCTCCACTTTTTCGCCATTTTTTCGCCACTTTTTCGCCACATTTTCTCCACTTTTTATCCACTTTTTATCCACTTTTTCTCCACTTTTTCTCCACTTTTTCTCCACTTTTTATCCATTTTTTTCTCCATTTTTTCTCCACTTTTTCTCCATTTTTACTCCACTTTTTCTCCACTTTTTCTCCATTTTTTTCTCTACTTTTTCTCCACTTTTTCTCCACTTTTTCTCCATTTTTTCTCCACTTTTTCTCCATTTTTTTCTCCACTTTTTCTACATTTTTTTCTCCATTTTTTCTCCACTTTTTCTCCATTTTTACTCCACTTTTTCTCCACTTTTTCTCCATTTTTTTCTCCACTTTTTCTCCATTTTTTTCTCTACTTTTTCTCTACTTTTTCTCTACTTTTTCTCCATTTTTTCTCCACTTTTTCTCCACTTTTTCTCCACTTTTTCTCCATTTTTTCTCCACTTTTTCTCCACTTTTTCCCCATTTTTTTCTCCACTTTTTCTCCACTTTTTCTACATTTTTTTCTCCACTTTTTCTCCATTTTTACTCCACTTTTTCTCCCCTTTTTCTCCATTTTTTTCTCCACTTTTTCTCCACTTTTTCTCCACTTTTTCTCCACTTTTTCTCCATTTTTTTCTCCACTTTTTCTCCACTTTTTCTCCATTTTTTTCTCCACTTTTTCTCCACTTTTTCTCCATTTTTACTCCACTTTTTCTCCACTTTTTCTCCATTTTTTTCTCTACTTTTTCTCCACTTTTTCTCCATTTTTTTCTCCACTTTTTCTCCATTTTTTCTCCACTTTTTCTCCACTTTTTCCCCATTTTTTTCTCCACTTTTTCTACATTTTTTTCTCCACTTTTTCTCCATTTTTACTCCACTTTTTCTCCACTTTTTCTCCATTTTTTTCTCCACTTTTTCTCCACTTTTTCTCCATCTTTTCTCCACTTTTTCTCCATTTTTTTCTCCACTTTTTCTCCACTTTTTCTCCATTTTTTCTCCACTTTTTCTCCACTTTTTCCCCATTTTTTTCTCCACTTTTTCTACATTTTTTTCTCCACTTTTTCTCCATTTTTACTCCACTTTTTCTCCACTTTTTCTCCATTTTTTTCTCCACTTTTTCTCCACTTTTTCTCCACTTTTTCTCCACTTTTTCTCCACTTTTTCTCCACTTTTTCTCCATTTTTTTCTCCACTTTTTCTCCACTTTTTCTCCACTTTTTCTCCATTTTTTTCTCCACTTTTTCTCCACTTTTTCTCCATTTTTACTCCACTTTTTCTCCACTTTTTCTCCATTTTTTTCTCTACTTTTTCTCCACTTTTTCTCCACTTTTTATCCATTTTTTCTCCACTTTTTCTCCACTTTTTCTCCACTTTTTTTCCACTTTTTCTCCACTTTTTCTCCATTTTTTTCTCCATTTTTTCTCCACTTTTTCTCCATTTTTACTCCACTTTTTCTCTACTTTTTCTCCACTTTTTCTCCACTTTTTCTCCATTTTTTTCTCCACTTTTTCTCCACTTTTTCTCCACTTTTTATCCATTTTTTTCTCCATTTTTTCTCCACTTTTTCTCCATTTTTACTCCACTTTTTCTCCATTTTTTTCTCTACTTTTTCTCCACTTTTTCTCCACTTTTTCTCCATTTTTTCTCCACTTTTTCTCCATTTTTTTCTCCACTTTTTCTACATTTTTTTCTCCATTTTTTCTCCACTTTTTCTCCATTTTTACTCCACTTTTTCTCCACTTTTTCTCCATTTTTTTCTCCACTTTTTCTCCATTTTTTTCTCTACTTTTTCTCTACTTTTTCTCTACTTTTTCTCCATTTTTTCTCCACTTTTTCTCCACTTTTTCTCCATTTTTTCTCCACTTTTTCTCCACTTTTTCCCCATTTTTTTCTCCACTTTTTCTCCACTTTTTCTACATTTTTTTCTCCACTTTTTCTCCATTTTTACTCCACTTTTTCTCCCCTTTTTCTCCATTTTTTTCTCCACTTTTTCTCCACTTTTTCTCCACTTTTTCTCCACTTTTTCTCCATTTTTTTCTCCACTTTTTCTCCTATTTTTCTCCATTTTTACTCCACTTTTTCTCCACTTTTTCTCCATTTTTTTCTCTACTTTTTCTCCACTTTTTCTCCATTTTTTTCTCCACTTTTTCTCCACTTTTTCTCCATTTTTTTCTCCACTTTTTCTCCACTTTTTCTCCATTTTTTCTCCACTTTTTCTCCACTTTTTCCCCATTTTTTTCTCCACTTTTTCTACATTTTTTTCTCCACTTTTTCTCCATTTTTACTCCACTTTTTCTCCACTTTTTCTCCACTTTTTCTCCATTTTTTTCTCCACTTTTTCTCCATTTTTACTCCACTTTTTCTCCACTTTTTCTCCATTTTTTCTCTACTTTTTCTCCACTTTTTCTCCACTTTTTATCCATTTTTTCTCCACTTTTTCTCCACTTTTTCTCCACTTTTTTTCCACTTTTTCTCCACTTTTTCTCCATTTTTTTCTCCATTTTTTCTCCACTTTTTCTCCATTTTTACTCCACTTTTTCTCTACTTTTTCTCCACTTTTTCTCCACTTTTTCTCCATTTTTTCTCCACTTTTTCTCCATTTTTTTCTCCACTTTTTCTACATTTTTTTCTCCATTTTTTCTCCACTTTTTCTCCATTTTTACTCCACTTTTTCTCCACTTTTTCTCCATTTTTTTCTCCACTTTTTCTCCATTTTTTTCTCTACTTTTTCTCTACTTTTTCTCTACTTTTTCTCCATTTTTTCTCCACTTTTTCTCCACTTTTTCCCCATTTTTTTCTCCACTTTTTCTCCACTTTTTCTACATTTTTTTCTCCACTTTTTCTACATTTTTACTCCACTTTTTCTCCCCTTTTTCTCCATTTTTTTCTCCACTTTTTCTCCACTTTTTCTCCACTTTTTCTCCACTTTTTCTCCATTTTTTTTCTCCACTTTTTCTCCACTTTTTCTCTATTTTTACTCCACTTTTTCTCCACTTTTTCTCCATTTTTTTCTCTACTTTTTCTCCACTTTTTCTCCATTTTTTTCTCCACTTTTTCTCCACTTTTTCTCCATTTTTTTCTCCACTTTTTCTCCACTTTTTCTCCATTTTTTCTCCACTTTTTCTCCACTTTTTCCCCATTTTTTTCTCCACTTTTTCTACATTTTTTTCTCCACTTTTTCTCCATTTTTACTCCACTTTTTCTCCACTTTTTCTCCACTTTTTCTCCACTTTTTCTCCATTTTTTTCTCCACTTTTTCTCCATTTTTACTCCACTTTTTCTCCACTTTTTCTCCATTTTTCTCTCTACTTTTTCTCCACTTTTTCTCCACTTTTTATCCATTTTTTCTCCACTTTTTCTCCACTTTTTCTCCACTTTTTCTCCATTTTTTTCTCCATTTTTTCTCCACTTTTTCTCCATTTTTACTCCACTTTTTCTCTACTTTTTCTCCACTTTTTCTCCACTTTTTCTCCATTTTTTTCTCCACTTTTTCTCCACTTTTTCTCCATTTTTTTCTCCACTTTTTCTCCACTTTTTCTCCACTTTTTCTCCACTTTTTCTCCATTTTTTTCTCTACTTTTTCTCCACTTTTTCTCCATTTTTTTCTCCACTTTTTCGCCACTTTTTCGCCACTTTTTCTCCACTTTTTATCCACTTTTTATCCACTTTTTATCCACTTTTTATCCACTTTTTCTCCACTTTTTATCCATTTTTTTATCCATTTTTTCTCCACTTTTTCTCCATTTTTACTCCACTTTTTCTCCACTTTTTCTCCATTTTTTTCTCTACTTTTTCTCCACTTTTTCTCCACTTTTTCTCCATTTTTTCTCCACTTTTTCTCCATTTTTTTCTCCACTTTTTCTACATTTTTTTCTCCATTTTTTCTCCACTTTTTCTCCATTTTTACTCCACTTTTTCTCCACTTTTTCTCCATTTTTTTCTCCACTTTTTCTCCATTTTTACTCCACTTTTTCTCCACTTTTTATCCATTTTTTTATCCATTTTTTCTCCACTTTTTCTCCATTTTTACTCCACTTTTTCTCCACTTTTTCTCCATTTTTTTCTCTACTTTTTCTCTACTTTTTCTCTACTTTTTCTCCATTTTTTCTCCACTTTTTCTCCACTTTTTCTCCATTTTTTCTCCACTTTTTCTCCACTTTTTCCTCATTTTTTTCTCCACTTTTTCTCCACTTTTTCTACATTTTTTTCTCCACTTTTTCTCCATTTTTACTCCACTTTTTCTCCCCTTTTTCTCCATTTTTTTCTCCACTTTTTCTCCACTTTTTCTCCACTTTTTCTCCATTTTTTTCTCCACTTTTTCTCCACTTTTTCTCCATTTTTTTCTCCACTTTTTCTCCACTTTTTCTCCACTTTTTTTCCACTTTTTCTCCACTTTTTCTCCATTTTTTTCTCCATTTTTTCTCCACTTTTTCTCCATTTTTACTCCACTTTTTCTCTACTTTTTCTCCACTTTTTCTCCACTTTTTCTCCATTTTTTTCTCCACTTTTTCTCCACTTTTTCTCCACTTTTTCTCCATTTTTTTCTCCACTTTTTCTCCACTTTTTCTCCACTTTTTCTCCACTTTTTCTCCATTTTTTTCTCCACTTTTTCTCCATTTTTACTCCACTTTTTCTCCCCTTTTTCTCCATTTTTTTCTCCACTTTTTCTCCACTTTTTCTCCACTTTTTCTCCACTTTTTCTCCATTTTTTTCTCCACTTTTTCTCCACTTTTTCTCCATTTTTTTCTCCACTTTTTCTCCACTTTTTCTCCATTTTTACTCCACTTTTTCTCCACTTTTTCTCCATTTTTTTCTCTACTTTTTCTCCACTTTTTCTCCACTTTTTCTCCATTTTTTTCTCCACTTTTTCTCCACTTTTTCTCCACTTTTTCTCCACTTTTTCTCCATTTTTTCTACACTTTTTCTCCACTTTTTCCCCATTTTTTTCTCCACTTTTTCTACATTTTTTTCTCCACTTTTTCTCCATTTTTTTCTCCACTTTTTCTCCACTTTTTCTCCACTTTTTCTCCACTTTTTCTCCATTTTTTTTCTCCACTTTTTCTCCACTTTTTCTCCACTTTTTCTCCACTTTTACTCCATTTTTTTCTCCACTTTTTCTCCACTTTTTCTCCATTTTTACTCCACTTTTTCTCCACTTTTTCTCCATTTTTTTCTCTACTTTTTCTCCACTTTTTCTCCACTTTTTATCCATTTTTTCTCCACTTTTTCTCCACTTTTTCTCCACTTTTTCTCCACTTTTTCTCCACTTTTTCTCCACTTTTTCTCTACTTTTTCTCCACTTTTTCTCCACTTTTTCTCCACTTTTTCTCCACTTTTTCTCCATTTTTTTCTCCACTTTTTCTCCACTTTTTCTCCACTCTTTCTTCACTTTTTCTCCATTTTTTTCTCCACTTTTTCTCCACTTATTCTCCACTTATTCTCCACTTATTCTCCACTTATTCTCCACTTTTTCTCCATTTTTTTCTCCACTTTTTCTCCACTTTTTCTCCACTTTTTCTCCATTTTTTTCTCCACTTTTTCTCCGTTCTTTTTCTATGGTCGGTCTACCCATTAGCTCTGCCATGCATACTGTAGCTCTACACCTACTGCACATGTTACTTTATGATTGACATCTCTTTCGTACCAGAGCTGTCTAAGTCTACTCTGACCCCATATTTGTCATTACTATATTGTCCTTGTACTGTATTATGACATTTGTATCATGTGTTTCATTTCTTGCTGTGTTGCAATTTTTTTGCTGCATCCCAATTGTACCTCTACATTGTTCGAGTTTATGTTATTGTTCTCTCACTCTTATGTGATACTGATTATTGTCATTTTTCATGATTACATGCAGATAAGTCCAATCTGACGAAGGCTCAGGCTGAAACGTCATTTGTAACTTGTTTTGGACAAAAACATATATGCTTATGAAAAAAAAATTTTTCTTAATACGGACCAATAAAGAGTGATTTTGCATTACTATCCGTTGTGACTTACTGACTTAGTCTGGGAGATTTAGAGTGCCGAGGTTACTCACTAATTTTATCTATTATTACCTCTGAGCACCTATATACCAGTGAGCAGAGCTTCCTCTACAGTAGTTCTCCTGATTAGGCATGCCCTTACCTCATGAGCAGGGCATTGCAGCTTTGGTAGCAACCATTACGACATGGACTCTGCTGCTGTGGACCCGGGGAGAGTGAGTGCAGATTCATTGCACCCACACTCCTCACATGAAGGGTCCGCACTCCTAGAAAATGGGGGATACGTTCCCTGAGTGTCTCCCCCCCATATTCTAGATGGTCCAGAGTCGTCGTGGGACCCCTTTATTTTTTTTCTTACAATAAATTGGTGAAAGAGGAAATGTTTTGGGGACTGTTTTTTCAAATAAATTTCTTTTGTCGATTTTTTTTTTTTTGTTAGTACTGACAGTTTATGATGTTGGGTATCTAATAGATGCCATGACATCACAAACTGCTGGGCTTGATCTCAGGTGACTTTACAGCTAGTATCAACCCGATTTATTACCCCGTTTGCCACTGCACCAGGGCACGGGATGAGCTGGGGTGAAGCGCCAGGATTGGCGCATCTAGTGGATGCGCCACGTCTGGGGTGCCTGCGGCCTGCTATTTTTAGGCTGTGAAGGCCCAATAACTATGGACCTTCCCACCCTGAGAATACCAGACCACAGCTGTCCGCTTTACCTTGGCTGGTGATCCAATTTGGGGGGGACCCTACTTTTATTGTGTAATTATTAATATTTATAAAATAATTATAAAAAAGAGCCTGAGGGGACCTCCACATTGGATCCCCAACCACGGTAAAGCTGCCAGCTGTGGTTTTCAGGCTACAGCCGTCTGCTTCACCCTAGCTGGCTATCAAAAATGGGGGGACCCAACGTCATTTTTTTTTTTAACCATTTTTTAAATAGAAAAAATTAATGGGCTTCCCTGTATTTTGATTGCCAACCAAGGTAACGGCAGGCAGATGGGGGTGGCAACCCATAGCTGTCTGCTTTATCTGCGCTGAGAATCAAAAATACCGCGGAGCGCTACGTCAATTTTTTAAAGATTTATTTTTACAGCACTGTGATGTCTAGCAATCAAAATACAGGGAAGCCCATTTTATTTTTAGTTATTTAAATAAATAATTAAAAAAAATATATATGGGCTCCCGCTGCATTTTTTGTATTGCTAGCTAAGGGTAATCCAAGCAGCTACTGGCGGCTAACCCCCACTGCTTGGTGTTACCTTCACTGGCAATGGAAAATCCAGGGAAGCATTTTTTATTTTTTTTGCCAAAAAACTACAAAAAAAATGACGTGGGCTTCGCCATATTTTTGTATGCTAGCCAGGTACAGCAGGCAGCCACGGGCTGCCTCCAACCCCCAGTTGCCTATTTGTACCCGGCTGGGAACCAAAAATATAGGGAAGCCCGTTTTTTTTTAATTATTTCACTTATTTCATGAAATAATTAAAAAACAAATGACGTGGGCTTCGCCCCATTTTTGTGTCCAGCCGGGTACAACTAGGCAGCTGGGGATTGGAATCCGCAGCACAGGTTAGCCCGAGGTTTCTGGGCCCCTCTACTGCGGATTTCAGTCCGCAGCCGCCCCAGAAAATGGCGCTCTCATAGAAGCGCCATCATCTGGCGCTGTATCCAACTCTTCCAACAGCCCTGGAGCCGGGTGGCTTGTTGGGTAATCATGAGTTAATACTGGCTTTGTTTTACTAGCCAGTATTAAGCCAGAGATTCTTAATGTCAGGCACGTTTGACCCGGCCATTAAGAATCTCCAATAAAGGGTTAAAAAAACCATCACACAGAGAAAAAATACTTTAATAGAAATAAATACACAGACACATTAGAGACTCCATCTTTATTACCCCCTGTCAGCCCTCCACGATCCTGCTCTTCTGTCTTCTTTCTTTCTAGTGTAGTAGTAGTGACGATTGTAGTGAGGATGAGATTCACCAGCTCATCACTTGGGGCTGGGGAACCTCCATCCTCACTACAATGCTCACTACAATCGTGCAGCCTTCACTCCGTGAGTGATCAGTGCTGGCTGTCAGCGGTAACAGCGGTAACGCTGACAGACGCGTTACCATAGCAACGGTGCTCTCGGAGCCGCGGTTAGCGGTGACATCACCGCTAACTGCGTTGCTATGGCAACGGTGATCTCCGTTAATGACCGGCTGTGACAGCCGGTCCCTAACGGAACGGGGAGTCGACCGTGTGCTAGAGCATGTCGCCGGTACACGGCGATACACATATGTGCACCGTGTACCGGAGAGATGCACTCGCAGGTCCTACATGACGTGTCATAGTCATGTGACCAGTCTGTAGCCAATGAGATAATAGCCACGTGACTGGTCACATGGCTATTCTGACGTCACGACAGGTCCTGCATCTCTGCTGGCAGTGCCGGTCACGGGAGGATTCAGCGATCATCGGATGGAATAGCGGCAGGAGACAGAGTGCAGAAGGGATCGCGAGGACCGGTAAGTGTTATGGCAATGTTTATTAACTGTTTGTGTACATTTATCATGCATTTTTATGTGTTTGTGATTGCCTCCCATTCTAGCCTATACGTTCGAGTTCGGTTCGTCGAACGTTCGACGAACCGAACTCGAACGGGACCCCCGTTCGGCGAGCCGACCTCGAGCCGAACCGGGACCGGTTCGCTCATCTCTAATCAGGATCGCTGCTGCATCGTTACATGGTCGCTGGTGAGCTGTCAAACAGGCAGATCTCACCAGCGACCAGTGACCAGCCCCCAGCCAGCAGCGACGCGTGGAAGCGATGCTGCGCTTGGTAACTAAGGTAAATATCGGGTAACCATTACCCGATATTTAGCTTGGTTACCAGCGCACACCGCTTAGCACTGGCTCCCTGCACTCCTAGCCAGAGTACACATTGGGTTAATAGGCAAACCTTTGCTTATTTACCCGATGTGTACTCCGGCTACGTGTGCAGGGAGTAGGGAGCCGGCACTGGCAGTGTGAGAGCGGCGGTGCTAGTAACTAATGTAAATATCGAGTAACCAAGGAAAGGGCTTCCCTTGATTACCCGATATTTACCTTGGTTACAGCTTACCACAGGCTGCCAGAAGCTGGCTACCTGCTCCCTGCTCGCTTCAGTTCGTCGCTCTATCGCTGTCACACACAGCGATGTGTGCTTCACAGCGGGAGAGCAACGAGCAAAAAATGAAGCAGGACAATCAGCAACGAGCAGCGACCTCACAGCAGGGGCCAGCTCGTTGCTGGATGTCACAGACAGCGACAGCGACGGGACGTCGCTGCTACGTCACAGAAAATGGTGACTTAGCAGCGACGTCGCTGTTGTTGTCGCTATGTGTGAACCCAGCTTAAGAAGCTTCTGCGTGAGGTAATATGATACCGGTGGAGAGATGGATAGAAAGAGAGACAGACAGGGAATGACAGAGAGAGAGAGAGAGACAGATAGGGAATGAGAGACAGAGACAGACAGATAGGGAATGAGAGACAGAGACAGACAGATAGGGAATGAGAGACAGAGACAGACAGGTAGGGAATGAGAGACAGAGACAGACAGATAGGGAATGAGAGAGAGAGACAGACAGATAGGGAATGAGAGAGACAGACAGACAGATAGGGAATGAGAGACAGAGACAGACAGGTAGGGAATGAGAGACAGAGACAGACAGATAGGGAATGAGAGACAGAGACAGACAGATAGGGAATGAGAGAGAGAGAGAGACAGGGAATGAGAGAGAGAGAGACAGATAGGGAATGAGAGAAAGAGACAGACAGAAAGGGAATAAGAGACAGAGACAGACAGATAAGGAATGAGAGAGACAGACAGATAGGGAATGAGAGACAGAGACAGACAGATAAGGAATGAGAGAGACAGACAGATAGGGAATGAGAGACAGAGACAGACAGATAGGGAATGAGAGAGCGAGACAGATAGGGAATGAGAGACAGAGACAGACAGATAGGGAATGAGAGACAGAGACAGACAAATAGGGAATGAGAGAGAGAGATAGGGAATGAGAGACAGAGACAGACAGATAGGGAATGAGAGACAGAGACAGACAGAAAGGGAACGAGAGAGAGAGACAGACAGATAGGGAATGAGAGACAGAGACAGTCAAATAGGGAATGAGAGAGAGAGATAGGGAATGAGAGACAGAGACAGACAGATAGGGAATGAGAGAGACAGACAGAAAGGGAATGAGAGACAGAGACAGACAGATAGGGAATGAGAGACAGAGACAGACAAATAGGGAATGAGAGAGAGAGATAGGGAATGAGAGACAGAGACAGACAGATAGGGAATGAGAGACAGAGACAGACAGATAGGGAATGAGAGAGAGACAGACAGATAGGGAATGAGAGAGAGAGATAGGGAATGAGAGACAGAGACAGACAGATAGGGAATGAGAGAGAGAGAGAGACAGGGAATGAGAGAGAGAGAGACAGATAGGGAATGAGAGAAAGAGACAGACAGAAAGGGAATAAGAGACAGAGACAGACAGATAAGGAATGAGAGAGACAGACAGATAGGGAATGAGAGACAGAGACAGACAGATAAGGAATGAGAGAGACAGACAGATAGGGAATGAGAGAGCGAGACAGATAGGGAATGAGAGACAGAGACAGACAGATAGGGAATGAGAGAGCGAGACAGATAGGGAATGAGAGACAGAGACAGACAGATAGGGAATGAGAGACAGAGACAGACAAATAGGGAATGAGAGAGAGAGATAGGGAATGAGAGACAGAGACAGACAGATAGGGAATGAGAGACAGAGACAGACAGAAAGGGAACAAGAGAGAGAGACAGACAGATAGGGAATGAGAGACAGAGACAGTCAAATAGGGAATGAGAGAGATAGGGAATGAGAGACAGAGACAGACAGATAGGGAATGAGAGAGACAGACAGAAAGGGAATGAGAGACAGAGACAGACAGATAGGGAATGAGAGACAGAGACAGACAAATAGGGAATGAGAGAGAGAGATAGGGAATGAGAGACAGAGACAGACAGATAGGGAATGAGAGACAGAGACAGGCAAATAGGGAATGAGAGAGAGAGACAGATAAGGAATGAGAGACAGAGACAGACAAATAGGGAATGAGAGAGAGAGATAGGGAATGAGAGACAGAGACAGACAGATAGGGAATGAGAGACAGAGACAGACAAATAGGGAATGAGAGAGAGAGATAGAGAATGAGAGACAGAGACAGACAGATAGGGAATGAGAGAGAGAGACAGATAAGGAATGAGAGACAGAGACAGACAAATAGGGAATGAGAGAGAGAGATAGGGAATGAGAGACAGAGACAGACAGATAGGGAATGAGAGACAGAGACAGACAAATAGGGAATGAGAGAGAGAGATAGGGAATGAGAGACAGAGACAGACAGATAGGGAATGAGAGACAGAGACAGGCAAATAGGGAATGAGAGAGAGAGAGACAGATAAGGAATGAGAGAGACAGAGACAGACAGATAGGGAATGAGAGACAGAGACAGACAGATAGGGAATGAGAGACAGAGACAGACAGATAGGGAATGAGAGAGAGAGACAGACAAATAGGGAATGAGAGACAGAGACAGACAGAAAGGGAACGAGAGAGAGAGAGATAGGGAATGAGAGACAGAGACAGAAATATAGGGAATGAGAGAGAGACAGACAGATAGGGAATGAGAGAGAGAATGAGAGAGAGAGAGACAGGGAATGAGAGACACAGGGAAAGAGACAGACAGACTACATGCACAATTACACACACTATACATTACCTCATCCTGCAGTTTCTGATCAGTGAAGAGCAGGAGAGACACCACGGGGACCTGCACGGAGGCTGCTGCAGCTGAACAGCAGGACCTAGATGTTCACTGGTCATGTGATCAGGCACATGATCAGTGAGATGACAGGTCCTTCACCACAACATCCAAGTACATTTCCTGTCCTGCACCGATCACATACATCAGTGCAGAGTAGGAGAGAGGGCAGCTCTCTATGAGCGACTCGGGCCCCCTCGTTGCCCTGATGTCGGCCCCGCCCCCTGGGGCCCGGTGAGCTGGGGGCTGAAAGTGAAGGAGCCTGGGCTGTCAGCTGCGGGCCCCCCCTCCTGCCTCCAGCTCACGGGCCCCGTGGCAGTGGCGTGGTCTGCCTCCATGGACGGTACGCCACTGCCCTTAATGGTCAATCCAAATTTTAGAAATCTGACCAGTGTCACTTTATGTTGTAATAACTCCGGAATGCTTCTACGCATCTGAGTGATTGTATGATTTTTTTATTTGGTGACACATTGTGCTTTGTGTTATTGCTAAGTTTAGGTGGTTGTCTTTATGCCTTAATATGTGAAAATATTGGTATTTTGGCAAAAATGTTTAAAAAATAACAATTTTTAAATTTTTAACTTTTATATCCTTCAATATGTTAGTCGTGGTGTACAAAATAAATAATAAATAACATTTCTCATAAATCTACTTTATATCTGCATCATTTTCCAACATTGTAACTGAAGCAGTGTTGAAACTGCCTAGTAAAAAGCTGTTGCTGAAAAAAAACCTTTCTCTCAAATTGCGTTTCGGTTCTGGCCAGCCGATAACAGCTGCAGCATGCGACCTCTGCACCTTCACACCGCTAGCACCCCACTAAAATCCACACATCTAGCTTGGACAATGTCTTCAATGTAGAGTGCTGGGGCATCCGGAGTAAAGGCTGGTTTACACGCAACAACTCGCTATTGATCGCACCCGCCCCCGTCGTTTGTGCGTCACAGGCAAATCGCTGCCCGTGGCACACAATATCGCTATTACCAGTCATAGGGACTTACCCTCCCAGCGACGTCGCTGTGGCCGGCAAACAGCCTCTTTTCTAAAGGGGCGGTTCGTGCAGCGTCACAGCAACGTCACACGGCAGGCGTCCAATAGAAGCGGAGGGGCGGAGGGTAGCCGAAGGAAATACACGACCACCTCGTTGCCGGAGGACGCAGGTACAGTGCTGTTCGTTATTCCTGGGGTGTCACACACAGTGATGTGTGCTGCCTCAGGAACTACGAACAACCTGCGTCCAGAATGAGCAACGATATTTTGAAAATGAACGACGTGTCAACGATCAATGATTAGGTGAGTATTTTTGATCGTTTGCAGTCGCTTGTACTTTTCACACGCAACGACGTCGCTAACGAGGCCGGATGTGCGTCATGAATTCCATGACCCCAACGACATCTCGTTAGCGATGTCGTTGCGTGTAAACCGGCCTTTAATGTCTCGCGCAAGACTACTGTCCCAAGCCATTCTACATCTCCAGGTGACCTTGTGATATTTCTATTGTTTTGCAAACTCATGGAAAAGTTCTACTCTTGACCTTAAGTTGTTTCAATCCTAGTAGTCATCTATTATGGTAAAATATAATTTACAGTATCTGGGTGATTTTGTCAACCAATTTTTCCCAATATTCCTATGTTGTTATGGAAAATAGAGTAAACTAATTTGTTTGAAAACTATGTTTAACTTCTGTTCACTTTAATAAAGAAATTAAATTAATTTCTAAATTCTTAAAAGTAATATTTCATTCCTTTTGAATATTGCAATATGTCTAGGCGTACTTAAAGATCAGGTGCAAGGTTTTGCTTTTAATTAAAATCAGTAATTGACACAGTGAAAATTTTGTATTTTGCTGCCTCTTGTCTGTTTCTTTTTTATTTCCCAAGAGAACTTTCTGGTTCAGTTAGTAACTTGGCAGCACTATTGGAGAGACATAGTGGACTGGTAACTACCATGACTCATTCAGAAATTTAGAAATATTCTGTAGGTTCCAATTCACTTGGAAAAGGAGGATAGGATAAAACATCCAGCTCAACCAACCACAAAGAAGAAACAAAATGTCATGCACAAGGATATAAGAATGCTACTCTGTTCCTTAACTGCATCTTTTTTTCAAATGAATTGAACTGTTACAAGTAGAATCAACCACTACCATTAGTTGTAGGCAGTGGCGCAACTACAGTCAAATGTCCTTTGGTGCAAAAGTTGGACCTGCCCCCCCCCCTCGTGTTGGTCAGATGTATAGACCCTTTTAGTGTGCTAAATCCTATAAAGACTTAAATGTTACCCTTGCCTACCCTCCCTCTTCACTATATAGTAATGTTCCCCATCTTGTATTAATGTCCTCCTTCCTAGTAAATATGTCCTCCATCTTAGTATATATGTCCCCATCCTGAGCCCCCCATTCTGGTAAATATGTCCACCATCCTGGTATAGATGTACCATGTATTTGTAATATCCATAAAGATATCTCCATAGAGGGTATATTTCATCCCCACATTGAGCATATGGGATTAATTATAAATGGGGAAATGAAAACTGACACTTCAGCCTTCATTGGAGTAGTAGGACCCCCCAATATGGATAAGTAATTGTGTCAGCTTCTCAGCAGATAATCCATTTAAAAGACTGTGCAAGAGGTGAGAAATTTCCCCCTTGTGTGAAGAACTCTTTTCCGCCTTCAAAGGAAATACAGTAGATGGACAGGCACCGTTTGTTCTACTATAAATATTTTTGTTTTTGTGGAGAGATATAGATGACTCATTTCCGGCACCATGTTCTCAAGTAGGAAAACTTGCATATTTTTACATGTATGCGAATCCTGTTTATGAGCTCCAAATGAATATTATTCAGATGAAAAAGAATACATATATAATATTTCCTATCTATAGAAAGATAAAATCATGATAGGAAACATGGCAGTAAAATATTCCACTTCAGACCTCTAGGGGTGAAGATAACCTGAAAGTTGGGGATACCATAATTTTCTAGAGACTGGAACCGCATCCCATTACCAGCCCCATCTGCGGGAACCAAGGGGAGTTACAGTGCCTACAAGTAGTATTCAACCCCCTGCAGATTTAGCAGGTTTACACATTCGGAATTAACTTGGCATTGTGACATTTGGACTGTAGATCAGCCTGGAAGTGTGAAATGCACTGCAGCAAAAAAGAATGTTATTTCTTTTTTAATTTTTTTTTTAAATTGTGAAAAGTTTATTCAGAGGGTCATTTATTATTCAACCCCTCAAACCACAAGAATTCTGTTTGGTTCCCCTAAAGTATTAAGAAGTATTTCAGGCACAAAGAACAATGAGCTTCACATGTTTGGATTAATTATCTCTTTTTCCAGCCTTTTCTGACTAATTAAGACCCTCCCCAAACTTGTGAACAGCACTCATACTTGGTCAACATGGGAAAGACAAAGGAGCATTCCAAGGCCATCAGAGACAAGATCGTGGAGGGTCACAAGGCTGGCAAGTGGTACAAAACCCTTTCCAAGGAGTTGGGCCTACCTGTCTCCACTGTTGGGAGCATCATCCGGAAGTGGAAGGCTTATGGAACTACTGTTAGCCTTCCACGGCCTGGACAGCCTTTGAAAGTTTCCACCCGTGCCGAGGCCAGGCTTGTCCGAAGAGTCAAGGCTAACCCAAGGACAACAAGGAAGGAGCTCCGGGAAGATCTCATGGCAGTGGGGACATTGGTTTCAGTCAATACCATAAGTAACGTACTCCACCGCAATGGTCTGCGTTCCAGACGAGTCCGTAAGATACCTTTACTTTCAAAGCGTCATGTCAAGGCTCGTCTACAGTTTGCTCATGATCACTTGGAGGACTCTGAGACAGACTGGTTCAAGGTTCTCTGGTCTGATGAGACCAAGATCGAGATCTTTGGTGCCAACCACACACGTGACGTTTGGAGACTGGATGGCACTGCATATGACCCCAAGAATACCATCTCTACAGTCAAGCATGGTGGTGGCAGCATCATGCTGTGGGGCTGTTTCTCAGCCAAGAGGCCTGGCCATCTGGTCCGCATCCATGGGAAGATGGATAGCACGGCCTACCTGGAGATTTTGGCCAAGAACCTCCGCTCCTCCATCAAGGATCTTAAGATGGGTTGTCATTTCATCTTCCAACAAGACAATGACCCAAAGCACACAGCCAAGAAAACCAAGGCCTGGTTCAAGAGGGAAAAAATCAAGGTGTTGCAGTGGCCTAGTCAGTCTCCTGACCTTAACCCAATTGAAAACTTGTGGAAGGAGCTCAAGATTAAAGTCCACATGAGACACCCAAAGAACCTAGATAACTTGGAGAAGATCTGCATGGAGGAGTGGGCCAAGATAACTCCAGAGACCTGTGCCGGCCTGATCAGGTCTTATAAAAGACGATTATTAGCTGTAATTGCAAACAAGGGTTATTCCGCAAAATATTAAACCTAGGGGTTGAATAATAATTGACCCACACTTTTATGTTGAAAATTTATTAAAATTTAACTGAGCAACATAACTTGTTGGTTTGTAAGATTTATGCATTATCTGTTAATAAATCCTGCTCTTCTTTGAAGTTTGCAGGCTCTAACTTATTTGCATCTTATCAAACCTGCTAAATCTGCAGGGGGTTGAATACTACTTGTAGGCACTGTATGTGAGAGTGACTGTTCTTCAATAAATACAGAAGTTTGAGCTGACTTTTTTGTTCAATACCGTAAGATATACTGCTGTGTAGAATTTTTCCACGTTTCTTTGGAGTTCTTCCATCCACAGATCTGTACCATTTCCGTGACATCATGTTTAGTACTTTTCTTTTATCACTTTTATTTTTCTATAGCTGTATATACTGTATTGTTTTGTACTACTTTGTAACATCTTTTCTATATTTTTATAAACACTGCTTATTTTTCAGATTAAATAGATAAAATGTAATTACTTTGTCCCTCTTGCTCTAGAAACCCCATCACTAAAGACATATGCTACCTGTAATGCGTGATCAATCGTCCTGTGTAAACGATTGTATGTGGCAGCTACTTTTTCATTTTGTTATTGTGGAATAGGCAGTGACCAAACCAGGCTTTATACTATACACACACTTTGACTTCCCTAATTACTGGCCTAGTAGTGTAAACAGCGACGGCCTCTTCCATCACTTATCAGTCAATTGCTTAAATGTCCTGATGATAGGAGTAGGCAAAATACTGTTCATAACATATTGGGGACACTGGTGGGATATTTGCATCATCCCCAAGCTCTCTTCTTGACACCCCCATCCTGTTGTATATGTCCTATATCCTTGTCCTCTTACTGGTAAATATGTCTCCCATCCTGGTATATATGTCCCCATCCTGGATCCTTTCAGGTATATATGTCTCCATCGTGGGCTCCTTCCTGGCAAAAATGTCAATCATCCTGGCATATATGTCCCCCATCCTAGTATATATATCCCTATCCTGAGCCCCTTCCTAATATATATCACTATCCTGGGCCTCTCACTGGTGTATATATAGTCCCTGTTCTGCCTTTAATGCATAGTAAAGACATTCTGCTCAGTTTCCCTAGCTCCCACATTGCACAACGTTCTCCTCTGTATTTGGCGCAGTGACCGGCAGCTGACATCAGAGTGTCTGCTTTGGCAAACACCCCCAGTCACAGACAAGCCGATGAAGGCTGCAGGCCTCTGTTCATCTAGCAGCTCGTTTTGAAGTGCAGGGACCCAACGGTTCTCAGTGCTGCAATGCATTTTAGCTGGATGTACGTCCATAGATGCACATCCAACAGAAACAGGTACTGGGGTCAGTGGGCCCCCTTCATCCCCAGGCCTGATCATGGGAATGTGTAATGCTGTTGTGTGTATGAGACTTTTATTTAATAGCATGGTTAAATTCCATTAGCCTGTATGTCAATTCTATGTCCTCAATGACAATATAGTCTTCTATTCTAATTAGTTTTGTGTCAAAGCTGAGGAAAAATATAAGGAATGCAGTAGCACAATAAAAGATAGATGCAGTAGCACAATAAACTGGTGATCTTTTTAAGTGTAACATGTTTTGGCATTGTACATCCTACTTTGTCATCATGACCTGATGAAGGCTTCTGTATAATGCTAAAAATTGTTGCCTGTGAATAAAGCATCAGATTATAATTGTGCTACTACGCGCCACCCATTCTTCATCAGGGATTATAAAACAACAGTATCACTATTGAATGTTTTTAATGCCAGAACATCTCTAATGGTGCATCTAGATTTGAGATTAAAAGTAACCTGAGAGCTGGTACATGATGCTGGATGCACGGGCAGCATATATCCGATGTTGGATGTGTGATTTCAGTCAGTTGTGTTTGACCTTGAAACGCTACCGCATTTCAGAGAAGAACATACTTTAAAACTGGTGGGAACTAAGCTAGTCAAGAGACAAGTAGCACAAGCAGGACCCTGGTGGCTTCTCCCAGCGCACTCCATTGACTGATAGGTCTTTCCCTGTGAGCGTGTAGAGTCAAACATTCCTGGCTGAAATCATACAGTGTCTCATACACACTGCCGTGGACCAGGCAGTATATATCAGCGTTTAGGCTCCCTTTATCCTACGAGTGATGACGTAGATTTACATTATCGGCTACGTCCCTGCCTTGATGCGTGCTCCCACGCTGAGCCGCATCTTTCCCTACTCTTAATGGCTGATCACCAATCAAGTGCTTCTAAAGACCCCTTTACACACTGCAACATCGCTAGCGATATCGCTGTAACGTCACCGGTTTTGTGACGTAATAGCGACCTCCCCAGCGACATTGCAGTGTGTGACACGTATCAGCGACCTGGCCCCCACTGTGAGGTCGCTGATCACTACAAATCTTTCAGGACAATTTTTTGGTCCTTTGCTTCCTGCTGCGCAGCATGCATCGGTGTGTTTGACACCGTTACAACGACATCGTTAGCGACTTAGCCAGTAGGCGTGCTATAGCGTTCCCTACCAGCGAGGTCGTTCTGCAGGAATCGCTGGAAAGTCTCTAAACGCTGCTGCGTCATTGGCCAGATCTGCCTGTTTGACAGCCAACCAGCAACTGTTTAGAGAGTTTCCAGCGATCCCGGCCAGGTGGAAATTGCTGGTGGGATCGCTAGAAAGTCTCGGTGCGTTACCAGCTGAGGGTGGATCTAACCGCGGCTGTTAACCTGTTGAATGCCGCTATCAATCAATGACAAAGGCATTTCACGCCCGCAGACATTAATCTTATACATGTGTTTATTTTTATATCCCTTTGTTAGACTTATTCAAATTGTACCCACTAATATTATTTGTTTTCCTTAATCTAAATGAGAGATATCCATTTCTATACCCAAATTTAAACACATCGTTATCTAAAGAGAAAACACACATCATTTCTGTTTTTTCAAAGCCAAAGAATGTCTAAATGAAGTTTAATCTTTATTATTTGTATTGTCTAGTTACCATCACACATACATCTCACACAATGACGCCTCTACAGGAACTGTGTTTGAAAAGCAAAAAAAAAAAGATTAATTGAAAATGTATTTACAGTGAAGAAAAACCAATTAACTTTCACAGGTGTAATTTGCAGCGATTATTTAAATGTAAAGTATGCACAAATCTTGCCAAAATCTTCCCTCAAGTCTCACTATTGTCTGTCTTCACATTTATAAACTAATATAGTTTGCCACACTCTGCCTGCAAATAATAAAATCTCCAAGAAAACGTAATAGGAGTTATTTATCATACAATAATGAACAATAGACATTACGCTAATGCAAATCTTTTCAGCTTAGCATCAGAAAAAGCTATGAACATTTTCTGCATTAAGGAAACGTAGCAAATAAGCTGTTGTAAATATGTATATGTCAGGTTCAGCAATAATTCAAATATACAATTTTGCAAATGAATATTTGTTAGGGACTGTGCACACATTGAGTCTTTGGCTACTGCATCTCTTGCATCTCTTGGCAGGCAGTTTTACATGCATTTTTTTTAACTTTATTTATAGTGTTTTTGAACATCACTGAATAGAATTTGAATGTCTTTCTTAAAGCCTAGAGATAGATATGTGGCGCCCCTGAGGCTCCAGTCACCACAGAGGTACTGCACCTCAGCCAGAGGCGTGATATCCCATTCCCGGGTAACGAGAAGGTCACAAATCGGTACACACACAAACACAGATACACTCTTATTTAGCAACACTCCGTCAGACCATGGTTAGGGCCTAGTGCAATTAAGCTATCTCCTCCGGTAGAAGCACCGTCTCCTAAGCCAGCTTGGAGGTGGAATCTAGTTAGTGGAAGCACACTGTAGAACGTTAGTCAGTCAGGAAGTAGGAGCGGAGGAGTGAAGCCCTGTGGTCTGGAGCTGGAGCAGCTTGGCCCAGGCACACGACTGAAGGGGTCCTAGAGCCCACGGAAAGTGCGCCATACACCCGTGGTCTCATTCCACAAATGGCATACTAGAGTGGAGAGACTTGACCGCAGAAGGGAACCAGCCCCTCAACTAGTGAAGAACTACAAGGCTCAGCTAACAAACCGGAGGCTGAGGTTACAGCAAGTACTAGTAACAAGAGACTATAGCGCTCACAAAGTGATATAATGAGGGTCAGCACAGTTTAAAGACAATTTTAAATGAATGGGGACAACTTACTTGTTATATGTGATAACAGAAAATGCAGATGAGTAGTTGTGAATCCTTATCTGACCAGCGTGGGCCGCTGCTGAGATGGCGTGTTTCAGGATGGCTGAGTGGCAGGATTGCAGCTGCTTCTTCCCAGTGGGTGCGAGGACTTGTGGTGTGCTGCGGGCAGGCTTCACAGGGTAAGATGTGACCCGGTGGAAAGAATGCTGAAGCCACATCTACGCACATCCAGTGAAAAGGTGACCACATAGGGCAAAGGGATAGAGCTTCTAGCCACCTGAGAGAGTCCACGGACAACGACTCAGGGCTCTGTGTGTGCAGGTGCGGGACAGGAAGGGGAGGTCAGCGCAGCAAGATGACCAGGAAAGTAACACAGAAGGGTGCACCGGGTTGTGCCTCCGAACTCTCCGGGATTGGCTGGAGCCCATCACGGCAGGACTCAGCACCCCGGGGGCAACATTGACTGGTCATGTAAACCAGGAACTTTTAACAGTGAGTAAAATCTTGAGATTGCATCCCTGTGTTGCCCAATTATTTGCCTGCGCCTCCGGCTCAGCACCCTGCCATTACAGACTACTACTCCGAACAGCCCTGGGGACCAGTTCTACCTGTGGAGAGCTATACCAACTCAGCTGCGTCACCACCGATCCCCAGGGAACTGAACAGTAGCAGCTGCACGTATCTTGCCGCATACCACAGGTGGCGTCATGACATATCCCCTGTAAATAATCCCCACCATCATCCTCTTAAAACGACACTGCCAGGGTCACAGAACCAGGTCCTGTCACCGTGGCATCCTCCCAGACAAAACAGAGTTGGCCTTGTAACGAGTGCCCTCAGGCCCCAGTTGGGCGTGTCAGATAGATAGATAGATATTTTTTTTGTTTCCTGAGTTACCGGATCTGGATCAATGCCCAGAATTCCAGGTCCAGGCCCAGCTCTTGGATACGTTTGAAGCCGCGAGAATCCGGACTTTTACAGTCCTGGTCCGACCATCACTAGTCTTTATTCATAGCCATTTGTTACTCGTCAAGTATTTTGGTGTTCGCCTTGTGAGTTTTGAGTGCCCCTAAATCTTTGCCACCTGATTCTCAGCTACTAAACATGCAGGGATTGCTTGCCAATCATAGTAATGTCGTTGCCTTCTTTGCTACTGGCAATACTGTTATTAGGAGGCGTAGTGAAAAAAAATTATGTACGGTCATTAAAACAGGAGGATTATACTTAGTGAGTTTCTCCAAGGCTGTCACACTGCTTCTGAGTCTGATTTTTAAAGTTCATGAATATGCACTAGTTCCCCTGGCCACCCTCTTTAACAGTGTCTGTGGTTGGTTGTAGTCCTTCTTCCCCTGCCCACCCTCTGTGCTGGTGTCTGTAATTGGTTGCCCTCATACTAGCTGTCTGGGTCTCCTGAATGGAGTCTTAAAAAAAAAAATAAATTGGAAAAATAGCAGAGTCCCCCGTATTTTGATACGCAAACAGCTGGGGGCTGCAGCATCCAGCAGTCTGCTTTATCTGTGCTGAATATCAAATTAGGGACCCTGCAACATTTTTTCTAATAATTTATTTTTACACTGCACAACAAATCACAGATGCCGGCATGCTGGCAGTTTGACTGCAACCAGTCACGTACACTGTTACAGAGGGGGAAGTAGTGCATATTCATGAAACTAATGATCGGGCTAGGAAGCAGTGTGACAGCCGTGGGAAACTTTGTAAATATTTTTCTCCTGCTTTAAACCCAATAATACTCTGACAACATTATTTAAAGAAACCAAATCTGAGTCAGAAATGTATCTTCACCATGCTGTTCCCATTCAGTTTCAGCTATTTTCCATCCATTGCAGCATTTTAACAGCCTTCCCAGACCTACTTCCAAGGTCCTCCAGAAAATGAAACGAGTTTCCTGTTGACGTGAATTAAGATTATTATTTGATATGAATGTATGAATAATAGAAATTATTCAGCACCAAGAATCCAAACCTGAATATTTGACTTTTCGATTATCTCTACTTTTTAGCACAGTTTGACAAATTCCATACTAGTATGTGGCTTGACATGCGTAATCCTCTTGTTTCTGGTCTAGTACTAACTACAAACTCACAACTTCCGTTTAAAAGCACTTTTACTCTTCTTATTCTTTATTTTGGATTTTCTCTTTCACTCTTGATACTCACAATTTTCATTTGCAAAAGATGTTTGTTATGATATATTTTTTTTAATTGTTCTTTAATTCTTTCTATTATGCGATGTCTCCTATCCGGTCATATGACTTTCTGCAGATTGTTGTATACGCGCCTTTTTTTTTTTTTTTACAGCAGCTCTATAGATCTCTGTCACTGTGAATGTTTATCCAACATGATTGTCCTGATGAAGGAGTCTTAGCACTCCGTAACGGGTTGACTAACAAAACCATAATCTAGAAAAATGTCTTCTATTTTCATTCCATTGGTAGCGCAGGATTAACCCATTCCTCTTGAACCTCAGATAGGTTGCTGTTCATAAGGGTGGACGGTGTTGTGGTTAAAGCTCATGTTTGAAGACACTTGTCATTATAGCTCATTAAGGCGGACAGTGTGGAGGCCATGTACCATAGGAGGCTTATATGAAAGTATGGATATATATTTTTATGCAGTGGAAATTTTTGTAAAATGTGGGCAGTGCCCCATGATGTTAATATGCTGTCTTTTATGTATTTACTGTTGTATATTATAAATGCATGTGTGAATATTTAAATGTTTTAGAAAGGAATACCCTTAAGATGTAGCAGAGCTGGCATTGTTTTACAGGTTACTAAAGGTTGTTCCAGCGGTTTGGGTTAGTTTAGAAGAGGTTTTAGATAAGATAAGGTTAAAGTAGTTTAGGGAGGAGTGAGAGATGGCATGGCGAATGATTTGGAATGAGAGCTCCAGAGGAAGTCAGAGTAGAAGTGGATTCAAAATGAGAGGATGTGGCATCAGTGTTAAGGCCAGTCAGGGAACCCAAAGTAACCTCTTGAGGTTCGGAACCTATGGCTCACCCCAGCGGGCTTAGGGAGTCACCAGCTAGAGAGTCAGAGCCCAGCACCATATGAAGGTGAACGGTATTAGGGGGAAGGTGGCACAGACCATGGAGTATTGAGGACATGGTCTAAGCTAATGGGGAACAGCACAAAGAGTAATACCCCACAGAGGAAGGAAGGCAATGTCTGTTATTATGGTGTAAAGTATAAAACTAAAAAACAAAACTGGTTGGCTAAATGAACTCTGGTGATGCGTGTCTTACTATGTCAAGGACTGGCAACAGGGGTGACGACCACCGTTGGGAAACAGCAAGTGAGTGTCGTGTATCCGCCCAAAGTCAGTTTGCCACTTAGGTGAACGAGAGCGGTGCATGTGTGGCATAGCCACCATCCTCCATGTTAATAAAACTTTTATTTTTAAGGGCACTGTGTTGGAATGTGCTGCAAAAGACCAGAGAAATTGAAAATCTGCAAAGAAGAGCTGCAGATATTTAAGGCCATCATAGTATCATACAAGATGGAGATGAAAAGAAAGAGAATGACTTCAATCAGAGAAGATTTCACGTACACGTTACCTACTTTTGAATGTTTATGTGTCAACCTGCCTGCGTTTTATCAGTACAGTGGTTCCTGTGTTACACAGTCATATGGTGGCTGGTATCAACAACTGCCAACATCTCCTTACCATTGCTAAGAACATACTAGGAGTATTAAGTACTAAGGTTGGTGATGTATTCAACCACTGATGGTGGTCCTGGTGATGTAGTATTGGACTGGTGGTGTTTCTGGTAATATATATATATATATATATATATATACTGATGATGGTACTGATAATGTATTTGTTTACTGATGATGGTACTGGTCATGTATTCATGTAATGATAGTGGTTATGGTGATGCATTTATGTACTGACGGTGGGTCAGGTGATGTATTCATGTATTGATGATGTTTCTAGGAATGAATACAGCACTAGAATCATCATCACCACATGAATACATCACCAGAGCCATCAATAGTACATGAATAAAGCACCATAATAACCATCAATACATGAATGTTATGATCCGGAACCATGGACGATCACAATAGATCATTGGCAAAAAGGTGACAAGAGCATTGGCAACTAATCTGGCCGCCATCCCCTTACTAACCATCAACACTAGAAGTAGCTGAGGGGTGAACTAACATCCTATGCACCGCGGACCCAGCCGGAGAACTAGGTATCCTAAAGGAAGGAAAGATGAATAACTCTGCCTCAGAAAGAAACCGCAAAGGTATAGCAAGCCCCCACACATTCAAAGACTACGGTGATATAGGAAAACACAATACACAGATGGATGATAGGATTAGCAAAGGTGAGGCCCCAGTGACTAAATAGGAAAGGATAGGGCTGATGGTGGCCAAAGAAAAATCCTACAAAAATCCAAATACCTGATAGTACAAAAAGTCCTCAGATTGCATGATCTGAACTCCGTTCTATATCAGGTGCTCATGTCAAACCAATGAACAGAAAACAGGAACAATTACAAATTCAAGAAGCAACAAACACATAGACTTATAGGAGCAAAACTCCAAACATATGCTCTGGAACACACTACCAAGAGCAATCCGATTAATTCCCAACATCCACACCTTTAAGCGGGCCCTAAAAATGCATTTCTTTAGACTAGCCTATCACCTCACTGCCCTGATCTAATCTAGACCCTTTCTGCCCTTCATAACAAAAAATGTACTTCCAATTCTTGTCCCCTGTACCGGTATAAATTCTGGCCAATGACAGGTTCATGCAGCTGGTTTTGAATACCCTTTTAAATCTATGGCCGGACCATATATAACAAGCTTTTCTCCCCCATGCACCTTTGTGCCTCCCCTATTTCCTCATAGACTGTAAGCTTACGAGCAGGGCCCTCACTTCTCCTGTTATCTTAACCCCTTCACGACCATGGATGGATATATCCGTCATGGAGCATGTCCCGTTAAGCCCCGCCCCCTGCCGCGGGCAGGCAGCGGCGATCGGCACACATATCAGCTGTTTTCAACAGCTGACATGTGTGACTGCATGTTATGAGTGGAATCGCATTCCACCCGTAACATTAACCCCTTACATATCACTGCCAAAGTCTGGCAGCAAGATGTATATACGCGCGGTGAAGATTTTCACTTACCACCGCCCCCACCGGAAGTCACGTGAGTGATCACATGACTTTCGGTGGTTGCCATCGTAGCACAGGGTTATGTGATGACGCCTGCAGCTATGACGTTTCACTTTCGCTTTCACCCGGCCCGGAGCAGAGTGAAACAGGAAGTGACTATCTGCTGTTTACAGCTGTATAGCTGTGATTAGCAGATAGATAAGAGCGATTGGATTGCTGATTGCTATACCCCCCTATGGGGACTAGTAAAATAAAAAAAAAGTAAAAAAAAGTTTTAAAAAATAAAAAAAAAACTAAAAGTTCAAATCACCCCCCTTTCCCCCCATTGAAAATTAAAGGGTTAAAAAAATTAAATATACACATATTTGGTATCACCGCATTCAGAAATGCCCGATCTATCAAAATATAAAATCAATTAATCTGATTGGTAAACGGCGTAGTGGCAAAAAAATTCCAAACGCCAAAATTACGTTTTTTGGTCGCCGCAAGTTTTACTCAAAATGCAATAACAGGCGATCAAAATGTAGCATCTGCACAAAAATGGTACCATTAGAAACGTCAGCTCGAGACGCAAAAAATAAGCCATCACTGAGCCATAGATCCCAAAAAATGAGAACTTTATGGGTTTCGGAAAATGGCGCAAAACGTACGCCACTTTTATTGGACAAGCTTGGGAATTGTTTTAACCCCTTAGATACAAGTAAACCTATACATGTTTGGTGTCTACAAACTTGCACCGACCTCAGGCATCATACCCACACATCAGTTTTACCATATAGTGAACACACTTTTTTTGCAGTTTTTCCACACTTGGAAATTTTTTGCTGTTTTCCAGTACACCATATGGTAAAACGTATGGTTTCATTTAAAAGTAAAACTTGTCCTGCAAACAACAAGCCCTCATATGGCAAGATTGACGGAAAAATAAAAAAGTTACGGCTCTCGGAAGGGGAGCAAAAAACAAAAACGCAAAAACGGAAAGTGCCCCGGGGCTGAAGGGGTTAATTTTTTTCTTTTTGTATTGTCCCAAATTGTCTGTACATGTCCCGTCTGAATTAAAAAGTGCTGCGGAATATGTTGGCGCTATAGAAATAAAACTTTATTAAACATAGCTGCAGGGAGCTTCCCAGCTAAGCAACAGAGAGGGAAGATTCCTGCATGCAAATAAACTGACAAAAAACACAGAAAATGACAAACCCAGATAAGAACAAAAGAACAAAACAACATAAGAAAGAACCAAGCACTTATCTGGGGAAGATGTGGTTTGGAGCAAGATGAGAAGGCTGGTAAACTAAAGAACAAATGACAACCGGCTCAGACTGCCAGCAGACCAAGGTTTAAATAGGCAGAGAGTTAGCAATGAAAACGCCCATTGCTCCAGCACACCTGGTCTCTGTCCAAACCATTCCTGGCCACAAGAGGGAGCCTCACAGCAGCAAAAACATAACTGACATTCACAACACATGAACATATCACCAGAACCTTACAATAACATTCTCTGACCTATTCCTCTGCTTGGGGGCTGATTATTCATCTGGATGGAATGATGGGTGTCAGCACTGATCTTATGCATTTATATACGATGGTAAAATTACTATAATATCAGTAAAAGTCAATAAAATGCATTAATTTTGTAAACTTGCTGTTGTTTTTTTCCTAGACTGCTTGGATAATAATCAATATTGTTTAGATTATTTGACATTTTATTGTTTAATATATATTTCTTTTGGATGTTTGATAGAATAAAACAATCCATTCATACATGTATAACTGCACTTGTATAGATTTCTGGTTACTTTTCCATTTATTGATCATTTATGAATTATAACCAATCACTTACCTATAATGATGAAAGCGACACTATTTTATTCTGATCAATTCTTATTTTTCTGTGTATTAATATTTCATTACAACCCTGTGGAATCATTAAGAAAGAGTTAGTCTATATGTATGCATTATGTTTTATTTAGTTTTTACAACCATACAGAAAATTATTCATAAAAGTTTTCTTTTTTTCCAGTTGCCATTTCTTTGTAGAAGCACCATTAATTTTTCTCTGATAATAAAAATACAACTGAAAAGACAAATTTTACAGGTATGGGGTAAATATATATAAAACACAACCACAGAGCTCCTTTGTGACGAGATTATATTGTAGACATGAATTAGAAAACACCAAGCTATAATCCTGCAGAGATAATGTGCCATTCTGTTCTAAATATAATTATTGTTACTAAATACATTGTGTTAAACCTATAGATGTGTGGAGCCATAAATATCACCAAGGTTATGGAAAACAGTATACATTTTATTAACATTAATCCAAACAAATAGATACAAGACAATACAATAAAAAAAAGCATAGTGCAGGACTCAAATAGTAGCTAAAGTGCCAGAGAAATACATACCAAAGTGCATATGGAAAGTGAGTTAACTACACCAGATTGTATACACAGACATTATTAATCCAGTGGGGATAACATGGTTCCCATCAACATTGAACACAATTGTAGAGTCATCAGGTACACTCACTCATAACAACCAAGTGGACCACTGGCACCACAATCCCTACGCGCATTTTGCATAGGCTTCCTTGCAGATTTTCTAATTATATGCTGAATAATAATAAAATTTTGTGCTGTAGTTAAAAGGTTTTTTTAAATCTATCAATTTTGGAATAATAATAATTTCCACATTAGGATGTGTTTAAACATAATGTTCCTGTGCTGAGATATTCTTATAAATGTACCCATGCTATGTACTGTGTAATTGTTGTGTCTGACCGTACTTACACTGATTGTTCATACCACATCCCCTGGGCCAGGGAAGGACGCAAATGAGTATACAGACATTATATTATATAAATCCTGCTGTCAGAGATTGAAAGTGGGATTTAACTGGTTAACAGCCTCGGGTGGCTCTCCAGTTGTCTTTGTTCCCCATTCTTGGTTTGCTCCTCCCCACTTGTTTCTTCTTTTCCCATTTAGGTCTGCCCTATATGTTCACCTTTCACTGTACTTCCTTGCTGGTTATTCCGCCACGTGGACTTGTTTTTAGGAGTTCCAGATCTACAGCTAAGGGGTTTACTTCACTGGTTAAACACCAATTCAGTTACTGCAGTGAGTCAATTTGTTTCCTTCCCAGCACCTCTTCTAGGTTTCTGGAAGATTTAACTTTATCTGCTTATTTCTAGCTCTCTTTATTTTTTCCTTTCTTCCTTATATGAATATATTTTAGTTGTCTCACTCTGGGTTTTGGATATTTCTGCACACATTTCTCTCTCCTTGTGGGCAGTGTGTTGTGTCCTCCTCTCTGGTCCTTCAGGAGCTACAAGAAACCCCTTAACAGCCTTTTAGGGAGTCAGGCCCAATGTGGTGTTTTGAGTTATGCATCTAGGGTCTTTCTAGTCTATACAGGGACCAGTTGGGTGTGGCGTCTCCCTGTACTTGGTCTTCTATTTTCCCGTTATTATTGTATGAGAATGTTAATGTTCATAAAAGTCATCATACAATATGAATATTTTTTCTGGAGAATTGAATTAATGAAATGCATTTTATCCATTGACAGCAATATTTAAAAAATGGGGATCATAACAGATCTTACATAAAAAGTTTAACAACAAAATTTATTCCATTGGCTGTGTTCACATCCATGTTGTAATTTTCGTCGTAAATGCAGTGAATTTCACAGTCGTCTCCCTGCTGTTTAGAGATTAGTGACAGCCTTAGGGGGGCTTTGCACGTTGCGACATCGCTACTGAGATCTTGTCGGGGTCAAATCGAAAGTGACGCACATCAGGCGCCGGTAACGTCGTAGCAACGTGTAAAGCATATAGAAGCACCGATAAACGATCGCAAAAGCGTCGAAAATCGGTGATCTGTGTAGTGTACGTCATTTCCATAATTTCGCTGCAGCGACAGCTACGATGTTGTTCCTCGTTCCTGCGGCAGCACACATCGCTGTATATGAAGCCGCAGGAGCGAGGAACATCTCCTTACCTGCGTCCTGCCTGCAATGAGGAAGGAAGGAGGTGGGCGGGATGTTTACATCCCGCTCATCTCCGCCCCTCCACTTCTATTGGCCGCCTGCCGTGTGATGTCGCTGTGACGCTGCACAACCCGCCCCCTTAGGAAGGAGGCAGATCGCCGGCCAGAGCGACGTCGCAGGGCAGGTAAGTGCATGTGAAGCTGCCGTAGCGATAATGTTCGCTATGGCAGCTATCACAAGATATCGCATCTGCGACGGGGGCGGGGACTATCACGCTCAGCATCGCTACAATCGGCTAGCGATGTCGCAACGTGCAAAGCCCCCCTTAGGACTGGAGCCTCCCATTTTCATCTAGACTCCTCATTTAAATGAAATGTCCTTTCCTTTGGCATCTCCTGAGTTAATATTAGTTCTTGTTGCCAGCAGCTCTTAGCAGTGCAGGTCAACTGTAGCTGCTTTGAGCCAACACCCATTTAAGTTTAAATAGTGGAGCTTTCCCATCAGTTTTTGCTGTTGTTAAAATTAATTCTACTCTGGCCATCCTGGTGGAAGGAGCGTCTGGGGAGTTTTCCTGTGCCCATCCATCTGCTACTTTGGTGTTTGTTTGCTGCCATGAAGTTTGGTGTTTCTATCCTTCTGTTTATCCCCCTGTCTGTCTTACCTTACCTTGTGTTCTGTTAGTGCAGTGGTGGGGTCTAGTGAACCTCACCTCCTCTTCACAAGTCAAGGCATCTATCGCGTCTTCTCAGGGTCTCAGGTTCTTGCTTGGCAAGAGTTGCGGAGACTATAGGGACAAGCTAGGAAAGTAGGAACAGCTGCAGGTGAGGATAGGAGGTGTTCCACCAACCCCTTTCACTAGTTCCAGGGACCCCTGTTATTGTATCCCCATTATCTGTTGAGTTTTTGCAGTGCGTCAGACGCCTATCAGTCTGAATGCGTACCTACAGCGATCTCCTACTCTGTGCAAGACAGTGAAACCACAAAGTGTTTACAAAATTGAGTCAACATTTTATTTTTTTCAACATTTATGCAAAAAAGAATGTGCTAAAATATAGGAATAAAAAAACACCAATAAACCAATGCAAGCCAAAAGATATTAAATGTATCAATAATTCTATATTACAAACAATTAAAATCATTAAAACCAATGGACCGACCCAAGTGATGGATGGAATTGATACAGGGGACACAGCACCTATACTATAATAGAAAGAGGACCTAAAACACATAGACTATATAGATATTAAGGCTGAAATTAGTGCAACAAAATATATGTGCAGCAAGGTAATGACCAACAACACTGTAGTCAGTAGAGAAACTACTGTACATTCACTAGTGTGAGAGCTGCACGGTTGCTGCAAAACGCGCGTCAGTGTGTGGGGACGCCGCACCATCATTTTACCTAGACCATTGCATGCTGGTAATATTACTATTTTTGGCCTGAATGATATCTTAGTGTTGTTTACATAGGCTCTCACACTAGTGAATGTACAATAGTTGCTCTACTGACTACAGTGTTGTTGCTCATTACCTTGCTGCACATATATTTTTGTTGCACTAATTTTGGCCTTAATATCTATATAGTCAATGTATTTTAGGTCCTCTTTCTATTATAGTATAGGTGCCGGGTCCCATGTATCAATTCCATCCATCACTTTGGTCGGTCCATTCGTTTTAATTATTTTAATTATTAATAAAGAATTATTGATAAATTTCATATCTTTTGGCTTGCATTGGTTTATTGATGTTTTTTGGTAGATACATGCGTTAAGCCTTCCATACTGGTTGTGGATTTGGTGTTTAATAAAATATATGAATGCAGCCTTAAGCTAATGTAGTATAACTTCGACTAGTATGTGGCGCCCCTGAGTATATCAGGTTGCCACAGGGTGCTGCAATCCTTACCAAGGATGCAGGGCCTACTCCCCATGGTTACAGGTTCCCAGAAATCGGTGTCACTAACATCAGCACAAATCCCAATCACACCTCACATCATAACCTGTCAGACACACCAGTGGGTTGGATAAGCAGAATAAGGAAACCCACCTAGGGGTCAGGCAGACTGGTGGGAGGGAAGTTCAGGCAGTTGAGTCTAGAGAGTAGTGAGAGCCCTGAAAGAGTGAGGAGCTGGGGAGTAGTAACTAACGGGGAGCTAGACAGAGGTTGCGTCGCAGACGGTGGCCCGGCACCAGGGGAGTCGGGGACCGGTGGCAGCGACATTGGAAGGGTGTGACGAACATAGTCTAGGAGGACTGTCGGCATCAGACATCCAAGAGAACTGACCGGTACCGAGCACGATGGGGTACAGGATCCTAGGTCCGGAGCAGGTTCATCCGTCCTAATAATTAACATGGGAGGGAGAGTCTCTTTATGAACTTCCCTAGGAGCTCAGAGATTGAAGGCGACAGCACACCACGAGGGATAGGGCTTTCCAGTAACGCGGCCCACTAAAATCCCAATTGCCAGCCATCAAGAGCACAGCTACACTACAAATGTAGTGAGCAGGGCCCCAACAGCTTCAAGCCGAGGGGCCACACAGAGAACTAACTTGTGCATGGAGGCAGCTCCGGATTACCCAGTGACACTGGTAGGAGCGGACACCTGGATGGGCTTCCCCATAGAGACTGTGATGCACAGAGTCTTTGGTTTATCTTCAGTGTGAGTGTCTGCTTCATAATCCTCATCCTGCACCACGACTACCCACAGTGAGTAACCTGGTTCCCCTGCACCCTGCGCTCCCAAACATCTCACCAAAAACCCCAGAGGCCGAGGCCTTCCCTACCTGCAGAGGGACTGACACCTTGCTGCTCCACACCATCTGCCCCGGTACTACTTGAAGCAGCGGCGGGACGCCCATTACCGCAACCCGCAAATGGCGTCACAAACTTCTCCCCTGTAAATAATCCCCTTTCAAGGATCAAAGTCAGTGCCGAGCCAGGGTCCGGACCCCTCGAGCCACGACTATCCTGGATCCGAGCACCCCAGTCTGCGCCGGGGCGGCACACCTCTAATTCTTTCTGGCGTCATGAACAGGATGGACTGGACCCATTAACCCAGATGACGTGTGCCTTACAGAACTGTTCCAAAAGTGTGCCGTATGTCCATTTTAATTGCCACCATTTTGCCGCCATCTTGCCTGCCATTTTGGCACCTAAAAACAATAACTGCGCCATCATCCCCAGCAAAAGGGCACAAAGCCGGAGCTCCACCCTCCTGGGAGTAACAGGATGCCACCGCGACAGTCATGCCACCTCCACCACCCTCGGCTGAAGCCGAGTCACTGCACCGGTAGCAGAGCCTCAAGCCCCAGCGGATGACGAGCAGGTGGCAACAAATCCAGCCCTACCACCGGCCAGACCAGGTTGCAACGCCTCCGGTACCATGCACGGCCAGACCAGACCCGGCCACAACCCCGGGCCAGTACCTTGGTATGGAGTACCCGGCCGCTGCTACCCCAGCTGCGGAGAAGCCAGTTCATCTAGTTCCCGCTGCAGAGGAGGAGCCCACCAACATGCGAGTTCCACTGCAGCGTGGCCCCCACAGTAGCTGCCGGGTTCGCCGCAATCCGATTGCACCCGGTTCCCATGGTGGAGGCGGAAGCTGAGGTCCACGTCCCATACTGGGAGAGACAGCACCAGCAGCTGCTTGCAGAGATGTCTGCCAGAGAGCAGCGTCGGGCAGAGGTTGCCGCCCACATGCATAGAGTGAAAGAGCACCTGAGAAAGGCTACATTACGGGTCAGAGGGCTGCGGTACCGAGGCCTGGTGGAGCGTTTTGACCCCATCAAGGGGTGGGGTTTCATCTCTGAGACGGGCCTTGCTGCTGGGGTGTTTGTCTCCAGGAGGGATGTCGCAGAGCACCTCCCAATGGGACACCCCAACCGAAACCTAAAGCCAGGGGATTTAGTCTCCTACTACCAGTATTGTGGAGAGTGGGGCTGGTATGTCCTGGAGGTTAGCAGGCATGTCATGCAAGATGGGAAAATAGTAGAGTAATGATAGCAGAACCCGACTATCTGGTCATAATGTTATGTTTTATACTGAATTTGTTATTCTTCTTGAAAATGATAAGTAATGTTTGAAAATGTTGAAAATGATTACCCGAAAAGTAACCTGATTTGCAAGTGTTATAATTTTTGCACCTGATGCATGGACCTTGTTTTACCCTCTCCTAGTATTAAAAATGGACCATGGCTGCAGGACTGGCAGCTGCCAGCACGAACTTGTGCTCATTGTAAATAGTTGCACCTCTCGCTGCTCCACACCATCTGCCCCGGTACTCCTTCCAGCATTGGCGGTACTCCCATTACCGCAACCCGCAGGTGGCGTCACGAACTTCTCCCCTGTAAATAATCCCCTTTCAAGGATTGGAGTGAGTGCTGAGCCCGGGTCTGGACCCCTCGAGCCACGACCATCCCGGATCCGAGCACCCCGGTCTTCGCTGGGGCGGCACAAGTACATCACAGTCAGCATTTATCCAACATGGATAATTATTTTTAAATGTATTGCAAAAAATCCCATAAAGCCATGAATTCTTTATAAAACAATGTTTCACACAAGAAACAAGTAAAATAATTCAGTAAAAATGAAAGACAACAGAGATTTCTTTTGGATGTTTTTCATTAATAGTTTGGCATATACAGTACTGACCTTTACTAGTAGAAAATGATAATGATTGACCTCCGAAGTATCATGCCTTCTTTGAATTTGGATGCTACAGCTAAACCAGCAGTGACGCATTAGCCATGTAGTACATAAAATAGGAATTTGCAGTACATAAAGCTGCTGGTTTTCTCCTTACAACACAGATAGTCTCTGTATAAACCCAATTTAAGGCTTTTCGAGTTGGATCCTAAAAGGATTTCACTCCTACTTGCCTTCTGTATGGAAGAGATTAGTTTATATAGCAAAGTACCCAGTTGTGTTAGATTGTAATGTAGATGAAAGTCTTGCCGGGTGATTTTCAAATCCATAGGAGTTTACAGCAGTGGCTTTCCATTAAACTGCATCCAAGCATGTTCCTAAACACAATTATTGTCATTTTGGCACTAGCGGTTGTTCTCTGGCATTCCTATTACCGTAGGTACAAGGACAAAGTTTATGATTTATGTTTGCCATAAAAGCTTTTCTAGAGTTTACAGTTAGGTCTGTTGCAAATCTATTTTTTTCTAGTGTTCACCAAGAATTGACTGATGGGATTATGGCATAAGATATTTTGAACCTCCTAGTTAGAAAGGTTTATAATTTAAGATCCAGTTAAAAAAAAGAGCAGAAAACATAAAGGGTTAAGAGTAGTTAAATAATTGGTCGTGTAGGAGGAAGTGCGCTGAAGAGCAAATACATAGAATAATAGATCTATATCACACGTACTGTAGAAATATATACATGATCAAAAGCCGTAGAGTCAATGTGCCCTAGTCTTAGGCGGGCTTTACATGTTGCGACATCGCTACCGATATATCGTCGGGGTCATGTAGTTAGTGACGCACATCCAGCGCCGTTACCGACATCGCAGCGTGTAAAACATAGAAGCGACGATCACCGATCGCAAAAACATCAAAAACCGTTGATCAATGACACGTCGCTACTTTTCATAATATCGTTACTGCTGCTGGTACGATGTTGTTTGTCATTCCTGCAGCACCACACATCGCTGTGTGTGACACCGCAAGAACGACAAATGTGGTGCCCTGGACAAGCCAGGTCGTCACCAAACAACACCTACACACCCCACACTCCCGGTCAGGCACACCGAAGTCAGACACAAACCCTTGTTGCCTTCCTCCAGGGGCTGATGTTCACACCAGGGGGTGGGCCAGGCGGTTGGCCCCGCCCACCGAGGAGCTCACAGTCCTGGAGACGGGAAAAGAGGCAGTTTTGATTAGTGTTGGAAGTTAAAGTGGAAGGAGGGAAGTGGCAGAAGAGAAGCCTGAAGTTGGTCCGGGTGTGTGGCCCGGACGGATCGGCAAGGTTGGCAGACGGTGGTGACCATCTGCAGGAGTGGCCTATTGGAGCTAGCCGTAAGAACAGTGGACGGGCGGTGGCCCGGCGGTACCGGACCGGTACGCAAAGAGAAGCCAGCACCATCCGGCAGGGGCTTACGGACCCCGGCAAGGCTAGGAGTCGCCGTGAATTTGCCAAACCCATTAGTGAAGGGAACCTCTTGGGTTTCCCAGCAGCCAAGTCCCGTCAAAAGGCAACAGTCCAACCGACAGAGGGAAACACAGTCACCGCCAAGGCTAAAGTTCTCCCCTCCATGGGTAGGGGGTTGGTTGTCCCGGGGCCCGGTGATGGGGTAGGGATGGATGGCAGGCGGGTTACGGGGCCTGGCGAGGTGCAGGGTCGCGGGGGCAGCGCTGTGCCACACAGCACGGTGGTACTCACTCAGCCAATGATGAGGACACAGTTCTCGGTAAAACACACGGCTGGATGGACGGGTCCCACAGACGGCTGCGGTGTTTCTCCTCCCGGCAGGTTGATGGTGACTGCCTTTCCCTGCACCTGTGCAATGTGTACGGTTAAAATGGCTTCCCACCGGTAACCCGCTCCCCAGCTTGGGCTGAGGGAGCCCCTTTTGCCCGCAGGCTCTGGCCCTGGGAACTGTAGCCTTGGCGGTGACTGTGTTTCCCTTTATGGTGTGAGCTGTTGCCTTCAATCGGGTCTTGGCTGCTGGGAAACCCCAGAGGTTCCCTTCGCTAACGGATTTGACCAGTTTTACGGCGACTCCTAGCCTGGTCGGGGTCCGTAGGCCCTGCTGAATGGTGCTGGCTTCTCTTCACTCCCCGGTCCGGTACCGACAGGCCACCGCCCGTCCCCGGTCCTTCCGATTCACTCCAATCAGCCTTTCCTGCAGACAGTCACCACCGTCTGCCAACCTTGCTGTATGTGCTCGGGCCACACACCCGGACACGGTCAGTCTCCTCTACTACCACTGCACTCTCCCTAACTCCAACTCGAAACTGATCCCTTTTCCCACCTCCAGAACTGTGAACTCCTCGGAGGGCGGGACCAACCACCTGGCCCACCCACTGGTGTGGACATCAGCCCCTGGAGGAAGGCAACAAGGATTTGTGTTTGACCTAGGTGTGCCTAGCCGGGGTGTGGGGTGTGTTGGTGTAGTACCTGTGACGACTTGGCTTGTCCAGGGCGCCACACTAGCAATTGCTAATGATGTCGCAGCATGTAAAGCCTGCCTAAGACATTGTGGACTATGTAACAAATCTTGGCTTACACTCAAAATATTCCAATTAAGTAGGTTCTATTTGTAGATATAAAACACAGAGGAATACGAACATTGTAAGAAACAATAAAAGCAAAATGTAGCATATTATTCAATGTGAAGTCATACTAGCACATAGTCAATTGTATTTTTTTAGTACCTTAGAAAGAAAGGGAATAGAGCATGATTACGCATTATGAGAGTAACTACTGGAAATTTTCCATCTCTTCTTGACTTTTTCAACTATACATCAATTTTACCACTGAGATTTTGTTTAGTTATTACTTGCTGATGGAAACCCACTAGCCAGTAGTAAATTATTTATTATTGATTAGTTGAATACCGTTTTATATCTAGAATGTATTAAAAAAATGTATATTTGGAGCACTATTAAAAAGAAGGTTTCTGCAGACTCACCATTTTTTCGATGGATCCAGAAATGCATGGACTAATGTGGCTGGCGTCCACAATCACAACACAAGAGAAAAAGTAGAAACTCCAGCATGCTGTTTCTCTAAAAAGTATTCGGTGAGCAAAATGCACTCCTTCTATGCCTCTGGTACTCCAAATTAATAAGATTTGTTTTATGCTCGGGAAATCAATACAGTACACGCTTAGTATGGTGTACTCAAAGAATTCTGCTTTATTAGCACATGTGACCAGTTTAATATTTGAGTGCTGTCCATTTTTTTCACTTCCACTAGGATTAATATCGGTCACGTCTCCATGATTTTGCGCAGACTACTCGCTACGAGGGCAACAAACTGTCATGTGAACATCCTATAGACTGTCATAGGTATAAGTGCTATTCATGAAAAAAAACAAAAACAGATTGGAACTGTTGGAACTGTGCATGGAAAACTGACATGTTGTCACGCCGCAGAGATGTGGAGATGTTTCTGTGGACTCATTGGACCACTGAGTGAATGGTGGCAGCAGATTAGCCGATACAGCAAGTGACTGGAGAGACTTTGAAGAAACCAGTAGATGGTTTATTTAAAGGGATGGTGAATAAAGCTGAGAATGAGAGGCCCCAGAGGGTTACGATGCTGAGAGCATCGATGCCGGAGGAGCAACCAGAAGGAAGCCCCTATAGAGGGACTATTACGGCTCAGCCCCGGATGGTTAGGAAGTCACTTGCCAAAGGGATGATTCAATTAATAACAGTTCGTACTGGACAATGAAAATCTGGCTCAGTCAGAGGAGATAATCTGGAATGCTTTGCACCATCTTGGAAAAATGGATCTAGCCATAGAAGGGATCCTTAATGCTCTGCACAATCCTGGCAAAGCGAATCCAGCCATTGTAGAAATCTAGAATGTTCCAAGATGACCTCAACGATTAAAACGATAGTAGTGGAATCCAGAGCATAAAGTGAAGCCAGGAATGATGGATCGACTGCTGGAGATCCTGTGGAGACAAAGATGTGAGTATCTTGCACAGCAGAACAGAGCACAGTCATCAAGCACAGAACAGTAAAGTAAAAGGGCCTGAACCCTAGCAACATTGTAAAGGAATGAGCACATTACCCAGACAGCACTGATAGGGAAAAGGTGCCTTATAAGCAGGGAGCAGTCCTGCAATCAGAATCAACAGAACAAGGAACAGATGTACTGTTCCTTTAAATTAAAGCAAAGTGCGTCTCACGCTGCCTAAGCGCATTTCCAGAGGACCTGATGAGAGAATGCAGGTTCCAGGAGAAGAAGGACATGGAGGAATGCTCAGCACAGCGGACAGGGTGAGTGGCACACTACGCAGCAGCGACGGAGCCAGCAGTAGAGGCAGGAATGGGGGTGCAGGGTGAAAGTGAATCTGCCTGCCCAGGGGAGACCGATCCTGCAATCAAGGGCATGACACGTGTTAATTAGACCTCAACATATCTGGTTGAAATGATGGAGACTTTTTCTTATACATTCTTCACAAAGCCTAGGAATCCTTTACCATCTCTTTGGCTCTCTTTGGCTCATTTTAACATTATGGTCTAAAACTAGTGATGAGCAAGCACTACCATACTCCGGTGCTCAGTACTGATAACAAGCAGTTGGATGTTTGGATAGGCATTAATCCAGTACCCAAATATAATAAAAATCAATGAGGCATTTTTGCGGAAAAATACTTGAGTTCCCCATTGACTTCAATTATACTCGGGTACTCGTCCAAGCATCCAACTGCTTAGTATGAGTACAAAGTAAGCACACGAGCATGGTAGTGCTCACTCATCACTATTAGAGAGCAATTCCTAAGGAGCAAAGGTGAATAGTTCAGCACACAGCTCCAAGAAGGTAAAATTAAATACCTTTATTCCATCCATATTAGATTAAAAATATCACATTATCAAGAAATAGGACATATTGAGAAAGAAAGCTTAAACGTAGATTAACTTATGCGTTTTGAACCAGTAAATCAGAATGGTTTTTGGACATGGTCTATTAGATTTATCACTGGCCTGTACTCTTACGAAGAAATAGCACAAAATGCCATTCTATTGTTTCAATGCCTTAATACAAATTTTTCAACCAAAACACTATGTTTAGCCTTTTATACACCTGCTCCCAAAATTACATAAAATCATTGATACATTTGAGATATATATTTATCAGACAACATTATGCATATCACCATTATGCATGGTAATACAGGGTAAAACTGTTTTATTGCATGTGAATACTTCTTTGAAGGTCTTTGTCAATAATTTGGCAAATGACCTACCGTAATTTCGTTGTCTTTTTGTAAATAGAGTATGCTTTTAGTAGTTTTCTCCGTGGTCATGTTTATTGAGTACAGTATTTTTTACCTGTATTCTAGAATTACAGGTACAGTTACAGGTACGTTGATTAATTCTAGAATTACAGGTACAGTTACAGGTACATTGATTAATTCTAGAATTACAGGTACAGTTACAGGTACATTGATTAATAGTATTTTTTTACTGCTCTTACTGTATTTGGCATTTGATTTGCAATAAATGTTTTCAAATTGCAATTTATCAATTTCCTCTTATAATCCTGTTTTTTTTACTGTATTTCATGTGATATTTTGTTTGAGAGGAGTCTCAAATGTGATATCACAGGATACTGGAACTGCACTCACTTTCTGTAGTTACTAGTTTCATGAATCGCCACCACCTTTGATGATAGATGTCGTGGGAGATGCGAGTGCAGCACCAGTTCTTTGCTTCTGTCTCCATACCAGCCATGATTTCTGTGAAATAAGACATCATCGGGGGTGGCAATGAGTGACACCAGCGCTTCCCCCTGAAGAAGATTCATTTGAGGGCAATGCTAGAAGCTATGGGGTGGTGCTTTTGTTAATCACTGCTTCTATTTCTGCCCCCTAATGACATTTTTTATACAAACTACTATACAAAAGTAGCTTCAGTGTAAATATAGACATTTACCGTATTTTTCATTTTATGAGTTGCACCAGACTGTAAGACACACCCTGTCTTATAATCCTAGTGCCTCTTATATTATCTCACCAGGGGGAAGCGGCGGTGGTGAAAAGGCTAAGGAAAGTCACAGGAGACAGGGTAGGTGATGCTGCAGACTCAGATGAGGGGGTGTCGTGGCTCAGGAGGGTTGGCGATGCTGCGGGCTCAAATGAGAGGGTGTCACAGCTCAAGATGGTCAGTGTGTGGAGTGTTGGCGATACTTCGGGCTCATGGGGTGTTACGGTGGCAGATGCCATTGATCTGCCGGCAGGCTTGGAGGAGAGGGTGTCGTGGCTCAAGAGGGTCAGTGTGTGACAGTGGAGGGTTGGTGATACTGCAGGCTCATGGGGTGTTGTGGCGGCAAGTGCCACTGATCTTCCGGAGGACTGCGGGCTCTATTGAATCACCGACCGTTGATGTGATGGACTGCAAAAAATGGCCACGGAGGCAGTATGTGCGCAGATTGGCCTCCGTGGCCATCTTATTGAAGTCCATTGCGTCAGCTGTCGGCGATTCAAAGCAGCCGGCAGATCAATGGCACCTGTGCCATAACACCCCATGAGCTTGCAGCATTTCTGACTCTCCACTGCCCCTGACTTTATGTGCAGTATCTCTTTCATCCTCATTTTGACTCTCCAGTACCACACACTGACCCTCATGAGCCGTGACATCCCCTCCTCCGAGATCACTGGTAGATCAATGGCGCCCCCCGCTGTGACACTCCATGAGCCCACAGTATTGCTGACCCTCCGCTGCCGCACACCGACCCTTCTTAGCTGTTCCACTGCAGTGACACCCCCTCTGAGCCCTCCATATCGCCGATCCTGTGCCACTACTGCCGCCCTGGTAAGTCATATGCGGTTTGTAAGACGCACCCCCAGTTTTGGAAGGAAAAAGGTGCTTCTTTCAAACTGGAAAATACGGTAGATTAGACATTTTAGGTACCAAACCAGATAAAAATACAAATCCCAAACTTTGAGATTCTTGAAAGAAAAATATAATTAATTTGGTCTCTAACAATATACATTAAAGGTATAGTTTATTGTTAATTTGAAAATCACTGCACTTTTCTTAAGCCACCTTATAAATCAGCCCAACAATCTTCCATATTCGTACCAAATTGGCACAACTGCATCCCCTGTAGGTTTGTTTATGCATGTATTCGCTGGCATCCCGCTTTCGTTAGTACTGTAGATGAAGACTCTTGTGAGATTGCGAATTCTGGAATTAAATCAGTGGAGACTTCATTCATTTTGCTTGAGAACATGGTGTGCGGTCTGTTTGCCCAGGAGGTGGATACGTAAGAGGGTCAGGTGCCTCTGTATTAATTCTATAAAAATGTAACAGATGTTTTAAATAAATAATGTCAGCACAGAGTCATAAATAATGGATGAATCTTGAACGCTGGTGCTAATCGTTTCCATTCACCTCTGAAGGGGATAAAGCTACATAACTGTGTATAATATTTATGAAGTCATCTTACAGTATATTGGATATTTTATTCCATCAATATGAGCTAATGTTTTGGATTTTACCTTGTTGTTTTGATTTTTATATGTTCAATATGTAGTAATAAGGAACGGTCTAAATTCCTTTTCTAATACAGACTAGGGAAAAGAGAGCGCAAATAGGGTCTTACCAGATATATAAAAGGGTAGTGTGTAATGGTATACACCCACCTTATGTGGTTGTGAGGGTCACAACCACCAGACATAGAATACAAATAATGGCGGCTGCAGCAGCCCCATGTGGATGAGTGTTCAAAGCTGGGGAAGAGAAGTGGTTAATGCAACGCTGTTGCTAAAAAGGATGAAAAATTGTTGATTAACTAATAACTATATTTTTCCATAGGTCTTTGCGTTTTGAGGTACAGGACCTCTTCATCAGGACCAAAAAAAAATCAACAATATGTATTGTTGATTTTTTTTAGTCTTGAAGAAGAGGTCCTGTATCTCGAACTGTGTAGACCTATGGAATAAAGTAATTATTAATCAACAATTTTTCATCTTTTTTGGCGACAGCACGGCATTAACCTCTTCTCTCCAGCTTTGAAGACTAAATTCCTTTTCTGTCCAAGAAGACAAAACAATCACTGATCTCAGGGAGACCAGCCAGAGAAAACACTGCCGGCAGTCAGCAAAGGCGCTCAACACAGTGAAATGATAGGTGCATTGCCCCCTGGGAAGTATGCAAATCAAAAAAGGTCCATGGAGTCTCTGTTAGGAGTCTCGACACAGAACATAGCCAGATATCCCTCTGGGAAGGACCTAGCCAAGGAGTGGCTCTTTTTAAGGAGACCCCCATAACCACCATATTAAGTGGCCCTTTTAGTCAATATCCAACTCTTTGACGAGTTTAAAGATATGACAAAGGAAATACCAAGGCCAGGTACCCATCCACAGACAGCTGTTTCGGGGTATTGCACCTCATCAGTGTGGAGTAGGATTTTGGCTAGGTGGGAGCAATGCCTAGTAGACCAGCAAGACAAAACAATCACTGATCTCAGGGAGACCAGCCAGAGAAAAACACTGCTGGTAGCCAGCAAAGGCGCTCAACACAGTGAAATCCTAGGTGCATTGCCCCCCTAGGAAGTATGCAAATCAAAAAAGGTCCGTAGAGCCTCTGTTAGGAGTCTCGACACAGAAGATAGCCAGATATCCCTCCGGGAAGAACCTAGCCAAGGAGTGGCTCTCTTTAAGGAGACCACCATAACCACCATAACCACTGCTCATCACCTGCCCAATACAATCCCAACAGTGAAACATGGTGGTGGCAGCATCATGCTATGGGGTTGTTTTTCAGCTGCAGTGACAGGACAACCAGTTACAATTGAAGGAAAGATGAATGTGGCCAAGTACAAGGATATCCTGGAAGAAATCCTCTTCCAGAGTGCTCTGAACCTCAGACTTGGCTAAATGTTCCCCTTCCAACAAGACAATGAACCTAAGCACACAGATAAAAAAAAACAAAGGAGTGGCTTTAGAACAACTCTGTAACCATTCTTGACTGGCCCAGCCAGAGCCCTGACCTAAACCCAATTGAGCATCTCTGGAGAGACCTGAAAATGGCAGTCCACCATTGTTCACCATCCAACCTGAGCAGAGAATCCCCAAATCCAGGTGTGAAAAACTTGTTGCATCATTCCCAAGAAGACTCATGGCTGTACTAACTCAAAAGGTGCTTCTACTCAATACTGAGCACAGGGTATAGATATTTATGACCATGTAATATTTAATTTGTTCCTGTTTAATAAATTTGCAAAAATTTCTACATTTCTGTTTTATTTCTGTCAAGATGGGGGATGGGGTGCAGAGTGTACATTAATGAGATAAAATGAACTTTTTTGAATTTAATGGCTGCAATGAAACTAAGAGTGAAAAATTTAAAGGGGTCTGAATACTTTCCGTACCCACTGTATACTGCTATCTATATAATGTGATGTCCTGCAACTGGTCCATGATCATTCCAATGCATGTTCCATTACATCAATGTCTATGCACACAGAATAGCACACACAGTGCTTTTATATGACAGACTGTCATACAGACATCAGATATTGCCTATATCAAAGTATGTCAAATATCAGCCATATATGTACTACACCATACTTGCGTAAAGTGCGGGCAGTGGCCAGAGGTCATATACGGCCCTCTGCTTGTTCCAGTCTCGACCGTGGAGCGCAACAGTCGAAAGGCTGAAAACAGTGGCTCAAAGACCACATCATGCCCTATGCCGCACACTGCTGCATGATATCACTGTTATCTGCATCCCATAGCGGTAAATACGTTGGTGGAGGATGACAGCTTGTTCTTCCACCAATCACCGTATGCGAATGAGACAGCACATGGTATAATGTTACTTGATTGTATGTGTGGCATCAGTGCACCAAAGATCAGAGCAGAGTGTCGGAGAAGCTGGAGTGAGGTATATCAGTGTAACAAAGAAAAAATACAGGCACCACCCAAGCACTCAATATCACAGTAAAAAAAAAAAACAATTGGCAAAAAAAGCATATAGTGCAACACATGTAGAAAAAAAGTCATGTGACATTCAAAAAGAAAATTAGAAAATCAGATTGCACTCACCATCAGTAAAACACATCTTTATTGGAAGTACATGAAAACTCCAGGCAGAGCTGCATGGCAAGGACGCTGGGTGCACAGACAACAGCCGTTCAGGTACTGTATATGTTGCGTGGCTGTCTTTTTATGTGTCTGTGAGATTAAAATAAAGGGACTTTGTGGGGGTTCACACTGTATATAGGTTGCTATGTGGTCTCTTACTGTATATAGCAGGGTTATGTGGGATCTCAAACTGAACATTGGGAAGTGGCTATGTGAGGCTCATACTGTATATAACGGGCAATGTACAAGTTCATACTGAATATAAGGAGGCAATGTGAGGGCTTATACTGAATAAAGGGGCTAGGTGAAGTCTCATCCTAAATTTAGGGGGGCTATATGGGGGATCATACTGTTTATAGGGGACATTTGTGAAGGCTCATACTGAATATTGAGGGTTATGTGAAGGCTTATATTATATATAAGGGGTTATGTGGGGGCTCAAAACTTATATGGGGATTGTGAATGGGCTCATATGTTACATTGGGGGTATCAGTATACTTAATTTTGCTCAATATTAAGTGATACAATGTGCTGTATCTATGAAAAAATTACCAGAACACATACATGCATCAATGAGGCCTTACAGACAGCAACATTCATCTGTAATTGCATGAGTGTGTGTGTTCCCAATAACAAAACCAACTTTCGTGTTTTTATAGCCTTGTTATCTCTAATTTATGAAGCAGCAAGAGGTACATATGATGATGATGATGGATAGCAAATCATGGGCTACTGTTTGCTTGCCTCCTGGCTAAAATTTGCCAGTCCATGTGCTGACAACATATGATTTGTCAACTTCATGCAGGGGAAGAAGTATAGGGGAAAAAGTGTACACCCCAAGAAACAAATCTGTAATAACATCCAGTTGAACTAACAAAGAATAGCGAGAACTTAGCACTCTTTTTGAAAAATGCAAATTCAGGTTTTAGTGTAAGAAAAATCCACAAGAATCATCACATTTGATCTTCTTTCAGACCTTCATTAGAAAACAGATTGTAGGAGAGAAAAGAGAAGATAAAGTATACGACGCTGACAGTAAGATAAACACAAACTGTTATAAGGCGCTTCACAATATGTCTCAATGCCACTTTAGCTTCTCCTTTTTCTCCTATAATCTGCTTTCTGCTAAAGGTCCGAATGTATAAGGTTGAAGTATCATGATTTTTATGGATTAAAATAGAATCTGAAATTGCATTTTTCAAAAGGAGTGCTACGTTATTGCTATTCTTGGATTTATTGGACTGGAAGCTTTCTGGTGTACCCAACAAGCAGAATTGCCGAATACTATTTTGTTTGTCCAGTTGAGCTGTAGCCTAAATTATAATCTGAACTTTACAAGCTAATATCTCTACAATGAGGAGAAATTAAAAAAAAATGAAAACTATCCATTACCAAGCTCTACAGTTACCATTTCATGATGTCAAGAAAGACGTCAAATTAGTACAGCAGCCATTACAGGTACTCAGTCAGGTAAAAAAGGTGTTTAGGTACTCCAAAAAGAGACAATCCCAAGTCCTCCATAGAAACAAATAAATGTTGTAAAAGTAATACCAGCATCCAAAATAGAATAATAGAACATCTTCATAGACAAATCACAAAATAGAATGAGATGACTGTGTTTTAACCCTGACTGTCAAGGGAGTGTTAGGGTAACTGAAGCAGGGACCTCTTTGTTGGCCCTTACACTAGAGAGCCTGCAATACCCCTTATTTGAGAGGTAAGCTTAATGGTAGCTAGGTCTGGACCACCAGTATGACCATAACTCATGTGCGAATCCTAATCTAACAACCCTTCTCCCCTACCCCAGGAGAGGGCTGGGACCAGAGAAGCAAGCCCCACAAATACTATGGACAGGTGAAAAAAGCTAAACATACACACTGCAATACACACAGGTATGAGACAATATGTGCCAAGCAAGAAATAAACACAGGGAGAAAATAAACTAACAACATAGATATTTCCACACCACACAGGAAAGAACACAACAGATCACCAGGCTCTGAATCGCTACAATAAGGACTGGTGTTGCTGAAGCAACGCAGAGCTATATTCGGCTAGAGCAACCAGATCCAGAACCTTGTAAAAAGTGAAGGCTGCTGTCAGTGGTCATAAACAACTAAAGGCTGCTTTACACGCAATGATATCGCTAACGAGATATTGCTAGGGTCACGGAATTCGTGACGCACATCCGGCATCGTTAGCGACGTCGTTGTATGTGACACCTACGAGTGACCACTAACGATCCGAAAAACGGCAAAAATCGTTGATTGTTGACACGTCGTTCCTTTCCCAATTATTGTTGCTCCTTTTGGACGCAGGTTGTTTGTCATTCCTGAGGCAGCACACATCACTACGTGTAACACCCCAGGAACGATAAACAACACCGTACCTGCTTCCTCCGGCAACGAGGTGGGAGTGGCGTTATTGCGGCTGCTCTCCGCCCCTCCGCTTCTTTTGGTCGCTGTGACGCCGCACGAACCTCCCCCTTAAAAAAAGAGTTTGTTCGCCGGCCACAGCGACGTCGTTAGGAAGGTATGTGCGTTTGACACGTAATACTAGCGATATTGTTCGCCACGGGCAGCGATTTGCCTGTGACGCACGCACGAAGGGGGCGGGTACAATCGCTAGCGATATCATTGCGTGTAAAGCGGCCTTAACAGCAGTTCACAAGTTCACAAGCCAGCAGGAATTAACTCCTGCTGGACTGGAGAGCAGTGAAGCTAAGACAGCCGACACCAGGCTGAAGAACTAAGAGACCTCAGGTTGCTTGTCAGACTCTGAGGTGTGAACAGAGTTCAACGACACCATGACACTCAGCGAGTGCAAAGCCGAACACAGCATGACACTGACATGAAAATAGGAGACCAATTCGTTTTCCCTTGGATAAAAAATTATGGATGTTTGTTGGGGTCAAAGTGTCACAGTCTCTCTGTATTTTTTGATTTTTCAATAAAGAAGTTAGTTTTTTTATTTTGGATGCTATTGCCTCTTTTGAAGATGATGTGGCCATTTTCACATGCTCAAGCTGGTGAAAGATCTTCTGTAATTTGCTTGGACTGCATTCACAATTAGCCATCTGAGTATATTAGTTGATGTATTAAAAGAAGAACATGTTTATTAATTCTGACTTTTCATGGACCAACAGTTTGTGACTATTATTTAGAGACCTTGTATTGACTTTGTTTTTTATATTTTTAGATATCGATACTTTTTTGATTTGTCTTGCCTTCTTCGGCTTTTCAATTTTAGCTCTTCATATTACTTTTTAACATATTTATTTGAGCTTTTTCTACTTTATAAATTTCACAAATAACTTTTTTAGTAGTATGGCAAAGACATATGTGGTGACATTTCTATCTGTGCTTTTTACTTATAGGAGTAAATGTTACAGTGTCATTAATCAATATAGATATAAAGCATTCATATTTACCATCTGTATCTATATCATTATCTGACAATAGCTTCTCCTAGTCAATGTCTTGAATTGCAGCCTTCAACCTAGTAGAAATGGAGTTTTTAAAATTAAGTGTTTTTGTTCTCCTTGTACGAGTATGTACTTTACAGTTAAAGCAAAATTAAGTAGTATTGTGGTCACTTGTACCAAGATTTGCTGTGATCAGTCACATTTCCAACAAGCTTTGCATTGTTAAAATTATTGTTGAACTTGCCAGATCCAAATCCAAATGATACTTTCACAAATGTGTAAAACCACATAGATTTACAGTCCAACCATGTCTCAGCAACACCAACTACATCAATGTGTTCCTCTCGTATCAAAGCCTCAAGCTTTCCCATTTTTAAGTGAACATATACATTATGGTGCCATCTAAGTTTCCGTGGTCACTTTCAGAAATGCAATTACTTGGAAATTTTGTGTCTCGCATGGAGAGAAGATGTCCGTAAATAATATGTGACACATGTGATCAGACCAACGGGAGTCTTTCACACTACCAAAAACACCACAAAAAGGGGGAAACACCAGGACCACGATACAATGGAGGTCCCTGCCGCTAGGGAGAGGGGTGAGCGGGCACCTCCTGCACTCACCACAAGCTGACTGCTGATCTCCCTAGCATCCCTATACAGTTCTTTACACCTGTCGGGGAGCAGGATACCTGGGTCCCTCAGCTGGCCCTAAACTCCCTCTTTCTAGTGAGTAAGCCGACGAGTACAATAGACTCGCCAGTAAACTAACACGGAGGGAAAGAAAAGACAGATGAGGGGAATAAACAAAAGGATACAAAACACCAAACTTCACCATAGCAGACAGACTCAATAGTAGCAGGTGGATAGGCACAAGACAATACCTCAGCAGTTCCTTCCACCAGGCTGGCCACAGTAGAAATGATTCTAACACCAGTAAAGACTGCTGGGAAGGCTCCAGTATTTAACCTAAATGAACGTGGACCGAATGCAGCTACAGCTGATCTGCTCTGCTCAAAGCTCCTGGCAACAAAACCTGATATTAACTCATGAGACACCAAATGAAAGGAAACCTTGTTTAAATGAGGAGCCAAGATAAAGATGGGAGGCTCTAGTCTTAAGGCTGTCACTAGTTTCAGGGCAGGGAGAAGACAATGACATTTTGTGGACACATTTGTCTTCATTTTTGGTCTCTAACACATTTAGTGCATTTATCTCCTTGTGTCAAAAACCCTTCTTTACAACTAACAATATCTTCTTATTCCTCATAAAAATGAATGCTCAGATCAGTTTAATGTGAATGTTTATAGCATGGCAAAAAGCTTCTGCAAGGGAACAGAAGCAGCAAGATCAGCAATGTTGAAATCAAGCTTAACTTTGGGGATGTTACAGGGGGCTGTCTGATAAAAAAACATAAAGGAGTATCAGACAGTCAGGGTCCACCGTGCAAAGACTCTGCTGCAGACTATGGCAGAGTGCAATACCTCTGTTAAACTCACAGAGGAATATAATTAGTAAATAAGGCAATTCCTCCCTTACTTGGAGGGTGTGTGGAATGGTCTCTGTTAATAATCACAGAGACAAAGGCAGTGAGTGTGAAATGGCACCTACCTAGGTCCATTCCTCTAGTGGTGCCAGGAGACGGACAGCAGCGTAAGCCGCACAAAGCTCCTACCTGCGTTCGCTCCACTAGTGTGCGAGGACGCGAACCACTAGATATGGCACCTGCCTAGGTCCGCTCTTCTAGTGGTGCAAAAGAGACGAACAGCAGCGTAAGCCACGCAAAGCTCCTACCTGCGTTTGATCCACTAGTGTGCGAGGACACGAACCACTAGATATGGCACCTGCCTAGGTCCGCTCTTCTAGTGGTGCAAAAGAGACGAACAGCAGCGTAAGCCACACAAAGCTCCTACCTGCGTTCGCTCCACTAGTGTGTGAGGACACGAACCACTAGATATGGCACCTGCCTAGGTCCGCTCTTCTAGTGGTGCAAAAGAGACGGACAGCAGCATAAGCCGCACAAAGCTCCTACCTCTGTTCGCTCCCCTAGTGTGCGAGGATATGAACAACTGCCAGACGCAGTATAAGGAACTTTACCCTAGCGGCAACGTCCACCTATGAGTAGAATCACAAGGCCCAGCCGGACCATGTGCCTCAGGCACCTGCCTATGTCCGCTACCCTAAGAGGTAAGGATACGGACTGCAGCTGAAGCTGTAAGGTATAAGAACGCTACCCTGCCGGTAGCGCTCACCTAGCACAGACAGAGAGATGCCTAGAGGAACGTGCACAGAGCGTCTACTCTCATGCATGAACCAAGAGGACTGAGCGCCGTGCGGCGTGCGTCAGCGTCTTATATAGACTCTGTGCCTCATCCAAGATGGAGGACACCAGAGCCAATCCGCTGCCAGAACGACAGGAATGACGTCACGCTGGCCTATCACCGAGCAAAGCATCACAAGCACATGACCAGCGACCAATCGGCATAGAAGGTGTCAGAGACATGTGACCTCGTGTCAGCGATGATGTCACCCGCACATGTGCAATGGCTCCAAGATAGGACTTAGTCTCCAGCGCTTGCACATGTGCAAGAAATCCAAGAAATCTGGACATCGTCTCCAGTGCTCGCACATGTGCAGTAGCAAGAAATCTGGACATAGACTCCAGTGCCACAGCAACCGTAACAGGGGACTAGTCGTACATAACATAAAGGACATATCATATTTCCACCTTTTATCAGATGTTTACCCTTTTCTTTAAACAAACTAAATTGTATATTGCAAATTAGTATGAAAGAAAATAACTGTACTCATTTTAGGAGATCTGTGAAAAAGATCTTTTAAAAAAAACTATACTAATAGAGATGATCAGATCTTTTAAACTTTAAATTCGCTGACTTCTCATAATTTTCCCTGATGATTAAATTGGTGGCGGATAATTTCTATACAGGGGAGAGGGTAAGATGAACCTGTTAACCATTACAATTTATACTCTACAGGAGTGAGAACCAGAGGACTGCTCACAATAAGAGCTTACACTCCACAGTAAGGAGAAAGAGGGAGAGGAACCTGCTGACCATAAGAGCTTACACTCTACAGAAGAGAGAGAGGAACCTGCTGACCATAGGAGCTTACACTCTACAGAAGAGAGAGGACCCAGCTGACCATAAGAGCTAACACTCTACAGGGGACAGACAAGTCTGCTGACCATAGAAGCTTACACTCTATGAGAGAGAGTGGAACCCACTGACCATAATAGCTTACAATCACTACACTAGGGATAAAGAGAGAGAGGACCGTGCTAATCAAAAGAGCTTACTCTCTAACAAAGAGAGAGACTTATCCAGTGACTCTGGAGGGGGAAAAACACTATTCAACTGGGAACCAGTAATACCAAATGACCCCGATTACTGACTCCCCTACTCAAGGTATGATAATCTATAAGTTTATTAATGGGAGGTCATTCTGGGGAGGTCCATGAGGCAAAGTAAAGTGATGTTAGCCTGTTCTTTCCTCAGCAGCAGAGAAAATGGGGGTGAACTTTTTTTGTGAAACATGTTTGAATTTGCATAAAACATCAAACTTCAGTAAATTTGACTCAAACTGAATATTCTGCAGATTGACAAACTACAACTCATCTCTATGTGACGCCCCTGAACTAGTCAGGGTGTCACAGGGTACTGCATTTCTTTCTCTTCTGGTGCAGGACTCAACCCCCCATGGTTCTGGGATCCAAACCTCTGGTATTGCTCCATCAGCATTCAAATCGTAGTCACACCTCACACCACACCCTGTCAGGTACACCAGTGATAGGTCTAGCTAAAACAGGGCCACTTGCCTAGGGTTCAGGCAGACTGGTGGGAGGGAGGAAGTCAGAGAGAGGAAGTAAGTTGAAGTTGAGTAGTAGCTCCCAAAGAGTAAGAAGCTGGAAGTTGGAGCTCCCTGGGGACTTTTGTCTAGGTCGCGGACGGTGGTCTGGGACCGAAGGAGACGGAGACCCGGTCGCAGGGTATTGGAGAAAGGTGCCAGGCTTAGTTTTGGGGAACGGTCGGCACCAGAGTACCTAGTAACCGAACCGGTACCGAGCACAGCGGGGTACTGGACCCTAGATCAGGGAGTAGCTTCACGCAACCTGATAATTAACCTGTGGAGGATAGTCTCTTTATGAACTTTCCCCAAGAGCTCAGAAATCGAAGGCATCAACACAAAGAGGGGGAAAGAGCTTTCCAGCTTATGCTGCCCACTGAAATCCCAAGTGTCAGCCATAGAGAGCACAGCTCACCTACCTAACAGTGGGGAGTGGGACCCCAACAGCTTCAAGCAGAAGGGTCACTCAGAACATCTAAAATACAGTGCATGGAGGCAAGGTACAGACTATCAGCAATACCAACGGGAGCGGAATCCCGGACGAGCTCCCCTGAAGTGGCAGCGGCACCCAGAGACTTGGTTTACTTCCGTGTCAGAGTCTGCTTTCTGGTCACATCCAAACCAACTTGGCCTGAGTGAGTACGCTGCCCTCCCCTGCTTCCAACCTGCACTACGCTCCCCTACACTCCACTATCCAGAGTCTCAGGGTCTCCCATATCCGTGGAGGGAAGGTCATCTGGCTGCCTCACTGAATCTCCCCTGGGTACTCTCATCGCCAGCAGGGGGTACTCCCCTTACCACAAACCACGGGTGGCGTCACAAACTCTTATCCCCTATAAATACCCCCTTTACATTTGAAGTGGCCGTGAGCCCGCGGTTCCAGAGACTCTCGAGCCACAGCAACCCCCGGATCTGAGCGGTTCGACCGCTGGAGGGGCGGCACATCTATATAATATACTTGCAGTGTTGTAACATACAGTGACAACTTTTTTTTAGTAAGGAAATTATACATTTTTTGTCTCCAGACGAATAAAAAGAAATATTAAAATATTTTAATTAACAATTGACTTGCAAAAGGTTTACCTATAGTGCTTAATAAACTGGCTATTGAGCCTATTATCAAGTAATGCCATGAATATGTTAAAAATGTTTACCAAGTGAGGTCAACAAGGTGCAAATTTCACTGATAAATGAGACTGAGAATAATCATCCATCAATGTAACAATGCATAGTCTGATTTTTGGAGAGAGTTTTAGCATTTTGTTAATTACTGTACTGTTTCTCCAATTATCATTAAGATTTTAATGAATTGTTTGTCTTCTATCTGACCTATATTCGGGAACATTTAAGGCTTTGTTCAGTTGGAGGTTGCCCTTTCTTTTTAAGTGTTGCGATCCTGTCTGGCTTTCTAACGTGCTGTCAGTGTAGTAACTCTTAAACGCCTACAGGTTAATTAACTTGTGAATTTTTCAATTCTCCAATTGACTGTAATGGAACCTTAACCAACTTTTACTTAGTTTCAGACTTTCAGGTTTCAAAGTTTTTGTACAACAAATTGAGCAGAACAGTAATTATTATATACAACAAATACATTGCTAAAATAAATTAGCTGATTTACAACCACAAATATAATATAAAAATCTACATTTTTAAGACAGTGGTACATTTAAATTGTAAGTACCCTAAAATTTAGGAGTTGCTGTCTTCTTCTATTCTAGGTGCCACTACAGTCCTCTTCTGCCATTTATGATCTGCCAGATCACTCCAGTGTTTGCTAGGTGAGTAAGAGGTCACTTCTTATTGTAAGTCCATGAGAGACACAAGGTTCTCATAGACTTACTGTCGCGCCCGATCCCAGCACAGCACCCCCACACGTTCCTGCTCCCAAGCCGCGGCGAGGGTGTTGTTCTCCTTACCTGCTCGCTGAACCCACTTCTTCCCTGGGGTCTGCCGCAGCCACCTCCTGCTTCCAGGCCACACGCAGGCGTTCTGGGAGTCCCCAAAGGGTGCACATGCGATCACACCCCCTTTCTTAAAGGGCCGGTGTCCCCTTACCCGGAAGGGATCCTTGAGGTCAGCTATCAGCCTGAAGCTTTTTAAGACTGCCTCCCCTTAGGGGAGGCAGCTGAGCAATGTTGCCTATCCTTAGTGCATTGCTAGTTCTCAGGTCCCATGCCTGCTACTGTGTTTAGTTCTGTGTTTCGTGTCCTAGTACCAATTACTTGTTCCGCTAACCTGTTTCTCTTCTTAGAGCCTGCTTGCTGTCACTACCTTCGTGCTGCTAGGTCTGAGTGCTGCCACGTCTGAGCACATCCGTATCAGAGACTCACCAGTCCATCAGAACCAACACCATTGATCCTGGCTGCCTTGCATTTAGGATCCCTGGGGCTGCGCCTCACAATCCCTATATAGGAGTTAGCGCTGTACAGCCCAGTGGATGAACTCCTGGATGCTCACCACCCCTCGACGACCATAACACTTACATTGGGACCTTGTCTCTTTTAACTCTGATTTCCAGGCTGCCAGAAGCAACAGTCTCATGTTGGCTAATCAAGAATTGAGTGGTACCAGGAAGAGCAGAAGATGGCCGCTACTAAGTAAATGACTAGGGGCAGAGAACATGCATTAGTGATACAAGTCTAGCAGTGAAATACAGAAAAACATTACAGTGGTGCTTTAAATGAACACTTGAAAATTCCCAAATTATGTTCTTGTCATATTACCGGTATATTTGAAATTAAAATGGCCTTTTACTACTTTTTTTGGAATTTGTAATTACCTATGTACTTATAATATTCCCGAAGAGTTGATTAAAACTTTTTTTCTCCACCTCATTGCGAAGCTATGGGCTTCTAAATTCGTCTGTGCCCAATATGCAAAGTTCCTCTTCAATCAAGGGGTAGGCCCATGTTCTATAGTCCTGTTTATTTTCTTTCTCTCTACAATGCTGCCCAATCATAAGAAGATATTCATCAAAAACAAATACCATACACTACATCATCATAAAGAGGTAATTTTAGTAAAAATTGTTTTGTAAAAAGTTGTATAAAACAAATAAAGATGGGAAAAACTCACAGCCAAAAACTCAAAGAGCCTGGGGACAAGATTATGTGGCACATAGTACAGATGATATAGGAATGTTAAAATACAACATTTGAGTAAAGGCTGTGGGGGCGAACAAACACAATAGGGGTTATTGAGACAACATTGTTGTAGGTAGGGTGGTACAGTGCCCGGCCGGAACCTTCACCCCCCCTCCCCAGGGAGTAGGTGGAGGCGGCATGATGTGGCTAGGGGGATAGGGTGAGGTGGGGGAGGGGTGGGGTTATAGGATCGGTTAAGAAAAAAGGATAAGCTCAAGGGGGAGGAAGCCATTGCTGCTTGTAGTGGCAGAAGAAATTGTCCCGCCACCCTCCCTTAGGTTTTGTTTCGGGTCATAGTGGCTGTGGCGGTTGGGGTGGGGTCCTCGAAGTTGGTGAAAATTGGATTGGGGGTCCCAATGGAGGTGGAACCCCTTTAATTTACTGGTTTGGGTGGTGGTCTGGTGATCATGGGGAAACGTCGGCTTGCTGGTGTCGGTTCCCGTGTTTTGGTGGTTTAACCCTTCCCCCTCATCTTTGTTTGGTGCTCCCGAGTTGGTGGTCGCGGCTGGGAGTAATGGGGATTTTTAGGGGGGAGGTAAGATTTGAGTGTTGGGTGATCATCAGACTGTTTGAGCTTCGAGGACCACAACCCCCATTTTAATGTTATTGTAAGTTATGTTTAAATAAAGGTTGTGTACCGCCCCGCTCTCAGCAACCGAGCTTCTCGGATCTAGCCCCTCTGTGGGTGGCTTGAGGGTCTACGGACCCGGGGGCCTCACGGTCACTTCAAATGAAAAGTGGTAGTAATAGGATAATGTATGTGGGACTTATATGTACGTGCTGAGTGGTACCGAGTTCGTGACGCCACCCACGGTGTGTGGTGATATTGGACACTAGCACTGCAGTTACGGGGCACCCGGGGAAGATGTTGTGCAGCAAGTTGTTAACCCCTCCGTGGGAAGGGATGGTGACCCCGGGACCCGTTGTGGGTTTGGCGATGTAGGGAGATGGGCGACCTCAGGGTGCTGGTGTACTCACTATTAGAAAACAACCAAAGTCACTGGTAAACCAAGGTGATGGTGGTCGGTGCCCGCAGCCGGCTGCGTTCAGGTTCCCCCCACCCGGCTGGTGGTCTCTGTCTTTCTCCTGCACCTGTTAGAATGGTGGACTGCCTGCGCATGCAACTTCAGGAGTCCGCTCCCGGCTTGTTGACGCCTGAGGAGCCCTTTTCCCGCAGACGCTGGCCCGTGGGATCTCTGGGCCGTGATAGTGGCCTTTTATCCCCCTCAGTGGGCTGTTGTCTTCAGTCGGCACTTTGGGTAGGACAGGACCTCTAGACCTTGGCGCAATCAGGTAATTAACTAAGTCCAGTCGCTTCTGGGCCTAGCTTCAGGGTCTGAGTACCTCCCTGTGTGGTCCAGTTTCCGAGTCGGTTCCCCGTGTCGGTACCGTCGGACCACTACCCTGTCCCGGTCCACATCGGTTCCACCGAGCCGTCTTCCCGGCTCCTGCAGACCGAGACCGCCGTCTGCCTCCTAACCAAAGGCACCAGTGCTCCTACCCTGGTACCTGTCCAATTTGGGTATTCGCCTCTGCTGGAGCTGGACACAGCTCCAGCCCACACTCCTCTCCAACTTGAAATCTAACAGAATCTGTTTTCTTTCCCGCCCCAGGCTGTCCAGACTCCTTGGTGGGCGTCTTCCAACCACCTGGTTCCGCCCCCTGGTGTGTCCATCTAGCCCTGAGGGAGGTGACTAGGGTTTTGAGGTTGGCTGTGTGTTACCTGTGAGGGAAAGGTGTATTGCGGGGCACTATCTATGACTACCTGGCCTGGCCAGGCCGTCACAGCTGCTGTGGCCATTTCATCCATTTATGTGTCTGTGGTTATTTTAATGAGGGGCTAAATTACTGGGGGTGGGAATATGGTACCGGTATAGAAGGGTCACTGGGACTCCACTATGCCAACGTCATGCTCAACTGATGCAGTTCTGTGATACAACACTTATAGAATTTTGAATAATATTTCCAGCTGGTACAGCTCCACAAGTTGGCAGAACCAATATACTGTTTAAGTAATAAAAGGTGTGGATGTAAATTGAAGAAAATCCAATAAATGGCATGTGCATAAACAGTGAGGTTTAATCGCAGCTTGTTTCAAAGTATTCTCACTTCTTCCATCAAGAGAAACACAAAGATAAAAATGAGATTGACAGTATGCACACATACCAGATTCCATACTTTGCACTGATGAGGGGCAATCACCCCGAAACACCATGTCTGCAAATTGGGGTTCTGATCTGGTATAAATCTTAAGTCATATGAAATGACTTGTTAAAGGGCCACTTTTTACTTTTAGGATTGATACTTCCAATAGGTGGCGCTAGAGTTTGTCTCCTTCCTCCCTGGAGAGACAATTTGGACACATACCTGTAGAAATTCAAAGAGTATTGTATATAAAAAAAACGCTGATCTCATGATGATCTTTATTGATTCGGGGCTCCACACTGCAACTCTTTTTCTCTCCTAGTCTGATGACTGGAAGGAATGGGGGAGTGAGCATTTCACAGCAAGATCTAATGATACATATCACATCTTACCAGATTAAACTGAAAATGCCTGTTGTGACAATCTTTTCTTTGCTTTTGTTCCCCTCTATTACACTAATGTCTTTGGATTTGGCAGCATCATAGAGGGGAAAAGTAAAGCCCCCCCCCAGAAGAATTAGTGTTACCACCCCTTGTTTAAAGAGAAAATTTGCATATTGGACAAAGTAAAATTCAAAAGCCCATATCTCTACAACAAAGAAGAGGAAAAGCAAAAAACCCCTCAAACAAACAAAAATATTTAATCAGCTATTCAGCTATTTATGATGAGGTAAACATTTACAAATAAAAATGAGTATTATTTAAAGGTCATCTTTAATAAAGATGAACGAACCTCCCAAGGTTTGGTTCGGTTTGTGTTTGCCGAATTTACGTTTGTTTACCAAACAGTTCGATGAATGGTTCGATGAATGTATCCAAACCCCTTTGATTTCAATAGGATGCAAAACTTGTGTGTTAGTAGAGGCTAGGGGCGCTAGTGTTAAGCAGGCTTTACACGCTACGATATTTCTAGCAATTGCTAGCGATATCGTACGTAAAAGCACCCGCCCCCGTCGTGCATGCGATATCGTGTGATCACTGCCGCAGCGAACATTATCACTATGGCGGCGTCACACGCACTTACCTGGTTGGCGGCGTCGCTGTGACTGTCGAACAATCCCTCCCTCAAGGGGGAGGTGCGTTCGGTGTCACGGCGATGTCACCGCGACGTCACTAAGCGGCTGGCCAATCAAAGCGGAGTGGCGGAGATGAGCGGGACGAACATCCCGCCCAGCTCCTTCCTTCCTCATTGCGGGCGGGACACAGGTAAGGTGAGGTTCCTTGCTCCTGCGGTGTCACACACAGCGATGTGTGCTGCCGCAGAAACGAGGAACAACATCTTTAAACAACCATTAACAATTTTTGGTTTAGGACGATCTCTCCATGGTGAACGATTTTCACCACTTTGGAGGATGTTTAAGGTCTCTGGTAAGTGTCACACGCTGTGATACCGTTAATGACGCCGGATGTGCGTCACTAACGACGTGACCCCGACGATAAAACATTAACGATATCGTAGCGTATAAAGCCCCCTTTAGTTAAGTGGCTGCAAAAAAAAAAGAAATGAAGGAATAAAGCAGAACAGATATTTACCAACCTTACCTGTAGCTGTAAGGCTATGTGCACACGGTGCGTTTTTCTCGGCGTTTTTGCGCGTTTTTCGGGTGCGTTTTTGGCCTCAAAACTGCATGACTTTGCTTCCCCAGCAAAGTCTATGAGTTTTCATTTTTGCTGTCCCCACACAGCGTTTTTTTTCAGCTGCGTTTTTGTGGTGACCACAAAAATGCAGCATGTCAATTATTCCCGCGTTTTTCACTGCGCTTTTCATCCATTGAGTTCAATGGGATGTTGAAAGATGCAATGAGAAACGCAAATAGCTGCGTTTTGGTGCGTTTCTAAGACCAAAAACGCAGCTATAAACGCAGGAGGTGGGTAGTAAAGTGACGTGTACAGGAAGAGGATTCCTTCTGTCAGTATACACAGAAGCGTGAATCCTCCCGGTACCGTCACCACCGCTTCCACCTCCCGTCCTGTGCATGTATGCTGCCGTGCGGCGCCATGTACAGGCAGGAGGTGGAAGCGGCTGCGAAAACAAAAGTTAACAGTAGAAAAAAAAAAAAAAGTTATACTCACCTGTGTGCAGCCTCCCGGTGCCATGCCCGCTCCCATCTCCTCTCACGGTATCGCCACCCCCGCTCCGGCTGTGTGCAGACGGCCGGGAAAGCTCCGATGGATGCAGGACCTTGCTTACAGGACCTGGCGATGGATCACCTGATGCAGTCTCCTGACGCATCAGCTGATCGAGTCTCGGGCTGACGCGGGCGCCCGGCCGGTATCAGCGGATGCGTCAGGAGACTTCATCCTACCGGCAGCTGCTGCAGCGATCGGACGGGATCAGACTCCCGCCCCATCGCTCCAGGAGCTGCCGGTAATCGGCACAGCACATAAGTGAGTATTATTATTTATTTATTTTTTTTGCACCGATGCATCAGCTGATTGTATAATCGGCGTTTATGCAATCAGCTGATGTGTGATGTGATTCAGGCACTTGATCCTGACACATCATCTGATCGCTTTGCCTTCCAGCAAACCGATCAGATGATATTGGATCCTGATTGGACGGCGCGGGACCCTGACCCAGGATTACTGCGGAGGGGGGTTTATTTCAATAAAGTTGGAGTCACTAATTGTGTTGTGTTTTATTTCTAATAAAAATATTTTTCTGTGTGTTGTGTTTTTTTTTTATCTTTACTAGAAATTCATGGTGGCCATGTCTAATATTGGCGTGACACCATGAATTTCGGGCTTAGGGCCAGCTGATAATATACAGCTAGCCCTAACCCCATTATTACCCGGCGAGCCACCCGTCACCAGGGCAGCCGGAAGAGTTGGATACAGCGCCAGAAGATGGCGCTTCTATGAAAGCGCCATTTTCTGGGGTGGCTGCGGGACTGCAATTCACAGCGGGGGTGCCCAGAAAGCATGGGCACCCTGCACTGTGGATTCCAATCCCCAGCTGCCTAGTTGTACCCGGCTGGACTCAAAAATGGGGCGAAGCCCACGTCATTTTTTTTTTTAAATTATTTCATGAAATTCATGAAATAATTTAAAAAAAAAGGGCTTCCCTATATTTTTGGTTCCCAGCCGGGTACAAATAGGCAGCTGGGGGTTGGGGGCAGCCCGTACCTGCCTGCTGTACCCGGCTAGCATACAAAAATATGGCGAAGCCCACGTCATTTTTTTTTGGGGGGGGGGGGCAAAGAAATCCTGCATACAGTCCTGGAAGGAGGATGCTGAGCCTTGTAGTTCGACAGCTGCTGTCTGCTCTCCTGCATACACTATTGGATGGAGGATGCTGAGCCTTGTAGTTCGACAGCTGCTGTCTGCTCTCCTGCATACACTATTGGATGGAGGATGCTGAGCCTTGTAGTTCGACAGCTGCTGTCTGCTCTCCTGCATATACTATTGGATCGAGGATGCTGAGCCTTGTAGTTCTGCAGATGTCTGCTCTTCTGCATACACTAGTGGAGAATGAAGAACACATTGAAGGAAATGACATCAGACCTTTTTTTTTTTGTTCACTGATAAAAAACGCATAAGGACGCAGTGAGCAAAAACGCAGCAAAACGCAGCAAAAAAACGCACCAAATCGCGGCAAAAAACGCACGCAGGTGCGTTTCTGTGCGTTTTTAGCGGCCAAAAACGCACAAAAACGCAGCGTCAAAAAAACGCAGCGTGTGCACATAGCCTAAAACTACTTCTGAGCCAACTTATTCAACCACTTCTATTCACAGCTTCCATTGCCCACCAGCATTCCCATTGTCTTTGATTGGATGAAATCATAAAGCACCCCCACCCTGTGTGATAGCGTCTCTGATTGGTTATCCTACAGAGGCTGTCTGGGTCCCTTAATGTGGTGTAAAAATAAATAAATAAAAAAATGGCATAGGATCCCACAGATTGTGATACCCAGCACAGATAAAGCATACAGCTACAGGCTGCAGCTTCCAGTCATGTGCTTTATCTTGGGAAATAGAAAATTTCAGGCTCACTGCTAATATTGGTGCTTCAGGGAAAAATTGCTGAATATATCTAAATATATCCCCAGCCAGTGCTTTTTTGTAAAAAAATATTTGCTGGTACGCATCTCTGAGGCGAGGAGCGGGGAAGGGGGGTGCCGTTAGGCACGCCGCCTGCCAACATTGAGGAGCAGGGGGGGCGGCGGGGTGTGCCGGTGCCAGTGGAGAGAGTGGTCGATCATGTGAGCACAAGTATGAGATTTGTAGACTTCTGGCCACATTCTGATTTGATGTGTCCGGCCTCAGTCAATTAATTTTCATTGAGCATGTCTGTTCAGCACGTGACCACATCTATGTAAATCGCATACTTGCAGCTTCGTAATCTCCCACTCTCACCGCCGGCACCAGAGAATCCTGACAGCGTTCAGTGTGCGCACTGTGAGAATTCAGAAGGCTGCAGTCACAGAGTGACACAAGGAGTGGCTGCAGACTCATCACAAATTTGGACAACCCCTTTAATGCTGCTAACAACATAAATAAAAACATGGTAACCCTTAACTTGTCAGACGGCACAAGACTTTATTAAAGAGATTGTCCACTACTTTAACATTAATGATCTTTCCTTAGGATAGGTCACCAATGTCTGACTGGTCAGGGACCGGCACCTGGCAACCCCGCCAATTCCCTACTCTAGGTGTCGGTGGTGGCCGGAAGTGCTCAGTTCTGGATCTGCTCCATCTTCTCATAGTGGCCTATTAAAATCAATGAGGCAGATGTGCAGTACCCAGCCGCGGACACCATCAGAGGATAAAGCAGATCCAGAAATAAGCATTTCCGGCCACCTGCACCAAGAACAATTGATCAGTGGGGTCCCATTGCGCTCACATCAGAAGCAATGCAAAAGTGGGACCCAGGCCTAATGATAAGACATTGTCAGTATCACAAATAAACATTTACATTCAGGTAGATGATGTTGTCTCTGAGTCATTTCTTTCTATTCTTCATCTTGTCCTGACGCCATGATGACTTTTCACATTCACATCTCGTCTCTGCAGATTTCCATCTTCTCCGGTCTTCTGTAACATATCCCGACACGATGCCCCTAAAATAGCAGAATGATTATAATACTTCTACTTAAAAATATCTGCCCTAAACTGTGCCCCAGAATAAATAATGGCCCCTCACAGTATTCTCTGCACAAAATATGACCCACACTGTCCCTCTTATGGTACATGCCCTCCATATTCCCTCTTTCCAAACTGAGCCTACTGTTTACAGTGTCCTTTACACTGTGTCCCCTTATACTGCCCAGTCTTTATACTGTGCCCTCATCACTCCCCCTCCTTGCTATAACCTCACACTGTCCTCCCATTCTGCCCCCTCTCCATACCACCCCCTCCACTACCAAGTCTCTATTCTGTGCCCCCTAACATTCTTCTCATCTTTTCCTGTCTCCTCACTACCTCCTTTGTGTCCATATACTTTTCCACCTCATTCCCCATCCTGCTCACTTGCTCCTCATACCATGTCACTCTTTATTCTGTCAAATAGGAATAACGTTTGGAACACCATTCTAAGTCCGAACTGGGTGCAAAAACCTAAAAAAACCTCTTTATTCTGTGTCCTCAAAATTTCTTTCCAGTTCGCTCCACGTCCTCTCTGTCCCCATGCATCACCCCTCATCATTTCTCTCCCCATGCATGAAACCTCATCCTCTCTGCCCCATGCATGAAACCTCATCCTCTCTCCCCCCATACATGAAACCTCATCCTCTCTCCCCATACATGAAACCACCTCCTCTCTCTCCCCATGCATGAAACCTGATCCTCTCTGTCCCCATGCATGTAACCTCATTCTCTCTCTCCCCATGCATGAAACCTCATCCTCTCTCTCCCCATGCATGAAACCTCATCCTCTCTGGCCCATGCATGAAACCTCATCCTCGCTCCCCCCCATACATGAAACCTCATCCTCTCTCCCCATACATGAAACCACGTCCTCTCTCTCCCCATGCATAAAACCTCATCCTCTCTCTCCCCATACATCACCCCTCATCATTTCTCTCCCCATCCATGAAACATCATCCTCTCTCTCCCCATACATCACCCCTCATCCTCTCTCCCCATGAATGAAACCTCATCCTCTCTCCCCATACATCACCCCTCATCTTTTCTCTCCCCATGCATGAAACCTCATCCTCTCTCTCCCCATACTCTGTCCACAGATAGTTCCCTCCCCCCACCTATACTGTGTATATACATATTGCCACCTCCCCACCCTTTGTCCCCCCCATAGTGTGTGCACAGATGGTTCCCATTCCCCACCCTCTGTCCCCCCATAGTGTGTGCACAGATGGTTCCCTCCCTCACCCTCTGTCCCCCCCATAGTGTGTCCACAAATAGTTCCCTCCCCCGTCTCTCCCCCATATTGTTTCATAAATACTCCCCTCTTACCCCATGATGTTACTCCGTCCGTGTCTTCTTCAGCTCCACAGTGGAGCACTTCTCAGCATTTCTCCGCTGCCTCTACGCTGCGGCGCTGGCCTCCGGGTCAGCAGTCTGATCAGCTGACCTGATCACATGACAGTCGTCGCGCTGACCCGGAAGTCAGCGCCGGCGTCACCGCTCCAATTGTCCTCGCGTCTGACAGAGACAAGTACAATTTAGCGGTGGGAGCCGCGCACTGCACTTTCTATGAGTGTGGCTGTCAGCATGACAGCCACGCTCAGAGAATAGCGGCTCCCACCCAGCAGACTTCCACGCCGCCGCATCAGGCAGCCCGACAGCGCCCCCTGGAGATGCCTCTGGCTTGTGCCTCCGCTCCACATGGCTAATTTGAATAGTTTACAAATTAGCCATGTGGACAGAGCCAGAGGCGCTCTTCAGATTTACCGGTACGCCGTGTAGGCGCGTACCACCGCAAAAAAAGCACTGTGACCCCAGCACACACAATTAAGTAATGGAGGACAAAATATGAATGCAACTGAATTTATTTTGACAGACTGCAAAAAGTGAACCTCGACTAGAACAACACCCAACATTTCGGCTTTTACGCCTTTTTCAAGGTAGTTGCGTCATGTGCAAAAGCAAGACTGCCGCCGTGAATACCGCTCAAACTGCGCTCCCTGGGCAAACTCTGCAGGCACTCTTTCACCCTCCATACTGGTCTCATTGTCTCATCACCACTGTGACTGCTTACTGCAAAATGTGAAGAACCTTGCTTCTACCTCTCTGATACAGTCGTCCTATGTGGCCCGCACAGTCTTCCTTTTGCAAACTCAGTTACCTCCCTGCTCACATCTACGGCCCAGTCAGTATTTACCTGAAGCCACAGCGGGTGGTCACATTCTGTACTATGCCAAAAGCATTGCAACTTCAGCATGAAGCAGAGTCAGGATAATCATGGAACCTCTTGTGAATTTCGTCGGACCTGGGTGTTTAGTGAGTTACTAAATTGTAGAAAGACTGCGTTTTTTTGTATTTAAATTTGAAATAATGCTTTTTTCCGTGTTTGTGTTTTATTTCTTTTTATTCGCAGGATTTGTAGATGTCTCTGATTACTAATCTAGTGCTTGAAGGCAGCTCTCATTTGTTGACAAATGACAGCTGCCATTAACCCCTTATATTACCCCGATTGCTACTAGATCAGGGTGATTGGGAAGATCCAGGTAAGGAACCTGTATATGTTGTACGTGTTGCATCTATTAGATGCAACAATTCTGGGCAGCAGCAAGCTGCTATTTTAGCATGGGGGGGTCAAATAACCATGGTAACTGGCTCATGCAGCCTTATCTATCCCTCATTTCTTCGAGATGGCTGGACTGTCGTTATAAATAAACACCTGTACCTTGTCCCCCCCCCCCCCACCTCACCTCATTGTAGATTGTAAGCTCTCTACAAGCAAGGTTATTATAAATTTTGATTTAATTATTGTATTTTCTTTAACTGTTGCTTATGAATGTTACTTTGTATATGAACCTCTGAACTGCAAAATGCTGTGGAATATGTTGGCGCTATAGAAATAAAGATTATTATTATTATTACTATTATGGCCCATTCTTCCACACAAACAAATCCATAAGGTTTTGTGGGCTCCTTATATGAATTGTTTAGGTTCTTCCATAAATTTTCTGTTGGATTCAGGTCAGCGGATTGACAGGGCCAAACTAGCAACTTGTTTTCTCTCTCTGAAACCAATTGATAGTTTCTTTGGCTTTGTGATTGGGATAATTGTTTTACTGAAATATCCACCCTCATTTCATCTTCATAATCCAGGTAGATGGCAGCAGAATTTTTTCAAGAATGTCTTGGTATTTATCAGTCTTGTCTAAATGTTGTCGAACTAACTTTAAACGTGCTTGAACATGCTTTTTTTCAGCAATGAAGTCTTGCATGGTGAGTGTGCATACAAGGCTTAGATATTTAGTGCATTACTTATTGTTTTCTTTGAAACAATTGACCCTGCTGATTACAATTCTTTCTTTAGCTCTATACTGGTGGTTCTTGGCTATTGGACAACTCTTCTAATAATTATCGTGACTCATCTGTGTGAAATTATCTTGCGGGGAGCACTTGGTCGAGGTCGGAATATGGTGAAATTATGCTCTTCCCACTTTCGGTTTATGGCATCAAAAGTGCTTACTGGAACCTTCATTAGTTTGGAAATTCTTTTGTAACAAATTCCATCAAAATGTTTTGCAACAAAAAGGTTGTGAAGGTCTTGAGAAAGCTCACTAGTTTTACTCATCATGAAATGTTTCTTGAGTGGCACCGTAGTAATGACGAGACACTGTTTTATGGGCCATAAGTTGAGCTAGCTGATATTATTTTTCACAAAGTGACAGGATTGTGTTCAAGTTACTGATAGATTTCACCTGGTGTCATGAACCTCCCTTTCTTCATCTGTTAAATACTTTTTTCCTGTATCATGTCTCATTATTACACATAACTTAATTCCTGAACATTTATGGTTGGATTTATAAGCCTATATGGATTGGATGGGCTGTTATTGACATTTGGTGAGAAATTGATGACAATTGCGCCTTTAAAAAAATATTTGCTTAGAAAACTGGGGACATTTTCCCTACTTATTTCATCTGCAAGTCCTCATAAAATAATTAGTTATTCACTTAATCCTCAAGTGGTTTTAATTTTATGTCCAATCGTTCTAGATATACAGTATTTGGGTTACTGTATGATTATTTTATTTTTATGCAGTAGATGTGGTTAGGTCTGATGATGATCAAAAACAGAAAATAGATGAACTCTCCATGCTACAAATGCCTTAAATATTGTCCCTGATTCGTCAGGACTTGACGGACATGTTGGACATGTTGAAGACAGAGGGGCCTTAGTCATTAAAAGTCGTGTGTCTCTAAAGAGATCAGGCATGTCTTAAAAGTGGTGTGTGCCTCAAATCTTACTGCAGTCACAAGTTGGAGTTTAATTTTTGGCATGAATTAGATGAGTTGTGGCATCACAGCTCTTTTATGCCCAAGCGTCATCCATTTTGGTCGAACTCGGTGAATCTTGTGAGAAAAAGTCAAACGTCACACTCTTTGCGCAAGCCCGCATTCAGCTAAAAATTACAAATTTACAAAGCGATTTACTCCAGAATTCTGGTGTAATTGCTTTCATAAATTGTAGCCATAGAGTTCTACTAAAGCTTTGCTTACTTTACACCGGTGGTTATACGATATCTGTTAAATACCAGCATCTTATTGTTGTAAAATGGCCCATTCCCTGAATTTCTGCCAGGATGCATGCCTAATTGTTTTTCTTCTAAAATGAATACTATATTGATGTTCATTAATTTCTGTGACTAATATGTGTTTTTCTTTGTTTTCTACAAAATAAGAAAGTCGACTCTCTTGTGAAACATTTCATGGCACATCAAATAATCCTAAGAACTAGTTTCTCAACAGATCAATAAAATGTTAGCTTTGTTAATTCCTTGTTTTAAAAAAAAAGTACATATGATAAACTCGAATCAATATCATTATCAGCATCGATAAACTCCAATTAGCCATCATAGATAACATCTTCAGACAGCCATCTGTTCATTTTCAGCTTATCAGGTTTGTAATTAAATTCAAGTAAAGAAGACAGAAGGGAAGAAATTATTTAAATATTGGTTTCTTTGCTGATTGACCTCCACCCTTGTCTTATATTAGTATGTCTCACATTATTGTTTTTAACTATAGACATAGGGACGATGGGAGTTATTGGGGTGGGAATAAAAAAAAATTTGGATGCTTAATATTATTTGTAGAGACGTCTTGAAAATTGGCATACTGTAGGTCTTCCACACAGTCTCTTCATAGAAATTCCGGCAGTTTATTTAAAAACACTCAGCATAAACTGCCCTCAAACATAAACAATAAGTCCATAATGGAAGTTTTAGCAACTTCCCCACTCTCTGGCTCCTGCCAGCGTACAACTCTAGCCAAGGTTCCTTCCAGCACCCAGGGCCCTCTGCAGACCCCTGTCTGTCTCTCCTCCTGGAGAGATTCGGCCCTACAGCCCTGGCCTGGCTTGGCTGCACTCACCTCAGACTCAATATCAGAGCCTTGTGTTCAGCCTCCACACAGGCTGATACACCCAGAGCTCCCGGCTCTGCTCTCACTTGTTTCCAGTCCACACACTGGACGTCTGGAGCTAGTCTCTATCTAGACTGCCCTAGACACACACTCAGAGCTCCCTGCTCTCACTTGTTTCCAGTCTACACACTGGACGTCTGGAGCTAGTCTCTATCTAGACTGCCGCAGACACACACTCAAAGCTCCCTGCTCTCACTTGTTTCCAGTCCACACACTGGACGTCTGGAGCTAGTCTCTATCTAGACTGCCCTAGACACACTCCACCTAGGTTCAGAGACAGGATTGCTTTAACCCCTGAAGCCACACCCACAGGTGGTAAGGAGTGTGTAATCAGCATCACACACCCTTCCATGGCTCTGCATGTAATGCAATCCTGTGGAACCACAGGTCCCAGCCAACTTCACATTGCAGAGCACCCATGCTTCTGCAAAACATACCGGCCCTTTGTAATACAGCCGGTTGATACGTCACATACCCTCCCCCTCTGTTCAAACCCGTAGGGGAGAACACTTGCCAACGACCTGGGGCCGCGAGACAGGGTATCCCCGCCGCCATACCCCACCAGTCGAGAGGGCCGTCCAAGGTGCCCAAGAGCATAAGTCCCTGAGACATCGCCCGACACTGTCACCAAACCCTGTCGTGTCAACCTAGGGTTAACGGACGTCCCCTTTCTGGACCGTTCACTCCCTGACCCCCTCCCAGGGTCACCGTAGTAGAGAGACACGTGCTCAGTCAAACCTACTGTCTTGTCCGAACCTAGGCTTACTCGTGTACCCCCAGGGCTACTGTCGGGAACGCTAAGCTCATTGCGGCCACTATCTATAGGACATCGTAGGTTTCTTCTCGGTCGGCGATTCCTTTTATCGTGTGTCTTAACTACTGGACCGACACGCCATCTTCCACTTCTTTCCCCTGAACAACGGGGAGAAGACGGCTGCTGTCCCCCACACAGTTGGCGAAGATGCTCCTCAATTTTCAGGTTTTCTTGCCTCAACCGCTCCATGTCACGTACATGGTGTACCCGATATCCAAGAAGGCTTCGAATGTTTCCAAGGCTCTCTACAGTCCCGACACAGACAAACGGAACCATACCAGCTTCCCTGGGTATCTTGCTCTCGTTAGCAGCAGGGATTCTTAATCTCACTAATCCCGACTTATTCACCATGTCTTGCATGACTTGTCCGGTTTTTCCAATGACTCTCCCCACCAGAGCCCAGGGTACTTGGACGATATATTCCGCCAGACTCTGCGCTTTCCTTATATACTCTAGCTGTCTAGTGGCTTCCTCATTTCGCAGTTGGACCTGCCACTTCATACGAACACATCTGAAGTGCATGTCCTTTAGAATAGCCACCCGCTGCCCAGTAATTTCACTGGTGGACAATATCACTAACTGTTCAGCCCTGGGGTACAATAGACCTCACACGCTTCCACAGCTCTCTTAAAGTCATCATGCATGCACTTGATGGCACACGCTTCTCTTAAGTCCTCAGGTATATCCACCATGCACTTGACTACAGAAGTCTCATTCACCCCTGCCGCTTCCACATGCTTGTCCAGTTTCACTTCCAGAGTCATCTCTCTTTGGGCCTCCCCTGCTTCAACAAGTTTGGTCAGGATCGACACTCGCTGCTCCATCTGTTCCAAGGCTACCTGGGACCTGGACTGGTACTCTGCCAAGTGACTTCGGAGCTCAGCCACTTCTTTCTCCAGCTCCCTTACTCGACTCTCAGTAGCCTGCCTAAGAAGTATCTCTTGTTGCAGATGGTCTTTGCTCATCCTCTTGAATGACTCTCCACTTGCGGACCTCTCTGGTCTATGACACCCTCTTTCCGAGACTTCTTCCACCTCTACACCTCTGGCTTTTTCGTGGGGTTCAACTTTGTCATAGTCACCCCTCTCTTGGGTCTCAGCTGCTTCCTCTTCAGCGGCCTCACAGATAGGTGCCTCGTCAGCTTGCTCAGAAGCGGGAGAGAATTCAGCTTTCAACTCTGGGGTCGGCTCCTTCTCCATGGCTTCATTGCACGGACCACTGTTGTCCCAATGTATCGGTTTCTCTGGCAGCATGTCATCGCTTGCCAGTGTACCCGCCTCAGCTGCAGAACCTTTGGGTTTCTTACTCTTCTTACCCACGACCTTCTCTATATCCTCCATCTTGGTTTTACCAAGCAGGTCAGGCAGGCTCTCAGTCCTGGATGAGAACTCTGGTCCAGACTTCCCCTCCTCAGAGGCTCTCTTCACTTCAGCGCCAGCTGTTTCTTGGATTTTCACTGCATTACCTTCAACTTCCTCTGGAGTCTCTGCCGTGTCACCCTCAGCCTGGGTGTCACACCCTTCAACATGGCACTCTGTTCCTTTTAGAGATTTGGGGCTGAATTCGCTGTCATCCACCCCAGCACCAGGTAGTTCACCAGTCTGCTCACCCTGACTGTTGGGGATTATTCCTCCCCCCTCACTCTCCAGGATTCCATTTCCTATACCGCTCTCGCTTGACAGACTATCAGCTTCACTCGGGGAAATCATAGGGACCACGCCCATTACGTCCTTGGTTGGCTCATTTTCTGCATTTTCACCCTGCTGATTTCTGTCATTACAATGTGTCAGTTCCGTCTCTGATTCCTCTTTTTTTTGTAGGATATCACCGACTGACTCTACCATAGCAGTTGTTCCTGGCACCATGTCTTCATTACCCAGGCATGTCACTTTCTCTGCACCCTCAGACGGCATACACTGTGCCCCCTCTCGGTGCTTATTACGTCTTCGGCGTCGAGAGGATGTTTTACCCTTCTCGCTCATCTGTACCTCACTGTACTTGTTTGTCACCTTTCTAGAGTCAGTGTCTTTACTGGAGTCATCATCACTCCCCCTTGTGTCCTGGACTATCATGTCCCCACTTAACCAGATATCTGCCTCCCTTTCTGGAGCTACCCCGTTTTTAACGGTCACACTATCGGTTATTCCATTAGTCCTTATGTCACTAAGTTGGGTCCGTCCATCATTTTCTTTGGTCACCCCTAACTTAGGACAGTCAATTTTAGGAGGTGCCATCTCCTCCTTACCACACATAACTGCACAACAAGGACCCCTTTTAACCTCATACGGTAAAGAGGCTTTCTTAGGGGGTTGCCGACTCATTCCCATGCAATCGGTCCCGGCCTCTGTCTTCCATAAGTCCTTAAACAACTCACAGTCCTGTCCTATGATAACGGGATAGATCAAATCCCGAACCACACCCACGTCTGGGCGCCCCATATGGTCGGGCGTCTGAATCATCACTCTGGCCAGAGGATATTCTTTAGTGGTCCCATGCACACAGCTTCCTTCTATTATTGTCCTACTATCCATAAAATGGAGATTGGGCATGGGTCTCACTAAGGTTAGCCAGCTCCCCGGGTCTAACAGACCAGACACATGTAGCCCATTCAAGTCCACGGAGCACTTTTGTGGCCTCACATCGGATGGATAGCCTATACCGCAGGTAGGACATAGGTAAGGTGAATCCCATTGCCCCTTGCTATAGTCCACCTGTTCGGGTTGTGAATGCTCCACCCCCTGGTGCGTCACCACCGCTTTATGAGGCTCCGCCCCCTGTTGGGTAACTACCCCGTTCCGGGCCTCCGCCCCCTTCTGGGGTTTCCATGCAATGTCCTTAGCCCCCAGTTCACACCGTTCGCCCTTATCTCCCTGGGCACCTAGTGCCCATACTGGGCCCCGAAGAGAACTCTCACACTGGTCCATGGCTGCGACATCGCTGCACACTGACAGCTCCTGCTGTCCCCGCACCAGGAACTGGTACAGCTCCTCCAGAACGTCTGCAGGGACCATTCCCTCTTTTTGGCTTTCAGCCCCCACTGCTGTCACTGGACCTCCTTGCACATGCTGTGGGTGCTGCTGGCTCAGGAGCCCCTTCATGCTGCAATGAAAAGAGGAACAGGAGGGGCGCTCCAATGGGTAATACCCGGTGGTCAAAGACAGGGGGGGGGGTTAGAGAACCACTAACCTTTCCGGGTTGTACCACCCGTACAGCCAGGATCTCCAGCCTGTGGTGTATCACTGCTCACCAAGCAGGGCCTCGCAATTCCGGCTGGCCTGGAACCTCCAGTCACTGGTCTCTCGCCACTGCAGCACAGAACCCTGCAGACCCACTGATTCACCGCCAGCAGCTGGAGCACTCTGTCCCTGTTTGTGGACCCGCCGATCCACCGCCAGCTGCTTGAGTGCGCCGACACGATTTTCGTGGACCCGCCGATCCACAGCAATACGTTCTAGGCCGTTGCCCTTAGCAACCAGACTGCGTTGCCCCTAGCAACCAGACCGCATGCCCGCTACCTCCACCATATGTAACGTTGCGCCTTGCAACGTGGGGGTTCCACTCGCTTGCAGCGGTGTGAGGTAGCTTCAGCAACACACGTACACAGTCTCTTCATAGAAATTCCGGCAGTTTATTTAAAAACACTCAGCATAAACTGCCCTCAAACATAAACAATAAGTCCATAATGGAAGTTTTAGCAACTTCCCCACTCTTTGGCTCCTGCCAGCGTACAGTTCTAGCCAGGGTTCCTTCCAGCACCCAGGGCCCTCTGCAGACCCCTGTCTGTCTCTCCTCCTGGAGAGATTCGGCCCTACAGCCCTGGCCTGGCTTGGCTGCACTCACCTCAGACTCAATATCAGAGCCTTGTGTTCAGCCTCCACACAGGCTGATACACCCAGAGCTCCCGACTCTGCTCTCACTTGTTTCCAGTCCACACACTGGACGTCTGGAGCTAGTCTCTATCTAGACTGCCCTAGACACACTTCACCTAGGTTCAGAGACAGGATTGCTTTATCCCCTGGAGCCACACCCACAGGTGGTAAGGAGTGTGTAATCAGCATCACACACCCTTCCATGGCTTTGCATGTAATGCAATCCTGTGGAACCACAGGTCCCAGCCAACTTCACATTGCAGAACACCCATGCTTCTGCAAAACATACCGGCCCTTTGTAATACAGCCGGTTGATACGTCACAATGTATAAAGGAAATTACCGATATTTACAAAGTTGAAGTCTTGAAAATTGGCATGCTGTATGTCTTCCATATGTTTAAAGTTAATTATCGATATTTACGGCAATGAAGTCTTGAAAATTGACATATTGTATGTCTTCCACATGTATACAGGAAGGAGTTGTTCTCATGAGTTTTCGAAAAGCAGTAAGATCAATCACCAGGGTATTGCAGCTGTAACTCATTTATCTCTGCTGTTTAATCCTCTCTGCCCATTCATGGGTGTGTGAGTGGATGAGGGAGGCTAAAAGTCTTAAAAAAAAGAATGGGACTAATACATTATCATTCAATACATTGCCATACCTATTTATGCCGTTATGGATAAAAAAATATATAGATAACAGTGATTTGTGAATTGATTTGATATAAAAAAAAGTCTCTCAAATTTGAAAGAATTCACTGAACCATGTGAATTTCAAAATTTTGTGACTGTGGTTTTCAACATACTCCTGTCCCATCCCTCCCTGAGGGGAGATTGAATCAGATCAGAACTGGTAAGGAGCCAGGCCAGGAAGGAGACTCAGGCCTCTCCACCATCAGGAGTATCCCTGAGGTTAGGGATAGCATAAGGCTCCCTAGCTTGAGGGTCCCCTCTAACCCATAGACATTGTGACATTAGCACAGCCAATCAGGAGGCAGTAGCCAGTGTAAAAACAGAAGCAGGAAATGCAGCAGCCTTTTTTTTGTGGTGAATCTGGATAGTGAGATAACGTTACAGCTCAAAGTAAGCCATAGAGCTAGGGAAAGACAGCCATGTGACATTGAACAAACTGCACATATAGTGAGTGATAGCATAGCAGTGTGACGCCCTGGCCTACCAGGTCATCACAGGGTATTGTGCAATCTGGCCTTCTGTGCAATATCCACCTCCTTCTTGGTTAAGGGTCCCCAACTTATGGTGTTGCCAAAACCAGCTAATCAAAATCCTAGGAACACTCTGCACCACACCCACCAGACACACCAGTGGACGGCCTGAGTGGAATAGGGTCGCCCACTTGGGGGGTTGGTAAGGGGAGGTCAGGAGTGACAGGGGTAGGCCAGTGTAGTGTTGGAGGTGAAGGAGAGAGGAGGTCAGGAGCCGGGCTCCTTGGAAGCAACTAGGTAGCAGACAGTGGTCTGGGCCTAGTAGGAGCTGGACCCCCAGTCGCAGGGGATCGTGACAAGGGGCATGGAACTGTCAAGGAGGAAAGCCGGTGGCCTTGTATCATCACTGGGCTGGTACCAGGGCACGATGGGGTACATGGACCCTAGGTCAGGGAGTAGCTTCAGGCGACCTGACAATTCACCCGATGAGAACAGAGTCTTCAAGATCCGCTATCCACCCGCTCCAAAATCGGGGCACTAGCGCAACGAGGGGGATAGGACTCTCCACTCAAACGGTCCAGAAAATCCCAAGCGTGAACCCTGAGAGCAAGCTTCCTCAGTTAGCTACACTGGGGAGCGTGACCCGACTAGTTTCAAGCTATAGGGGCCAACTAAGAAGAGAACAAGGTGCCAAGGGAAAGGTCACAGATCATCAGGCAACACCAGTGGGAATGGGACCCAAACTTGCTCCCCTCAGTGGCAGCGGTGTCCTGAACTTTGGTTTACTAAGTTGTCGGTGTCAGCTTTATGGACTGAGTGAGTACGCAAGTGACCCTTACCTCCCCAACGGCACGTCCCTCCACCATCACCGAGTCCCGGGGCATTCCTCCTACCCGTGGAGGGGTTAAATACCTAGCTGCCCACTCTATCACCACCAGGTACTCCCAGCTGCAGCAGTGGTACTCCACCTTACCACACACCACGGGTGGCGTCACAAACTTTAAATACACCATCCCCTGTAAATACCCCCTTCATTTGAGTGGCCGCACGACCCCCGGGTCCGGACACCCCTCGAGCCACCGCTGATCTGGATCCGAGCAGCCGGGCTGCTGACGTGGGGGTGGCACAGCAGTGAATAAGATTAGTGTGTGAGGAAACAAAAATAGCGTAGATTTAAATGTTAGAGAGGGAAATGGGAGTAATTGTGTTACTGGTTACCATCCATTTACCAAAAATCATGTATGCAACGATCAAGTTGATATTCCTAAGGTAATGTTTGCGTTAAAGAGATTTAAAAGGCTTGGGTGTGGTCTTAGTGTACCTTTAAGTGTCATACCTATCTGTGCAGTGCAATTGGAAGCTTTGCAATGCTTTTGATTTACAGAAAATCCTGCAAAAATGTAACAATTCGGGAAAGCTAGCGAATTCAATTTTCAGAAGGTTTGGAAGAGTTCCTCATTCCTAATAGAAAAGCAAAAATCATTTACTGATATTTAATAAAATGGTATAAAATAAAAGTAAAAACATAAATGTAAAAATAAACAGCAGTTTAATTTTCTAAACAACTAATTATTTATATCAAGTTACATGATTTCAAGTACTATGCATATCTGATGTCCACATTATCTTAACCCCTTCACCCTGGCCGATTTTCCATTTTTTAACTTTTTTTTCTCCGAGAGCCGTAACCTTTTTATTTTTCTGTCAATCTTGACATATGAGGGCTTTTTGTTTGCGGGATGAGTTGTACTTTTAAATGAAAAAATACGTTTTTCCATTTATTACTTGAAAACGACAAAAAAATTACAAGTGTGGAAAAATTGCAATTGTGTGATTGCATGATTGTTTTTGGGATAGTTTATTCACTGTGTTCACTCTATGGTAAAACTGATGTGTTGGTGTGATGCCTCAGGTGGTGCGAGTTTGTAGACACCAAACATGTATAGATTTACTTTTATCTAAGGGGTTAAAAATATTCTGAAGTGTGTCCAAAAAACAGTCATGCAATCATACTTTTTTTGCAATTTTTCCGCACCTGCACTTTTTGCGCCATTTTCAAAAACTTGTAGCATTTTTATTTTTCGGGATAAGGGGCTCAGTTATGGCTTATTTTTGCATCTCAAGCTGACGTTTTTAATTGTACCATTTTTGTGCAGATGCTACAATTTGATCTCCTGTTGTTGCATTTTGCACAAAATTTGTGACAACCAAAAAATGTACCGTATTTTTCGGACTATAAGACGCACCGTACCATAACACGCACCCTGGTTTTAGAGACGGAAAATAGGAAAATAAAATTTTAAGCAAAAAATGTGGTCATGACACACTGGATCTGCTGCTGACACTGTTATGGGGGTAATGTCCCCAAATTCTCTAGTAAGGTACCCCATCCTAGTAATGATCCTCCTGCCTTGTATATAATCCCCATCCTTATATTTATAATATATATATATATATATATATATATATATATATATATATATAATATATATCCCTCATCCTGCTATATGTCCCCATCATCCTGCTATATGCCCATCATCCTGCTCATATCTGCCCATCATCCTGCTCATATGCGCCCATCATCCTGCTCATATGCGCCCATCATCCTGCTCATATGCACCCATCCTGCGGCACACACATATAAAAAAAAAAAAAATAAACATTTATATTCACCTTTCCTTGCGCCACGCAGCGTCGCTCCTCCTCCGTCTGTGCCGGCAGCGCTGTGTGGAGCCGGCCACGCTCCCTGCAGCACCGCGATCCCCTTCTGTCTGTGCCGGCGACGCTGTGTAGACACGTGCGCACAGCGATGACGTCATCGCTGTGAGCCCCGCTAGTCTCCACACAGCGCGGCCGGCAATCAGAAGGACATCGCGGTGCTGCAGGGGAACAGTGAGTGTACTGATTCACTGCACCTTGCACTGATGATGATGCGCGGGGAGCAGTGAATACAGCTGCACATGATCACTCTAGGCTGTAGTTGCCAGGGGTGATCACGGCTGGCTGTTTACTATACACACCCCCAGCCCATCATCCCGCCCACCTGTCAGCGTTAGCTTCAGCGCTGAGAGTTGATGGGCGGGAGGATGGGCGTGAATATGTAATGAGCGGGCCCACGTGGTCACGGCAGGCTGCTACAGCCTTCTCATGCCCCCAATGACCCGCTCCACCGCAGCACCCTCATTCCCCGCAGCCCTACATTCAGACCATAAGACGCACCCCCCACTTTCCCCCAACATTTGGGGAAAAAAAGTGCGTCTTATGGTCCGAAAAATACGGTAACTTTGGCATCTGGAACTTTTTGCCACTATACTGTTTACCAATCAGATTAATTTATTTTATATTTTGATAGATCGGGCGTTTCTGAATGCGGCAATACCAAATATGTGTATATTTTTTATTTTTTAACCTTTTCAATGGCGCAAAAGGGGGGTGATTTGAACTTTTAGGTTTTTTATTTTTTTAAATGTTTTTCAATTTTTTTTACTTTTTTTTTGTTTTACTAGCCCCCTATGGGACTATAAGGGTCAGAAATCTGATCGCTCATTCATTTCTGTTGATCACAGCTACACAGCTGAGATTACCAGAAATGCTCATGTCTTGTAAGAGATAATGGACTGTGGAAAAAGAAGCGCAATAGGGTCTTACCTCAATAGATACGCGGTTTCAAAAAAACAGTTCTACTCACCAATGGAAGTTGTGACAGTCACAACTCCTATAAAAGCATGTCACTCCAGGTCACGGCAGCAGTCCCCATGGTGGCTGATAACAGAAAGTAGTAGAGGTGTGCTTTCAAGCCGCACCAATGACCAAATGATAATGGAAGTTTAAGATTAATGTTGCTTCCTCAGGTCAAACAGGCAAAAGAACATCAAATCTCAAAATGATTTGATGGTCTTTTGCCTGTTTGTCCTGAGGAAGGGATCTGAGTCTCCTGAAACGCGTTGACCTGAGCATGAAATAATGCAACATTAATCTTAAACATCCATTATCATTTGGTCATTGGCGCGTCTTGAAAACCCACCTCTACTACTTTCTGTTATCATGTCTTTTAAGAGGCAGCACTCCGCCGGCTGAACAGGAAGTGAGTCATGTGAGCTACAGGAGTCATCACATGACCTTGTGCTACCATGGCAACCATCGGCTCACTGTGATCACGTCACTGCGCCATCAATGGAGCTCGGTAAATGAACGTTTACTGGGGAATTTAAATCGCGCTGTAACATTTTGACAGTGCAATTTATGGGGTTAACAGACGCGGGTGGATCGTGGATACACCTGCGCATACGAGGCACACATGTCTGCTGTTCAAATCAGTAGACATGTGTGAGGATCGCCGCAGGCTCACCGCAACAGCTGGCAATGATTGCCAGGACATGCCTTAGGACTTACCGTGGTCATTAAGGAGTTAAAAAGAATCTGTCAATGGGAACAACCCTCCTAATCCATTATATGGGCATTGCATTGTAACATTTTTGCAATGTTGCCTGTCTGTGAGATGGAAGCTGAAGCTAAGAGGATCATGCAGGTGTGTCAGTTATAATCATACACAGCTCTGCAGTGAGATCAAGGGAGAAGACAACAGCCATCACACATCACACTGGTAATGGCCCTTCTATTTAAAATAATCTTTGGATGTACATTCTCATACAGATCAGTGTCCGGCCAATAGCCTGGAACAATACTTAAGCTTCATGTGGTTCCTCTCATTTTGATACACAGCCAAGATAAGTGCATGGCTGGGGGCTGCAGACTGTAGCCGTATGCTTTTGTGGCGCCCTGGCCTAGCCAGGTCGTTACAGATAACACACCAACACCCCACCCCCATTAGACAGGGACACCAGCCAAACAAAAACCCTTGTTGCCTCCCTCCAGCGTCTGATGTCCACACCAGGTGGGGCGAAGCTAAGCGGTTGGCTCCACCCACCGAGGAGTTCACAGGCCTGGAGGCGGGAAAAGTGACAGTTCAGTGTAGGAGTTTGAAGTGAGAGGAGTGAACACTTGGGTGTCTGGGTTTGTGGCCCGGGCACTGACAGCAAGGTTAGCAGACGGTGATGGTCGTCTGCAGGAGTGGTGGAGCAACGCGGAACCGTAGGACCGGGGACGGGCGAGGGCCCGCCGGTACCGACTGGGGAGCGAAGTGAAGCCAGCACACACAGGCAGGGCCATCGGACCCCAACCAGGCTTGGAGCCACCGACAATAGTCAGATCCGAATGTGACTGGAACCTCAGGGGTTTCATAACAGCAAAAGTCCCGATTGAAGGCAACAGCCCACACCGTGAGGGTATACAGCTACCGCCTAAGGCTAGAGACCCAAGGGCCAGCGTCTGCGGGTAAACGGGCTCCTCCGTTACCCATACACCGGGGAGCGGACTACCGTTGGGAATCCATAGTAGTCAGAAAGAGAACATTAAGGTGCAGGGAAAGACAGCCGCCATCACTTGTCCGGGGAGAAGCACTGCAGCCGGCTGCGGGACCCGTCCATCCAGCCGTTTGGTTTACCGAGGACTTTGTACCTTTCCTGCTGAGTGAGTACACCCGTGCCATCCGGCACCGTGCCGCGCTGTCCCTGCAACCCTGCACCTCACCAACTCTGCCTCCCCACAACATCACCGGGCCCTGGGACCACCAACCCCTACCCACGGAGGGGGAAAACAACATACCAGCTGCTCCCTACCATCGCTCCCGGGATCCCCGTCACCAGCAGCGGTGGTGCCCATCTTCACCACGACCCATGGGTGGCGTCACGGACTAAATCCCCCAAACCAACCACCCCTTTACCTCACGGGCGAGGAGCGCCGCTCAAGTCCCCGGATCCGGCCCACCGCTCGAGCCACCGAGCAGCCATCGCAGCAGCGCCGGACCCGAGCATTAGCGAGCGCAGCGCAGTGGCGTCCTCCCCACCCGCGACACTTTATCTGTGCTCGGTATCATAATGCAGGGGGACCCTAAGACAATTGGAGTTCCAGACATACATTTTTTAATTAGTTTGCACTTTTTGTCTGAGAACCCTGCCTCACCCATAGCCATTTGTTTCATTTCACTTATATAGTTTGGTCCTTTACTTCCCATACAGAGAAAGTTTTTTTTAACTGCAGGTGAGGTTACACATAAGTTTAGTGACCCCAAAAATAGAGATTACCTTGGCGTTGGTTTTGAAGCTCTTTTGCATTGATCAATACAATGTCTAAACATATCTTATATTCCTATTATTCATAGCAATTATGCATATTCTATTATCAATTTTTTTCAATTTTTCAGATAGTTCATTGTATTTTTCATTCTAGCATTCCCATAGCAGTTCTGCTTTTCATTATTTCCCCATACATTGTAACTTCACTCTGCAGCGAAGGAAGAGGGAGAAGGGAGATGCTGGGCTGGGACACTGGTCTGTGATGAGCGGTAAAACTCTGTCCACAGCCCAGTGACTTATGGAGACTGGGACCGGCCACAGTAATATCAGGTGAGCAGGAAGTTGACGTGACATCACCGGATCCCCGAGGTCACTCAGTCCGGGGGTCAGGCGATGGGGAAGAGCGGGCACTATTGGCAACACAATATATTTGAGAGAAGGATTGTTTCTCAACATAATATCGTTGTGGCCAATAACAAATATGGGTGAACCACCCTTTTAACATGTCCAGTTGTCTTATTCTGCTGTACTAATCTTTGACACTTTTTAACTCTTATAATAAGACAACCAAGTATTTTGTAACAAGATATCCAATGTTTTAGGGGCTTTATGTAAAAAAAACCCTCCGTGATTTTTTACTATACAATTGAAATTCATTCTGGTCCTTTGTCTGATAAATCCTGCTATGATGTCTTACTGCCCGCTTTTGTAGCAGATGACATGTTGTATTGAACCTACTGGATTTAACCCATGTCTCTATTTTTATTAAAAATAAGTCCACAGCATTGTTTATGTAATAGTTTGATCCATTAGCTGCAATGAATTATACTATGTTCCTGTTGCTAAATAAGCTTTCTTTGTATTGTATGCATAGCCTTTGTGCCAGGATCCTCATGATTAATCTACAATACAGACTTTTATGGGAATTAAATAGCTGAGCTGAACCTACTTAAACTAACATCATCAAAGTAGTGTGAATTCATGTAGCTAATTTATCCCATCAGGTCTCATTTACATGTTGTGTTTATGTGGTCTCTCTGTATGTTTGGGACTAAGATCAGAACATAACAGATGGAAGAAGGTAAGCATTGCTCTACTTTCCTCTGCAAAATTAGTCCTGTCATCCTATGAAAGCCGTTCTCTGGTGACGATTTAATGATGCACAGTTTTTTTCTTCTAGTCACCAAAAATGCCTGCCTCTATTTTACACAATACAGAAAACTGAATTAACCAGAGAAGGCTGCATGATCTTGGTCACAACTGGGCTGGCTTACTAGTAATGCCTTCCAGCTATCACGTCTCAAAGAATAATCCAGCCATTACCGATAGGCAACATGATAACTCAATGGGTAGCATTGTGTTACGGACATCCGTATTCAAACATGGGTAAAAGGGGAAATAAAGCCTCTCTCAATGCAGCCACAAGTGCATTCTACTGGTTCCTGTACAGACTAGTATCCCTAAATGCACAGCCCCTAATGAATCCTCCACAGGATGGAATATCACTAAAACATTGGAAACTCACAACTTGGGCCTATCTGCCTTAAAGTCTGGATTATTGCAACCTCCTGCTCTGTGGCCGCCCTTCTAACAGTCTCGCACCTCTACAATCTATTCTAAACTATGCTGCCCAACTAATTCCCCCACTACTCCCCGACCTCTCCTCTCTGCCAATCCCTTCACTGGCTTACCATTGCTCAACGACTCCAGTTCAAAACACTAACCATGACATACAAAGCCATCCACAACCTGTCTCCTCCCTACATCTGTGATCTAGTCTCCCGGTACTTACCTGCACGTAACCTCCGATACTTACAAGATCTCCTTCTCTACTCTCCTCTCATCTCCTCTTCCCACAATTGCATCCAAGATTTCTCCCGTGCCTTCCCCATACTCCGGAATGCCCTGCCACAACATTTCAGACTCTCGCCTACCTTGATGAGCTTCAAAAGGAATCTGAAGACCAGACAAGTCTACAACCTGCCGTAACCCTCAGTCTGATACAGCGCTGCACGATCAGCTCTACCCACACCTACTGTATCCTCAATCATCCCTTTGAGACTGTGAGCCCTCGCTGGCAGGGACCTCTCTCCTCCTGTACCTGTCTGTGCCTTGTATTGTTTATGATTATTGTAATTGTCCCTATTATGTATACCCGTTTCACATGTAAAGCGGCATGGAAAAAATGGTGCTATAATAATAAATAATAAGAATATTAATAATAATAAAAGTCCACAAAGTTGTTCCTCATACCTCCTGAGGAACCAGAGGGAAGGTTACTATGCACTATAATACATTATAGAAAAAGCATGCAGAGATAGGTAGGTGCCCAAGGAGAGGAAACATAAAACATGTGCAAAAGTGAAAAAGATGAAATAGCAGATTCAAGCTGGGAAGCCTCCTATAAAACTAAGAGCAAACAAGAGAATGGTGTAGGAAAAATACTGTAAATGAAAAGCAAATACCATACTAGTACCTGTATAACAGTCAACACTCCCTAGGAGTAGGACTTGAACTTCTTAGCAGAATCCACAAAGGAATATAGCCTATAGGAAGGCTAGTGTCATGTGAGTATAAATAGCCCCACCTCAGATGGGATAGGACAGAGATAATGAGCAAGTTAAAACATCTCATAACCGATAGAAGCAAAGATAAAAGACCATGAGCATTTGGACAGAGACTGACCAGGTTTCGGCTCAGCAGGGAAGGAAACTGAGCAGACAGCACAAGGTTACTGAATCAAGTCCCAAGACATAAAAGTACCCTCTTCTATGAGGAGCCACTGGACTCTCAGGGACCCCAATCCTCTAACATCCCCGACAGAACTCTCTCACCATGCAATCCACATGAAGATCTTCATAACTTATAATTATCTTCCAGACCATAACCTTTCCACTTGATAGGATACTGCAACCATCATCTGACATACTTGGAACCTAGAACTCGTTCCACCTCATACTCCCAATCCTCTTCCAAAACCACCTCAATTATGTCTCGCATACCAGGTTTCCCCTCAGCCCTCTTAGGCTATGTGCGCACTTTGCGTCGAGGTAGTTGCAGTTGAAAAAGCATCCTCTGGCAGAAAGGACAATGCTTTTGGCTTTAAAAATGCATGTAAAATGCAAAGAAAGTAGCCTATGCGCACCTTGCGGTTTTCATGAGTTTTTAGTGCTTTTCTGGTGCTTTTAGAAACGCTGCAATTTTCTATTAAATTGAATGGATGGGACATGCAGCCAAAATGGCAAAACAATTCACATGTTGCTTCTTTAAACTCTGAGTTTTTGCCCAAATTTATGCAAATTAAACGCAGCATTTTGAACAGCAAAGTCCGCACAAAAAAGTTCAATGTCCCATTGACTTTGCTTGAAAAGCATAACGCAGGCATTTTGGAATGAAAACGCTGCAATTGAAAAAGCAGTGGAAAAGCAGGTAAAAAAGGAAAGTGTGCACATAGGCTTAAGAAGAGAAGAATGAAAGGAGTTTATGACCCTCCAAGTCAGAGGAAGTTTAAGCATCAGAGCATTCAAAATTTTAATTATCTATAATTATAGAGGACAACCACATAAACAATCCCACCCGAAAGACCGGAGCCCTCCTAAAGTTGTGGTTCATACTTTTCTCCACTCGATCAATAGTTACCAGAAGACCCATTTTAATCTCCCTCCACACTTTAATCAATTGGAAAGAAAATTGCTACTCCTCTGCCACAAAGGAGGAGAAACCTGAAAGATCAAGAACCCAGATGAGACCCCCACAGCAAATAAAAGGTTAGCTCCTGGTAGCCATAAAGGTGCCCTTTAGAGAAAATTCAGCAAGGGGCCGAAATTCCACCAAATCTTCCTGACTAGATGAAATAAAACATCTCAAATACTGTTCTACCTCTTGGTTCATCCTCTCTGTCTGCCCATTAGTCTCGAGATGATAACCTAAAGAAAACCAGTTTATTACCCTATCTGTAGCAAAAATATGTCAAAAGTTAGCAAAAAACTGAACACCTCTATTGGAAATAATGTTCTTGAGAACAAAATGCATTTTAACGATATGAAAGATGAACAACGCAGCCAAGTTCTTAGCCATGGGCAACTTTTGAAATGAAGCCAAATTAATCATTTAGCTGAAATGGTCCACCAACACCCACACTACAGTATTACCACCAGAATTAGGGAAATCAGTGACAAATTCCATAGACAAGTGGGTCCAAGGCTTTGTCAGGACCTCTTTAGGCAAGAGACAACCCACTGGTGCCTGGCAAAAATCCTGAATTTACGGACATACTCAACAACATACTTACAAGCATTCTTCCACCAAAAGGACCTGTAAAGAAATTTTCAAGTGGCAGAAGAACCTGAATGCCCAGCCAGTACAAAATCATACACTTCATTTAGAAGATCTGCACATAGAGAGGACAGTACCTGAAGCTTGTTCAGGTACAGGCCCTCAGAAGCACTATCCTGGGCGTGTTTGTATGCATTTCCTCTAGGAACTCCAGTTTCCTCCCACACTCCAAAGACATATCAAGGACCACCTCTTCACTAAAAGTCTTGATGGGATTCTCATCAATCAACTGTGGAACAAAGCTATGTGACAAAGCATCAGCATTAACATTCTTAGATTTAGGGAGACAAGTTACAGTAAAATCATACCAGGCAAAAAAGGGTCACCTGTCTAGTGTTTAAGCAATTTACAACATCAACACTTATAGTAGGTTTTATGATCAGTCAGAACAGTTATCTTATGTCTTACCCCCTCTAAACAAAGTTTCCATTCCTCAAAGACTCTTTAAACTGCCACAAGCTCATGGTCACCTATATCATAGTTAGACTCCACTTGAGAAAACTTCTGATCATTTTTAATTTTTCTGATGAAGGTACCCATCTTTTCTATGTAAAAGAACAGCCCACTCCCCACCAAAGATGTATCTACCTCAAAAAGGCAGATTGACCCCATGTTGACTGAGAACAGGAATCTCAGAGAAGTACATGTAATCCAAAGGAAACATAGGGGGGGAGATAGCTCACCGATAGTTCTGCAGACCCACAGGTGTGCGGATGTTACTGGCTACCACAAGTTAAATTTAAAAAAGGAAAGGTCCAGCACCAAAATTTTCCATAAGGCATGCCTATCAGTAAGAAGTCTTCTCCGAAACGTTTAAGGAGGGGGCATTATTAGGTCCACATCATGGGATATATTTGATTTTTATCATGTATGTGATTTCTCAATAAAGAGGACAGATTTTTTTATGGAAAATATTGGTGCTGGACATTTCCTTTTTTCAATCTCAGAGAAGGCTGTCCTGAGGGCAGAAAAGGCAATTACAGCCTCAGTAAACTAAGAGGAGAAGTCTGTTCCCTTCTTGATCATATCAGTTAAAAGCTTGACTATGACCGAGACGTTGTTAATCAACTTCTGATAATAATTCGCAAATCCTAAAAACCTCTGCAATGCATCAAGGTTACTCGATTTCACTCAATAAAGGATGGCCTGTACCATAACAGGATCCAGCTGAAACGCCGGTGCAGAGACAAAATGTCCTAAGATCCAAGTCTCCTGACGAAGCCCTTAGCGGTGAAATGCGTATTGAGGTGCCTTGAGCTCCCCATCCTCTGCTCCCTCTGTTCCTATTTAACCTCATTATGTATTTGTCCTTTACACTTTATTCATTAATCTAACTATATTATGTGGGATAAATATATATCCTCATGATTTTATACTACCGTGCTGTACTAATCCATTTTGCTGACCATTAACTACTGTATAAACTGACTTAATTTAGCATATGGCTGGGGGCTGCAGCCTGAATCTGTATGCGTCATCTGTGCTGGCTATCATAGTATGGCGGAACCCTAAGCCAATTTATACATTTATTTATTCTTACACCAATATACATACACAGACATTGTGTGTGACTTCAAGCAGTCAAACACGCTCTCACACAGTGTAGAGGCGCGATCTGACTGTAAACAATCAAAGAAACTGGGACTGCCAGTGGGCAGGTGAAGCAGGGAACTTGCATGAGGTTTATAAGAGGCTACAGAAGTACAGTTACAGCTGTGCAGGACACTGGTAAGTATTACGCGCCTGGTCTAATCCCCCAATTCTTTCTACCACAATTTTAAAGCCCCAGATTCTGGTCCCTATAGACTTATATGGGGACCGGCGTCCGGGCAGATATCTGGGATCAATTCTAGGCCAAAACCATTTTTTTTTTATCCAGATAGCCCCACCAATCATGGGTATCTGTGGGTACGCCCATCCCTGCCAGGTCAGGTTGCTGGTGGGATCGCTGGAGCATCGCTTAGTGTGACATCTCACCAGCGACCTCCTAGCAAGTTACCAGCGATCCCTATCAGGTTGTATCATTGTTGGGATCGCTGGTAAGTTGTTTAGTGTGACTGGGCCTTAAGGAAGGGAGAGATGGTGACCCCTGACCAAACCTAACACTGGGCCCTGAGTTCCTTCACTCCCATAGATAGGTTCCACAAGTATGTGCCGAGCAGGATTCCTGGCCCTATGCTGACCCAGTATCTGGGCCCTAGGTAGAGATCGAATGGAATGAGCCCTTCGTCAACCCCACTGAGCACTAAAGGACATGCATTATCCCCAGGGGCAGTGGGTGTTAAATAACCCAACACAAAAACAACTTTCGTCCCGAGTTCCGGAAGTGACCTGTATGAATGGCAATGGTTGATATGATGTTGTGAACCTAAATCAAAGAAGTCACATCTAGCCCAATTGCGGATTTGATGTCAATGGTTGACAATGGTTGTCGGAAAGAGAGTAAACTCTCAGAGTTAAAGGAATAGGCAACAGTAAGGGAAAAGTCTTCTATTGCTTATTTTTCCAACACATTTTTACTATGTTTCCATGCCAGTACAAGGCAACATACAATGTGTATACCTGCCATAGAAATATATCCTTTATATACCCTGTTTTGAAGCCGTCTTTGAGTAGTTCTCCCAAATTGACTATAATCATTGTAACTTGACGATACCAACAAATCTAGTATTCCTGTGACATGTCTACTGTCGGCTTACTCAGATTGTCTTTTACCTGTTACTGTTT